>NC_084509.1:17788750-18111875 GCF_024500385.1 Phyllopteryx taeniolatus | reverse complement strand
TAAAACACATGAAGTACACATGGTTAAAAAAGCCAGAATTAGCCAGAAGGCTAGTTTTCATCTGTAGTCCCCTGGCCATGATGTAAAAAAGCAATAAAATACATCTACAAGACAATATAATACAGGATACATAATCAAACTATACTATTAAGAGAGAATAAAACCATAATTTTTTTGATCATAACAAAAAGACAAC
This sequence comes from Phyllopteryx taeniolatus, assembly GCF_024500385.1. NCBI lineage: Eukaryota > Metazoa > Chordata > Actinopteri > Syngnathiformes > Syngnathidae > Phyllopteryx > Phyllopteryx taeniolatus. Next base: position 18,111,679 of record NC_084509.1, on the reverse strand, counting down.
ATAACATACTTGTCTTTTAGTGTTGGCAGCTATAGGTGTTAACTAGCCACATTTTCAGTTTTTTTGTGAAGGCCTTGTATCTTGTAAGCAGTTTAACCTCCTTAGGTACTGAGTTCCACTCACCAGCGCTCCACACTGACCAGGCTGACTTACTGAAAGTGCTCCTGCGCAGAGGAATGAGACAGTCACCTCTGACAGAGCCTCGAGTGACACGCTCAGAGCTGTTTCTTTGGCTGATGAACTCAGCCAGAGGAGCTGGGGCCAAATCATGCAGTACTTTATAAATCAAATTTAAATCTGCAAATATGTGAAGACGGTCCCAGTTTAAAAGACTGTATTTTTTTAAAATTGCACAGTGATGATAGTGCCTTGGTTTTTTATCCATCACTTTAATTACTTGTTTGTACAAAACTTCCAATGGTTTTTTTGCATTCTGACCAGCCTGGGACCAACTGGTTATGCAATAGTTAAAGTGACTAAGAATCATCGAATGCAGGTAAATTTTTGCAGCTTCAGTTGAATTCATTCCGAATTGCACGAAAATTTGCGAGGTTTAATTTGATATTTTTACACAATTTGTCAATATGGGCTTTAAAGGAAAGCTGTGAATCAATTATTAACCCAAGATATTTGTATTGGCTGACAATTTGCATTTTTTCTCCATTAACAAGTATGTCGGGGTCAGGTGATACTCTATTTGTTTTAGTGAGATACATGCCTACAGTTTTAGAAACGTTTAGCTGTAGACAGCACTCCTGCAACCAAGTTGTGACACAGGACATTGTATTAGTGAGTTTAGCAGCAACAGTATCTTTGGAGCGACCATGAACAAAGAAAACTGTGTCGTCTGCATACATTACGCACTCTGCTTCAGAGCAAACAGTGGGCAAATCGTTGATATAAAGACTAAATAAAAGGGGGCCCAATATTGATCCCTGAGGGACTCCAGAGGTTAGCCTAAGAGACTCTGATCTGCAGTTGTTAACTGATACAGATTGTGTTCGGTCATGCAGATATGATTCAATCCAGCTCACAGCTTTGCGAGAGAAGTTAAATTTTGAGAGCTTGGTAAGAAGAACAGAGTGATTTACTGTATCAAAAGCTTTCCTGAGGTCCAAGAACACCGCCCCTACAACTCCACCCTTGTCGAGAGAAGATTTTATTTTCTCAATGAAGAGGCATGTAGCCATTTCAGTGGAATGCTTGGATCTGAAACCAAACTGCATGGCGTGGAGAGAGGGGGAGCTGCTGATTAAATAATGGACAATCTGCTCTGACACCCATTTTTCTGCAACTTTGGAAATGGCCGGAAGAATGCTTATAGGTCGGTAGTTATTCAGAGAAGTTGAGTCACCGGATTTAAAGACAGGGGTAACAATAGCAGATTTCCAGGCCTTTGGAAAGTGACCAGATGAAATTGAAAGATTAATGATTGAGGCAATAGGAGGAGCAAGAGTTGAACCTAGATCTTTGAGCATGCTCGTGTCCATTCCAAAAACATCCTTTGCCTTAGATGGTTTGAGTGAATGAATTAAATCGATAACTTTGGTCTCAGTAATATTTGTAATAGTAAAGAACTGCGTTGTAGACAATGCAGGGTATTCCTTCATTTGTTTTACTGCAAATGTTTTTCTGACACAGATTCAATGAAGTAGTTGTTAAAAGCATCAGCCATCACTTGAGGTTCCGTCAGGATGTTTCCATTTAATTGAATTTGCATTAGTTTTGTTTTGTTATTTTGTGTAACACCCAATAGTTTTTTAATATAATTCCAGGTTATTTTTGAATTTCCCTTCGCACTATTCAGAGCAGTAATGAAAAAGTCAGCTTTAGATTTTCTTATTTCTTTCACTACCCTATTTCTCAGTGAGATAAAGTGCTGTCTATTGTATCCTGATTTGACCGACAACTTCAAGGAATGATCGCGTTCTTTCATCAGTTTCAGAATAAATGTGTTTAACCAAGGCAGGCCATTCTTTCTAGCTTTTAGTTTAATTATCCGTGTAAATTATATAATAATTTCTTGTATTTTGTTGGCAAATTTAGAACAATCCTCATCTAAATTTTTACCAGCGAGTAATACATCCCAGTTTACTTCTTGGATGGAATCTTGGAAATTTTGTTGTTCATGTTTTGGTATCCTATTGGATTCAGTGGTGGCCAAGGGTTTGAAGCGCTTTTTATTTAATTTTCTTGAAACCATTATAAGATTGTGATCAGACAATCCTGTGAGCATATTGTATGGCTTCAAGATCCTTTCTGGCCTATTAGTAAAGGCTAGATCAATCTGAGTTCGGGTGGAGTTTGTAATTCTCGTAGGGCCATTAATTACCTGAGTCATATCCATATCATCCATAACAATTTTTAATTTTTTCCTAACTTTGTAAACTTCCCAATTAACATTTAGGTCACCCATTATTATCACCTCTTTTGCAAGATTGAGTTGTTTCAGTAACATTTCCAGCTTTTCATAGAAAGCGGCATTTGATGAGGGAGGCCTATAAATAACTACAAGAATAAAAGACATTTGCTGTGACAAAGAAACAGTTAGTCCAAGAAATTCTAATCCATTCTCATCTGTAACATGTATTTCATTACAATTAAAAGTGACCTTGGCATAAATCATAACACCTCCTCCCTTAGAACCCTGTCTGTCGTTTCTAAACATTTTATAACCAGGTACAGATAGTATTGCTGAGGGCGAAGATTCATGGAGCCATGTCTCAGATAGGCAGAGGAAGTCAATATTTGAGTCAGTGAGAAGGTGATTGACCTGATCACTTTTCGTTAAAATGCTTCGTATATTTAAGTGTGCACAAAGAATGCCTTTTGGTTTACGTGTTGAGTCCCATATTAATTTAGAGTTATTAACGGTTTGGAACGCCCTCCATTTCCGGTGCTTTAGTATTGCGGGGTTTGGCAGCCCCCTGTTTCTTTTATTGGCAATGTTTGCATATAGCTTTACGCTGCCAGCTTCCGCATCAGCCGTCGGTGGTGGTGGTGGTGGAGGCCCAGCCGTCGGTGGTGGTGGTGGTGGAGGCCCAGCCGTCGGTGGTGGTGGTGGTGGAGGCCCAGCCGTCGGTGGTGGTGGAGGCCCAGCCGTCGGTGGTGGTGGTGGAGGCCCAGCCGTCGGTGGTGGTGGTGGAGGCCCAGCCGTCGGTGGTGGTGGAGGAGGCCCAGCCGTCGGTGGTGGTGGTGGAGGCTCAGCCGTCGGTGGTGGTGGTGGAGGCCCAGCCGTCTTTGGTGGTGGTGGAGGCCCAGCCGTCGTTGGTGGTGGTGGAGGCCCAGCCGTCAGTGGTGGTGGTGGAGACCCAGCCGTCGGTGGTGGAGTAGGCCCAGCCGTCAGAGGTGGAGGCCCATTGGCACACATGATAACACTTGCCTGTGCGCGGCTGGGCTTAGTCTTCGACGGAGCCGGCAGATTCAGTCACTTCGTCCTTCGTGCGCCGCCGACGAGGAGCTCCCTCCGCCGCGTTGTGACCAGCTAGCTGGCGGCACGTTAGCTCGGCGGCTAGCGAGGTTAGCCGAGTAGAAAGAGGAGGACGCGTTTCACACCGGCGGACTTCGCTGCCTCGCCAAAAGGTCCGCCGCGCCGGCCGGTTCCCTCACACCTGGGCGATGGGTTGTGCTCTGTGCGCGGCTGGGCTTAGTCTTCGACGGAGCCGGCAGATTCAGTCACTTCGTCCTTCGTGCGCCGCCGACGAGGAGCTCCCTCCGCCGCGTTGTGACCAGCTAGCTGGCGGCACGTTAGCTCGGCGGCTAGCGAGGTTAGCCGAGTAGAAAGAGGAGGACGCGTTTCACACCGGCGGACTTCGCTGCCTCGCCAAAAGGTCCGCCGCGCCGGCCGGTTCCCTCACACCTGGGCGATGGGTTGTGCTCTTCGAAGAGGAAACCGACACTTCGAGTTCATCCAGACAGAAGCGCTGCAAGTTCCCGCGCGCAGGCTCAAACTCAAACCGCCTACGTCACTTTCCCTGCAGTCTGTTTGTTATGTCACCAAATCTCCCTGTAGTTGGAACACACCCTCTGGTCCCCCTTTTTAAAATGGGGGACCACCACCCCAATCTGCCAATCCAGAGGCATTGTCCCCAATGTCCATGCGATGTTGCAGAGGCCTTCTTCAGCTTGACGGCATCCCCCACCAACGGGGTCGGGGATTGCCACCTCGACAGGCACCGACCACCTTACGGCCACAGCTCCAGTCAGCCGTCTCAGCAATGGAGGTGTGGAACAATGTCCCCCGCCTCACCCGGGACATGGTTCTGCCGGAGGTGGGAGTTCAAACTCCTTCTGACAGGGGATTCTGCCAGACGTTCCCAGCAGACCCTCACAGTACCTGCGGCCGCAAGTCCGATGACACGACCACAAAGTCGATCGTCGAACTGCAACCTCTGGTGTCCTGGTGCCAAGTGCACGTGTGGACACCCTTATGCTTGAACATTGTGTTCGTTATGGACAATCCGTGATGAGCACAGAAGTCCAATAACAACACCACTCGGGTTACGATCGGGGGGCCCGTTCCTCCCAATCACACCCTTCCAGGTCTCACTGTCATTGCCCATGTGAGCATTGAAATCCCCCAGAAGAACGATGGAGTCCTTAGCGGGAGCAATTTCCAGCACCCCTCCGAGGACTCCAAAAAGGCTGGGTACTCTGAACTGCTGTATGGTGCATATGCTCAAACAACAGTCAGGACCTGTCGCCCCACCCGAAGGTGGAGGGAGGCTACCCTCTCGTCCACCGGGGTGAACCATAATGTACAGGTACCGAGCCAGGGGGCATTAAGTATACCCACACCTGCTTGGCGCCTCTCACCGTGGGAAACTCCAGAATGGAACACCTCTCGAGAGGACTGGTACCAGAGCCCAAGCCGTGTGTAGAGCCGAGCCCAACTATATCTAGTTGGAACCTCTCGACCTCCCACACCAGCTCGGGCTCCTTCCCTGCCAGAGAGGTGACGTTCCATGTCCCTATAGCCAGCTTCTGTAGCTGGGTATTGGATCGCCAAGTTCCCTGCCTTCTGCCACCGCCCAGCTCACACTGCACCCGACGCCTATGGCCCCTCTCACAGGTGTTGAGCCCATGGGAAGAAAAGAAAGAATATTTTATTTATTATTACTATTGTTGCTGTTATTTTATTTATTATGTTTTATGTTTGATCTTATGTACAGCACTTTGTTATAACTGTGGTAGTTTTTACAGTGCTGTATAAATAGAGTTGAGTTGAATGATGAACAGTGACAGGAAGAACAATCAAATGGCCCTCCACTAGATACCTATTGTATTTAAAAGTGTACTGTATTGACTTTTATTTGTTTGTTCACCATGAGACTTGGTGATGTTCACTTTGCATCGAGTTTATGCACGACCCAACTAATTTCAGTAATTTGGATTTACCCCATATTCACATCTTCACAACGTAAATTGCCCAACCAAGTCATACTCAACTGCATCTTGTAAGTGAGATGAATTGAAATAGTTTTGTTTTTTGTCATTGTTGGGTTTTTTTATCTTTAAGCTGTCTGGAGAATTTCCGATCTCCGACAATTCTGTTTCCTGTGACAGTCAGCTGGAGATGGATGAAAAAGGAGAGGATGAGGAGACTGGTGCTGCCAAGGGGTTTGTTTTGTCTCCTCATTTTGTTGTTGATGTCATTAACAATAAAAATCGATGGTGATAAATCATAAAATTTTAAATTTTTGTTCTAACAGATTAACATAATTGTTTGGATTCAATTCATATTGATGTCACGTGTGTGTGTCACAAATGTGAACCAGCTTGTTGGTAGGTAGAGTTTATAGGACTTAATCCTTCACCCCCATTGAAAAAATGTCCATATGCCAGTCACAGAAAACACAAACAAATAGCAGTCTAAAACAGTTAAAGACTACTATAATGTTACATAAGAGTCAATTTCTATCTATTTAGGCTGGGAAGGTACCACTACACCCTGTGTGAAAGAGGTGACAAGTAGCAAATAGGACAGCACATGACTGGGATATTGAGGCAGGCAGTGCTACTGGTGTGTGGTGGGAGTGGCTATGCAGTACCTAAACTCATCGAAACTAAAATTGAGGGGACAGTCCAGGAAGTTAACACAGTCATGAAAGCCCCACACCAAGCAATTAAGTCCAATGGTCATGTGTCTACGAAGACATGATAGTGAATCAACAAAGTCGCACATGCACGTTAGTCATCACAAATGTTCTGCAGTTGCTGTGCATGCTCACTGAGGATGAGCGACCACAGCCTAACCCATCCAAGAGTAAAGCGTGGGCCAGGGCCCCAACCCTGGGGGGACCCTCCTGATAAGACTCCACCCACACCAAAGCGCCCAGACTGGCCCCCAGGAGGATGCAGCCCCAGTATTTACTCGCTTCAACTTCCACAGACGTAATAGAAATACTTTAAAAAAAAATTTTTTTTACTGATAATGTGTAAATAGGTTCTTCTTGGAAAAATGTCAGTTTTGTCAAAACATGTATGTAGGCACAATTTTTAATAAAGGACTGAGGAAAGGCGACCCCTACAAAAAATGTGCCGCTGTGTTAATCAACAGTTAACTCTCCCTGAAGTGTCTCTGTTATGTGGACCCACACACTGAGCAAGGCGGTGATTAATTAGACGACCTCGCTGCTGGTCCGCTCACGAGCTAGTGGGCCGGCCAGCCAACGGGTTGGCGAGCGGACCGGCAGCGGTGTCATCCAACTCGTCACTGCCTCGTCCCGTGCACCCTGCATGGGTCCACACAACAGAAACACTGTAGTCCGAATAACACAAAACACAACACTTCGAGAAGGATGCATTTTTCTGGTTGGAGCCATACCTTGATGGCTAACTGCATGCTGTAGTGGTAGAAATGGGACAAGTTACTAAGGAACTAGCAATTGCGCTTCTACTATATACTGAGCAAAGGGTCTGAATACTTATGGCTGTGTGATATTTCAGTTATTCTTTTTTAATAGATCTGCAAAAATGTCAACAATTGCGTTTTTTTCTGTCAATATCGGGTGCTGTGTGTACATTAATGAGGAGGGGAAAATGAACTGAAATAATTTTAGCAAATGGCTGCAATATAACAAAGAGTGAACAATTTAAGGGGGTCTGAATATTTTCCGCACCCACTGTATCTTTCAAACATCAATTTTTTCCATCCATCCATTTTTTACACCACTTATTGTCACTAGGGCCGCGGGCTCTTTCAAACATGTTTAATGTATTTAAAAACAAATCACTGACATCACTTTACACGTTAAACGGATTTGCATCTCACGTTCAACACTCCTACAGCCCGGATGAATTGGGACACGACTCCTCTGGTGAAGACAACCACAGTGGCCCTGTGGATCAAGAGTGTGAACACATTCCGTGCACTGATGCAGTTTGGGGCCCAGGACCTAAACAGGACCAGGAGAAAGAAGAAACTATAAAAGCACCTGGAGTGAGTAGCAAAGATGGTTATATTGTGTGTAAATGAGATTTGCAGATGATTACAGTATTTGATCACTGTCAAATGTGTGATTTTTCAGTTGAATCAAATCTATTGTCTCCAAAATATAATAAGGTGATACAGTGATCATTCTCGCTTTGTCAGCGTTTCTTTTGCAGTGGATTCTTGAGTGTTTTAGCCAGTGGACAGGATGAAGGTTCTATACCTTCCATCCATGATGATGAAGACAATGCCATCATCTATGAAAAGGAGGTAACGAGCCTCAAAATGGCTTAGATATTGCCTCAATTGTCCACCACGACTGTTTTTTTGTCTGCAAATGTTTTCACACTAGGACTCAAGAAGCAGTGACACAGATCTAATAGAGCAGCCACAAATGCAGGATAAAGTCAGTTTTGCAGACCACAGTACTAACTCATCGGATCAACAGGTATGATTTCTCCACCGAATGTTCACTCTGATTTGGGTTTCTGTGTTTGGTGATGCAGCACACATTGTGTCTGACTTCAAACTTAATACTTTTGAAAAAAAAAAAATCCACATCTTTAAAGATCACAGGTGAGTCTTTGGACAGTTCTGGTGGCTCTGACAGTCAGCTAGACATAGATGTCAAAGAAGAAGATGGGGAGACTGAGGTAGTAAAGAGGTATGTCGCTCTATTAATGCTGTTTATAGATAGTGGTTTATATGATCAGATTTGTGAAACTGAAGGACTGATTCCAGATAATATATAAACCTTTGATTCTGTCAAGTGGAGTAGTGACCAGGTAAACAATCTGGTATTACCAATATTGGCACTCAAGAGCCATCACATGTTGCGGGGGTTTGTCCAGGATCTCTGACACACTTTAACGGGTCAAAATAATTATAAGGCCAGTGATATGGGTAGCTTGCATTTTTTTATGCTGAGGGTACATATTGTATGGTTTGCGTAACATGTCCTGGCCCATCAGATTCTAGAAACCCAGACCCTTTGTGGGTGGAGGTGACAGATGAGCTACATGGTTGTCGCCGTAAAATCTCAACTTTAAGAAAAGGGGGACGATGGGAGTCGACCTTCGGTAATATGAAAAAATGTTGAAGGGTTATTGCTGCCAGTGCCACATCATGGCATATCCATTGTACCAGACCCACCTGAACAAATGTTGTCAAGCAAACACCGCTGTTGAATCTCCATCTTCCCGCTTTTCCCTGCAGCCTAGATGAGTCTGAGCATGGCCCTGGTGAAAAAAGCCACTTTTCCCCAGAAACACGTGACCATGAATACATCCAGATGCCTTCATCTAGTTCTTCTATCGGTGCTTTGGTAGCTGAAAAGGACAAACAATTGGAGGAGGCAAACAAAACATTAGGAGTAAGTGACTGTTAATCACTGCATCAACATACTTGTACATTGTACAGTGTATACATTACTGTATCTGTCAGTAAATATGTCTACTTATATTTACTGTATGTGTGTATATAGAGTATATGTAAATATACTGTATATATGGATGTCTGTATGTATGTATGTACGTATGTATATATGCATGTTTATATATACACGCATGTATACATACTGTATGCACTACTCACAAAATGTTAGGGTTAGTCTACTTTTTCAGGACAGACCTAAAATGCACTATAATCTTTACAGGTTAACTTAATTTGACGTGTAATTTTTTGAACACATGTCCAATTTTTGGTTAAATTGTATAACTGGGAATTGGTACGATCAGTAATATCACAATGTATTTTGTTTATTATTGATCTTGTACTGTGACTCTTATGATTGCCATCAGTCTATATTCTGTACTCTGACTTTACAGGTTTTATGTTTTCCAAGACAAATGTAAGAAATCAAAATTGAATAATGGCAGTATCTCTCCTTCTAGCTTGACGGACAGTGTTAGTAGACTGTGTGACTTATCATCTCTGTCTATCCACCATGGTTGATCCACCCTTCCAGTAGGATCAGGATAATCCTGATCTTTATCTTCAAAACTATCCTAATCACCATCTTGGCTTTTTGAAAAACCCAAGAACAGCATTTGATCAGAATTCTGGGTAGGATTGAATTAACAAATCCGTATCCCAATTTTACTAGGATCAGATTCACATATACTGGTTTAAAATACTCCATTTTGATATTTAATCCTATCCAGACCAATCTGATCCTGATTAAATGTTTTGAAATACTGGGCTCTGGGATCTTGGTGACTTGTCATTGACTTGAATTAAAAGTTTGTCCTTTTGTCGTTTTTCGTGTCCTGGAGCTATCAGAGAATTCCATTCACTGTGACTGTCAGTTGGGGATGGATGTCAAAGACCGTGAGGACAAGGTGACAGAAGCTGCCAAAAGGTTTGTCTTGTGTGTTCTTACCTGTGTTGAATTCTCGCCCATCTTCCTGCTTTTGCCTCATGCAGACAAGATGTCCACAGAAGCCAAGTGGATCAGGGGCATGAACACATCCAATCCACTGATGCTATGTATCATTCAGAAGCCAAGCAATCACCACAGGAACAGGTACAGTTCATACATCCTGTACTGCTTGTTCATGCTTCATTGGCCAACAAAAATGTATCATTAATTTTGCCAATTTCCCAACCGTAGCTATTCTTTTCAATGTTATGCATCTGTCTTTTTTGTGTAATTTTAGGATATAAGAGATTGTGGGGCAGATCCTTCAGAGGAGTTGGCTGAGACTCATCCTGACTACAGTACTGAATCGCTGCAGCAGCAGGTACATACAGTGTGTACCGTATATTCAATCTGCACTAGCCTGAATTTCATGGTGCTAGTAGAGCCACTTCTACACTGCCGTCAAGGTTAATTGGCATTACAGTTGAGGCAGGATTTATTTGCCAAACCTCACGCATTCTCACAGCCAAGAGCCTGATCTGCTAAAATAAAACAAAAACAGCATAGACCAGCAATGTGATCACTAGCTTAATCAGCATATGCTGTTTTTGTTGTGTTTTCGTGCTGGTCTTGCTGTCAGCAAGCAAGCCAACAGCAGCATGCTGGTATTGCTGCCGCACACCGAGCGGTATCACTAGCAAGACCAGCAGTGAAAACAAAACAAAAAAAAAACTTTTTTTTTTTAAACCAGGAAGACCAGCATGCCAGCACGAAAACACAGGGTGGGGTCTTTTTATTCAGTTGAGAAATTGTTTTGTCCTTTATTTGTTACTCTAGGTACCATCAGAGCTTCTGGAATCTGATGGTTCTGTTTGCTGTGATAGTCAGCTGGAGAGGGATGTCCAAGAAGGAGAGGATGAGGAAAATGTGGTTGCTAAGAGGTTTGTTGTTGTTTGCAAAGCTGATACAGTTACTATGGTCACATTTTACTTTGTCCTCTTCTCTTCACTTGCAAGCATATGTGTGGTGACTAACTAAAATATAGAACAAAGTGTAAATTACATTTTCCCTTGACAGATCTCGTTTGAAACTGCTGTTTTGTTTACACTACGTTTTTGTGAAAAAAGAAAACAAAAAAAACACATCTGCTGAATTCCCACTTATGTTCCTGTTCTTGCTCCTCTTCCAGTAAAGATGTCTACAGTTGTCTGATAAATCAGGAGCCTGAACCCATTCAGTGCACTGTGTCAGACTCAGGAGGTGAACATGACCAGGAGAAAGAGAAGCTTATCAAAACACCAGAGGTGAGTGACTGCTAAATGGGGTTGTAGTTTTAAACATAGCAGTGATATTGGTAACTAATTAGTATTTAATGACAAGGTCACGATGAACCACAATCTCAAACGTGTAAAGGGCTGCTGGCCTGCCGCACACCGAGCGACATGGCCGAACCCGACTGAACTGTTGCTGTTGCTGCAGTGTTCAACATTTGAATCCCGGTGCAAGACGTCCCATAAATAGCAAAAAATGCTCATGACCTCTGAAATAACTAGAATCTTCCAAAAGTAATAAATAAAAATGTAATAAAAATTAACCACTGAAAATAAGACATTGGTTTTGAATTGTGGTTCAACAGAATTATTTAAAAAAATAAACTCATGAAAGAGAGAGAGAGAGAGAGCGAGCAAGAGAGAGGGCGGGGCGGTTGGTTCAGCTGGCATTTGAGGGTGAGCAACGTGTTGGAATATGAGGAGGATGAGGATTTTAGCACGACTATACGCATTACATATGCATATATTTTTCAGTGACACGGCACAAGCTTTTACATAGTATGCAGTATTCTTATATATTGTGTGCCCCTCGGTCGAGTAGCTTTATAACACGCCGCACAGAAAGTCTTTGCAATGTCTGTTTGCTTGTCATCGAGGCAAAAGTACAGACGACAGTACTGAAAAGTAGTTTGTGGGTCTTTTTTTCCTACTCCCCAGTGCATAGTAACCATAATAGTGTCGTAGGGATATACAAGGAAATCCTAACCGCTTGTCCGCGCCGCTTCGCCGCGGCACCGTGGCGGCTGCGAGATTTAGTTCTCCTGGTGGCGGTTGAGGTTCAGACGGCCGTAGGCCTCTACCTCTGTATCCAATGCTTTCTGTCTTTCTCAAAACACGCCGGTTCAAAGTGATCAGCACAGAGTTTGGAATGCTTGCTAGGCACCCATAGCCGACATCGTTTCTTCCCCTGTCGATGACTTGGAAAGCCCAAAAAAACTCTTGCCACTGCCCGAACCATTTGTACAACCAAATGCCACACAATTAACCATCGTGACATCACTAAATCATATGACAACAAATACAGAAGGACGGGAACAACAGCTTCCCTGCTAAAGTTACTGCCCCCGCGACCCGACCTCGGATAAGTGGAAAAAAATGGATGGATGGATGGATGGATGGCTGGATTAAGATGAAAATATCTATCGTGTATCCAAGTTTTTAAAATCTGTTCTGGCATTAGTGTAAGTGTCAAATAAAGACAGAGAGACATGGGATGCTTCAGATCAAGAAGAACAAAAAAAAACTCTGTAAACATGAGGCTGCTTAACGTTATGGGTAACTTTTATCCATCTAATCTCAACAGAAGCAAATGTTGTCATCCAATGTGGTGAATTTTTGTAATCCAAATGTAGAGTTAATTTTTAGTTCCTAGATTGATTTCTTTAATGATTCTATTTCTCTTTTTAATTTTATGTTTCCATGCCCTGCAGGTTCTGGGAAAGGGAAATACACATAATAATAACAATTTATCTTATACAGATAGTTTCCTGAAACCCAAGGACGCGTTACATAAACAAACACAAAATTATTAAACAACAGCATACAAACTACTGAATGTGCCAAAGACCTGGGTAAACAAGTGCCGTTTCAGTGCATATTTGAAACTGTCCAATGTTAGTGCCCTTAGAATCTCCTTGAGAAGACAGTTCCACAGGGTATGTGCTGCTATGTTGAAGGGTCTGACACCGAAGGTTCATCTGATGTAAGGGACATTGAGAAAATTCAAATCAATCCACTGCAGGTTCCGTGAGGAAGTGTAGTTTATTTTATTTAACCTTTATTTAAGGAGGTTGGTCTCATTGAAGATTAAAAACCTGGCCAAGATAGGCAGTAGCATAAACACAAAGTTACAGACATACAAAAAAAGACAACGTAAATGTTTTAAAGCACAACATTTTCGATTTAACCATCTACGAGTCGTATCTAGGAATCAATTGTTCAAGCAGCTGAGCTAAAACATCGAAATAAATTAAAAATGCTTCCATTTCTATGTGATGGATGAGATCTAACAGGTATTGTGGGGCGAGGTCATGTTGAGCTTTATATGCGATGAGGAGCAGCTTCTTTATGATATGTTATCAAAGTGAGTTAAACATTGCTGGGAAATCCGTGGATGCTGAATTCCGTTGAATTCCGATGATGTGCACATTGGAACAACAATGGTGTTCATGTCATTGAATGTGTTGCTTTTGGAATGAAATAAAATCTTTTTACTTTTATAAGGCTTATCATACTGGGCTGTTTACTCAAAACTATGAATACAGGGCTGATGTAGTTCGCCAAACTGGCAGAGGGTAAACTATATTATCCGCAATGGGTATGACATATCGGCGCTATGTGCAAAGAACCCAGTTTTTTTTCTCCACTCATTAAAAAAAGTATATGAAAATAAAAATGAAATAAGGATTCAATTGGTGGCGGCACGGTGGACGACTGGTTAGAGCGTCAGCCTCACAGTTGTGAGGACCCGGGTTCAATCCCCAGCCCCGACTGTGTGAAGTTTGCATGTTCTCCCCGTGCCTGCGTGGGTTTTCTCAGGGCACTCCGGTTTTCTCCCACATCCCAAAAACATGCATAAATTGGAGACTCTAAATTGCCCGTAGGTGTGACTGTGAGTGTGAATGGTTGTTTGTTTGTATGTGCCCTGCGATTGGCTGGCAACCAGTTCAGGGTGTACCCCGCCTGGATGGATGGATGGATGGATTCAATTGGTGTGTGTATTGGTTGCCAAGGTGATTGTTTTTTTTTTACCTGAACAAATTGAAAACACAAAACCTTTCTTTTGGACAAGGACGAATTTAAAACACAAGGGACCCTTTATCTTTTATATGATTGAATGATGATTTTTGTGTGTGCCTGTGTGTGTGTCTGTGAGTGAACGTGCACAAGCTCAATGTTCTACATCTATGTTAATGTGTTAAATTTAGGACAAAAGAGGCAATAATGCAGAACTAGCAGAGGAGATGTCCGATTCAGAGATGACTGATTCGGATTGCCAGTGTATTGAATCAACGAAGCAACAGGTACAGGGTATCGTAAAAGTATTCACAGTGCTTCACTTTTTCCACATTTTAAGTTACAGCTTCATTCCAAAATTTATGAAATTAATTTCCTCAAAATTTTACATACAACACCCCATAACAAGAACGTGAAAAACCTTTTTGAATTTTTTTGCAAATAAAACAACTAAGAAATCAGATGTAAATAGGTTTCCACAGCCTTTGCCACGAAGCTTAAAACTGAGCTCCGATGCACCCCGTTTCCAATGATCATCCATGATGTTTCTGTGGCTTAATCAGAGTCCACCTTTGGTAAATTCAGTTGTTTGGACATTATTTGGAAGGGCTATATATATATATAACTGTCTATATAAGATCGCACGGTTGACAATGCATGTCAGAACACAATCCAAGCATAGAGTCAAAGGAATTGACTGTCGACCTCAAAGGACAGGATTGTTTTAAGGAAAACATCTCCAGAAGGGTACAGAAATGTTTGTTACTTTGAAGGTCCATCATCTGTATATTGAAGAAGTTCGGCACCACCGAGACTCTTCCTAGAGCTGGACATAATATGTCTAACCTGAGTGATCGGAGAAGGGTCTTAGTCAGGGAGGTGACCAAGTCACACAGTCACAGCTCCAGCTTTCCTGTGTGAAAAGAAGAGAACCTTACGGAAGGACAAGCATCTCTGCAAGAATCCACCAATCAGGCATACATTGTAGAGTGGACAGACGGAAGCACGTTGCTAGCAAACGTGGAGTTTCCCAAAAGGACTCTAGGACCATGAGAGACTAAATTTTCTGGTCTGATGAGAGACAAATTGAAGTCTTTGGTATCAATGCCAGACACCATGTTTGAGAAAAGTAGACCATTACCATCCTTAGAGTGAAGCATGGTGGTGGAAGATTCATGCCATGCTGATGTTTTTCAGTGATAGAACGAGGAGACAAGTCAGGATTGACGGAAAGATGAATGCAGCAATGTACAGAGTCATCCTGTATGAAAACCTGTTCAAAAGCACTCTTGACCTCAGACTGGGGCGACAGTTTGTCTTATTGCAGGACAGCAACACTAAGCACATAGCCAAGATAGCAAAGGAGTGGTGGCTGCAGGATAACTTTGTGAATGTCCTTGAGTGGACCAGCCAGAGACCAGACTTAAATCGAATTGAAGATCCCCATCTAACCTGATGAAGCTTGAGAGGTGCTGCAAAAGAGGAGTGAGCGACACTACCAAAGATAGCTGTGCCAAGCTTGCGGCATCATACTAAAAAAAAAATCACTTGAGGCTGTAAGTGCTGCCAAGGGTGCATTAACCACTGTAACCATTTTAAGTACTGAGCAAAGACTGATTTGTCAGTTGTTGTTTTTTTAACGTTTGCACAATTTCAAACTTTGGAAAAAAAATGTCCTTTTTTGTTCTTAAGGTACTTTCAGAGTGTCTCGACTCCGACAGTTCTTTTTACTGTGAAAGTCAGTTGGAGACAAAGACAAATTGCTGTTGGCAATTTTTCTCCGGGCACTCCGGTTTCCTCCCACATCCCAAAAACATGCATAAATTGGAGACTCTAAATTTCCCGTAGGTGTGACTGAGAGTGCGAATGGTTGTTTGTTTGTATGTGCCCTGCGATTGGCTGGCAACCAGTTCAGGGTGTACCCCGCCTCCTGCCCAATGACAGCTGGGATAGGCTCCAGCACGCCCCCGACCCTAGTGAGGAGAAGCGGCTCAGAAAATGGATGGAAAATTGATCCAATTTCATTTACATGAGACACATAACCATTCACACCACAGTATTAAGCCAAGGTACACTTATATACAGTATATATTTTGTGAGTAGGCCTATATAGTTTACATTAAATTAATTCATTGAAATTGTGAATTTTAGTTTTGTGACTTGCTTGCATTCTGTATTATCCCTGGGGTGTCCCTACAAAATCTAAATCTCCAAAGAAAGAAAGTGGGTCTGCTGTAGCCTCATTGTCATTGTGTTTTTGTGTCTGAGGCCGAGTTGAAATTATTGCCTTTAAGAAGTTTTTTTTTTTTCTTTCTGTGCCTTAAAGTTTCCTGGAGAGTTTTTGGAATCCGGCAATTCTGTTTCCTCTGACAGTCATCTGGAGATGGATGTGAAAGAAGGAGAGGATGAGGAGACAGAGGCTTCCAAGAGGTTTGTTTTGTTGCTCTTCCTATGGTGCTCTTGGAAAAAGGGGCTGATCGCATGAGTCGTTATACTCTGTGTGTGTGTGTGTGTGTGTGTGTATACTACTATATTAAGACTCACACAATACACTTTCTGAACTGTCTCACATTTCCCACTTATCTTTTTCTTCTGCAACAGCCAACGTTATGCTCTGTGTGTGTGTGTGTGTGTGTGTGTGTGTGTGTGTACTACTATATTAAGACTCACACAATACGCTTTCTGAACTGTCTCACATTTCCCACTTATCGTTTTCTTCTGCAGCAGCCAACGTTATACTCTCTGTGTGTGACTTTGTGTGTGTGTGTGTGTGTGTGTATACTACTATATTAAGACTCACACAATACACTTTCTGAACTGTCTCACATTTCCCACTTATCTTTTTCTTCTGCAGCAGCCAAGATGAATCAGGACATGACCCCTCATGCAAACAGGGCCTCAGTAAATCAGTCGCTGAGGAGTATGGCTACATCCAGGGCATTGATGATATTGAGGGCTCAAAGGCCAAACATGAAAAAGAAGACGAAGAAGAGTCTACGAAAACTGTTAGTGGCTTATGGTTAAAATATTCAGTATAGATTAGTAAAGTATATGAATTAGTTTTGCAGACAATTAATGTTTGATGTTTATATTTAATATAATAGTAACATTTGTACAATTACTCAGTCATATCTCAAGTTCCAATTCTTGCTTGATGAAAAACAGTTGCTCAACAGTCCAGGGTCTCTATTGTCATATCTTGCACTTCATAATGTGCCACACCTTTTCAATGGGAGACAGGAATAATCTAGTTTAGTACTCACACTCTTTTACTAACTATGAAGCCACACTGTTGTAACACGTGCAGAATGTGGCTTAGCTTGCTGAAATAAGGAGGGACGTCCCTGAAAAAGACGTTGCTTGGATGGCGGCATATGTTGCTCCAAAACCTGTATGTACCTTTCCATATTAATGGTGCCTTCACAGATGTGCAAGTTACCCATGCCATGGGCACTAACACACCCCGATACCATCACAGATGCTGGCTTTTGAACTTTGCGCTGATAACAATCCGGATGGTCCTTTTCCTCTTTGGCCCATAGGACACGACGTTCATAATTTCCAAAACCAATTTGAAATGTGGACTCGTCAGACCACAGAATGCTTTTCCACTTTGGGTGAGTGCATGTATCAGATGAGCTCGGGCCCAGAGAACCAGCAGCGTTTCTGGGTGTTGTTGATATATGGCTTTCACTTTGTATGGTCGAGTTTTAATTTGCATTTGTAGATGTAGCGACAAACTGTGTTAACTGACAAGTGTTCCTGAGCCCACGTGGTAATGTCCTTTACTCAAGGATGCCGGTTTTTAATGCAGTTGTTGGTGTCTGAGGAATCGAAGGTCACAGGCATTTAATGGTGGTTTTCGGCCTTGATGCTTACATGTAGATATTTATCCATATTCTTAGAATCGTTTGATATTATGGATTGTAGATAATGAAATCCCTAAATTCCTTGCAACTGTACGAAACAGTTGTAAATTGTTGTACTATTTGCTCATGCAATTGTTCACAATGTGGTGAACCTCACCCCATCCTTGTGAAGCCTAAGCCTTTCGTGGATGCTCCTTTTATACCCAATCATGACACACACCTGTTTCCAATTAACCTGTTCACCTGTGGAATGTTCCAAACAGGTGTTTTTTTTGTTTTTTTTAGCATTTCTCACCTTTGATAGTCTTTTGTTGCCCCTCTCTGAGGCTTTGCAATGTGCTGCAGGCATCAAATTCAAAATCAGAGAATATTTGCAACAACAACAAAAAAACATTCATCAGTTTGAATATTAAATATCTTGACTTTGTAGTATATTCAATTGAATATAGGTTAAAAACGATTTGCAAAGCATTGTATTCTGTTTTATTTGTTTTGCACGTCCCAACTTCATAGGAATTGGGGTGTATATTAGCAAATTCACTCAAACACAGATTACGCCTGAAATTGCTTATACCCTGGCGAAGGTTGGCGATGAAGTGAATTATGATTTGGTGATTCCAAATACTGGTTTAAGGTTTGACATGTTTTCTGATCCTGTAGAATATTGCAAAAGATTTTCTTCCAAAATCGTTCAAAGAGATCACAATATGTATATTAAATGTGAATGATATTAAATAATGTAAAAAAATGAATTAATCCCAAACACTTCTTAATTAATTCCAAACATCCATCCATCCATTTTCTGAGCCGCTTCTCCTCACTAGGGTCGCGGGCGTGCTGGAGCCTATCTCAGCTGTCATCGGGCAGGAGGCGGGGTACACCCTGAACTGGTTGCCAGCCAATCGCAGGGCACATAGAAACAAACACCCATTCGCACTCACAGTCATGCCTATGGGCAATTTAGAGTCTCCAATTAATGCATGTTTTTGGGATGTGGGAGGAAACCGGAGTGCCCGGAGAAAACCCACGCAAGCACGGGGAGAACATGCAAACTTCACACAGGCGGGGACGGGGATTGAACCCCGCACCTCAGAACTGTGAGGCTGACGCTCTAACCAGTCGGCCACCGTGCCGCCTAATTCCAAACACAATTTCTTAATTTCACTTGGCATGTTAAAAAAAATCACATTCCAGTTGGTCAGGTCAGATTCATTAGGATGCAAATGCATGACTCGAGTGTTTGTTTCAGTGCTCTATCAACCTACTATATGCATCTGTGTACCCTAGGACTCAAGAAACAGCAATGAGGAGACAGAGGAGATTACTGAGCCAGAAATGTATGAAAAGGCCCTTTCAGAGGATCAAAAGAAGGACTCAACAAAGCAATGGGTACTGTTGAACTGTGCTCTTTTCTTTGTCTTGAATCTCATTGGTGATATTCGTATATATTGGTGGTGGTATTTGGTGATTGTGTAAGGTGCATTGTGTTAAGCTTCTCCCAGGATCCTTCCATTGAAAATTGAATTTTTTTGGTATCCTGATCTTGCATAAGGCTTTTTGCTGTCACTGTCAGTTGAACAGGGATGATAAAGAGGAGGTCGATGAGGAGGCTGAGGCTGCCAAGAGGTTTGTTCTTTTTACATTGCACATGGGAAAGGTCGCTACAGTGGATAAAAGTCTACACTCCCCTGTTCAAATGCCAGATTTTTGTGGTCCAGAAAATGAGACCAAGATCGATCTTTTCTAAACCTATTCCACAATTTGTTTGACCTAGAATCTCAACTAAATTGAAAAAAAAAAAAAAATCTTTTAAAGTACAACCAAACTCATATCCATGTTTTGTTTCTAAACACAATTCAATATGTTTTAAGATAAGTTCTGAAAACGTGCAAAGACAGATAACAATATAATACTGAATTGTTGAGATAAAGCTGAAGACTTTTTCTTGATCTCTTTTGGACAGATTTTGTGGGTTTTAGCCTCGTGACGTCAGCAGGCTGGGGCATATACTTTCCAGCATGAGGCCTTCCCCCACTATATAAACACCAAACACCCTTATTCCATGCAGTGACCTTTCGGCGGAATTGCCGCTTCTTCATTCCTTAACATGATCCATTACCACAAGTATGGCATGCAATTGCTCAATAAACTATGCTCACAACTCGAAAAAAATACATCTTCCCTGACATGTAATGTGTTATGTGGACCATGCGAGTTGCAATGCAAGGCAGCGGCGCACTGGACAGGCTACACCGCCCCTTGCCAGTGTGCAAGTGATTAGAGAAGCATCCGGAGGTCCAGCGCCCCAGCTTTAGCGCTGTCAGCCACACACGTCGTGAGGCGAGGTGGAGGAGGGGGAAAAAAAATTCATCCAGCTGTGGCCGTCGAAGGCTGAACCTCGGCGGCCACAACAATGCATGCACCACGATCCCACTGCCTTGGTGACGTTTTCCCCCTTTTTTGCTCCTCCTCCTCACGACGCGTTGCGGCTGACGACTTTACACCGTCGATAAACGGCCCGCTGAATTTCAACTGAGACAAAGGGGTGGCCGCAACAGAATGCCTATCTGCAGCTTGTGTGACCATCTCTCCCCGCTTAGGAGGCCCATCTTTAATTGACAGACCTTCACTTTTTTTCCCCAACTGAGTCAGGTACAGGTTATAGGTCATATTATTGATGCTAAACGTATTGAATGAATGCTCTTGCTCCATGTTTTTATATCGCAATCCTGGCATTTGAACTTTTTATATCCATGGTCATAGCCATGGTATGGTCAGATTTATTTTTCTTAAATACTGACTTAAAATTTAAGCGTCAGTTTCATTTATTAATGCAAGTACTAACTAATAATACCTGTTTGAGTTAGACCGCTCCAGAATCTTTTTTAAAAATTATTATTCTTACATTTGTGCAGCCAATTAGGGCAGAAATCCTCTCGTGAAGATGTCCAAAATCACAAACTCATCGGGCACACTGATAATGTTGGAAGATCGGAAGCTAAACAGGGCAAGGAGGAAGATGAGCTTATCATCTTATCATCTGAAGTAAGTGAATGCAAATGCCATTTGCAGAGGATTCATATACACTCAAGCGCAAGAAACATCATAATAAAAAACTGACTGAAACCCAGATTTCAGTCCCCAATCAAAATTATACAGTATATTAGTACTATTGCCATTGACTTTGGTGTCTTTACACTGTGTACCCCATATATAGCCTACTGGCCTTCTAATGGTTTTTGCGTGGATTTTCAAATGGCACCATACGTTGGGCTTTATACTAGCACGTTGATTTTCATGAAGGTACAAGACTCGCTGCGCGTTTGCTAATTTGGCAGACCTCTCTGTGCCAAGCGGGGCGTGTCGGGGCAGCAAGGGTGTGCCCTTGGTGATGCCCTTGGCGGAGTGATATTTTGGTGTCAAAAAGTCAAATCTAATCTTGCGCCTACTGAGAATACGTCTAATCTTTGGCGCAGGTGACCTAACACGATTTTGGTGAATGTGATCGGGGGACATAGAGGAAGACAGACACGTGAGCTACTCTGTCATATGTGGTGGATGACAGACAGCAGCGGGCATCCAACCCGCTTAATCGATGTAGAAATCGATTCATTGAACGCATTAATATTATCATCATCATTATGATATTATTTAAATCATCCTACGTACTGACCAGCACGCAGGTATGGAGGGGTGGGGGCTCACGAACGATCCTTGGAGAGGATAGACACACGTACGTGGACATGTTTAAGTCGGCAGTGGTTTTCACTAGCACATTCTTTAGTTAATAAGGGTATCCGCGAACATTCAATGCTCCAGTCACGCATGGATTGCTGCGTCCTCTTCCGCAGATAGCGAGGTCTACGTGTGAAACTATTGTGCCGCTTTTAAAGGGAATGAGAGAAGCCGCTTCTATTGGACAGGATTGAAGTCGACTGTGAACATGGCCAGTACAGCGCAGAAAGTGCCGCTTTTAAATGTGATGGGGGTATGCCAGTCCACAAATATACCAAAACCGGGTCCAGCCCGCCTTCCAGCGTTACAGAGGATCAGCCAAGTAAAACACCTACAGTGTGTGGTTGTCATTGATGGTGATAGTAACAGGCATAAAAATGAGTTTTGCAGGTAATGCATTTTATGACCCTGAATCAGGAGCAACAACTAAAAACATACTACCAAACTTTCTAAGGTAATTTGAGGTATATTCTTGTGTGTAACAGGCACCAGGCAGTAAGAAACTATCTGCCTAGCTTTAATTGATAAAGACAAAGGTATATCTGAAAAGAAGAGTACTATATCTTTGGCTGTGTTGGCTCCATTCAGTTGAGTTGCTGTTGATAAAGTGGGAAGTTTGAAAATAATGTTAGTTCAGTGGTTATTTAGATATGTTTCAGCTAAGTAGCTTCCCCTCGGATATTGTTTTTTGATATGTAATTATTTTTGTTGTTTTATTTTACAATGGTGTATCTTAACGTCATATATGTATTTGTGTCTGTTTATAATTTTATCATAGTACTCAGCAGTGGCCATAAGGGATGGAGATCTAGCAGAGGAGATGACTGAGCTAGAGGCCCAGTCTGAGGACCAGAGCCCTGAATCACCACGTCAGGAGGTAGATTGTAACCGGTGACTGCCATCTCTATTTTGAGATGTCCTCTATAGTCCTCTATAGTAGCATGTATCAGGAAGCACAGAATCTCCCAGGGTCTTTCATTTGAGATTAATCAAAACTTGGTAATTGTATAATTGTTTTGTTTTTGTTGTGTCTTAAAGGTTTCAGAAAGGGTTTTGGACTCCAGCGATTCTGTTTTTGAGACTAGTAGTAAGAGGTTTGTTCTTCTAAATTAATTCCTGAAAAACAACTACTATCTTCCTCAGAGCACTGAATTGATGGAAACGGAACTGTTCTGGTTGGCCTTCATCAGTTCATGTTAAATACAATAACTTGCCTTTTTGGACAATGATGTCCACATTGGAGACAACGGGCCACCATGTTGCGGTTTACAAAAAACATACACTAACCAATACTTACTCTTTGATTCACACCGCCTACTGCAACACAAACTGGGCATTATCAGAACCCTACAAGACAGAGCTGATAATGTTCCCACTAGCCAACAGGCCAAAGAGAAAGAGCATATGCACCTGAGGGAGGTCCTCAAAAACTGTGGTTACCCAGCTGGTTGTTTGTAAAAAAAAAGGCGTCTGTTTCCAGAAGGAACAAGAAAAGGTAGATGAGGGCGCAAAGAGTGACGAATGCAACAACATTTTCATTCCATATGTATCAGGTCTATCGGAGAAACTAAAAAGAACAAAAAAATATTTTAACCAACATAACAGTCCTGTTCACGTCAAACTTTATAAGACCCTGAAACATAGGCTGATACACCTGAAAGATACCCCATAACCAGAAAAACAATCTGGTGTATGCCGTCAGCTGCTTTGATGAATACACAGATGTATATATTGGAGAAACCAAGCAACCACTGAGCAGGCGCATGTCACAACATACTGTAGATGGGATAACTCTTTCGGTCAATACCGGTGGTCAACATGGACGTCAAAGAGAAACAGCACTCGTTTTGAGGACAATAATGTACATATTCTGGACTGAGGCCTTGTTGGCAGGCCGAGGCCTCCCTCCGTCCCTCCAATAAATCTTAACGACTGCTGTTTTTCATCCAAAAGACTGATACCATTTGTGGTTGGGGAGTGCCTCGAACATAGAGGATAAATAGTTGGGTTTCCACACTGACACTCTGGCTTGAGCTGTCTTATCTAGCCTACAGTATGTGCATGAATTTATAAAGCCTGCTCAGATGAGAGGCGAAACGTCTTCTAAGACAACCAAAGCACTCCAGTTGCAATCAATTTAATGCCCTGAGAAATAAATAAAAATCTTTTCGGGCAAACTACTAGCACCATATAGGCTCCAGCACGCCCGCGACCCTCGTGAGGATAAGCGATACAGAAAATTAATGAATCATCTCTGGGTTCCTTTGTTTACTTAAGCATTCTCTCTTGAATTCCCTCATGTTCCCTCCCCTCCACGTAGCCAAGACGAGTCAGGGAACGACTCGTCTGTTGAAGATGTCTACAGTGACATAGTTGCTCAGGAGTGTGAACACATCCAGTGCGATAATACTGTTGGGCGCTCAGAAGCCAAACACAAAGAAGAGAGGGAAGACCATTTTAGCAGAACTGGGGTGAGTGGACAATATGTATATTATGTTGACGATTATGGCTTTCGCCTTATTGTCACATAGTCTTATTTGAAACCTTCAATGCCTGAACCCAGAAATAAGGGACAGAAAATTGAGATTTTTTTTTTATTTTTTTTACCTGAAACATTTATGCGTCCATTTTAACAGATACACACACACAGTGGGGCAGCCACCAATTGTGCAAGTTCTCCCACTTAAAAAGGTGAGAGAGGCCTGTAATTTTCATAGGTATACCTCACCTATGAGAGACAAAATGAAAAAACAAAAAAAAACAGTCACATTGTCTGATTTTTAAAGAATTTATTAGCAAATTATAGTGGAAAATAAGTATTTGGTCAATAACAAAAGTTAATCTAAATGCTTTGTTATATACCCTTTGTTGGCAATGACAGAGGTCAAACGTTTTCTGTTAAGTCTTCACAAGGTTTTCACACACTGTTGCTGGTATTTTGGCCCATTCCTCCATGCAGATCTCCTCTAGAGCAGTGATGTTTTGGGGCTGTCGCTGGGCAACACAGACTTTCAACTCCCTCCAAAGTTTTTCTATTGGGTTTGAGATCTGGAGACTGGCTCGGCCACTCTAGGACCTTGAAATGCTTCTTACAAAGCCACTCCTTTGTTGCCCTTGCTTATGGAAGGAAGTTTCTACTCAAAATCTCACGATACATGGCCCAATTCATTCTTTCCTTTAACGGTCGTCCTGGTCCTTTTGCAGAAAAACAGCTCCAGAAGCATGATGTTTCCACCCCGTGCTTCACAGTAGGTATTGTGTTGTCAGTGTGATATGTCCTTTCCTTTGTTCGAAAGGAAGGGCCTTTTTATCTCTTTCTGACCCGTATGATGCATTCCACAAAGGTTAAGGAAAGTTATTAGGTTAAACTGTCGCCGGTTAGAAGATTTGACTTTCTGGAGAGTCCCTATGTCACGTGCTAAAACATGAAGGCGCTGACTGGCCGAAGATGAGATCTGTGTAGCACCGATCGATTGCTATGCCTTCAAGTTCCCGGATGTCTGTCACAGTTTGAAATTTAATATGTTGAACTGAATCTGAAATGGGCGGCACGGTGGGCGACTGGTTAGCACATCTGCCTCACAGTTCTGAGGACCAGAGTTCCCAGCCCCGCCTGTGTGGAGTTTGCATGTTCTCCCTGTGCCTGCATGGGTTTTCGCCGGATACTCCGGTTTCCTTCCACATCCCACATGCATGGTAGGTTAATTGAGGACTCTAAATTGCCTGTAGGTGTGAATGTGAGTGCAAATGGTTGGTTGTTTATGTGTGCCCTGCGATTGGCTGGCAACCAATTCAGGGTGTACCCCGCCTCCTGCCCGATGATAGCTGGGATAGGCTTCAGCACGCCCGCGACCCAAGTGAGGAGAAGCGGTGATGAAAATGGATGGATAATTGTTCACCAGTGCTAATTGTTCATGTGTCTCTGATGTGCAGATTTATTATAACAGTTTCCCAGCATCACCTCTAAGTGTCGCCATAGCACCAAGAGCTGCAGAAACGTGCGCACGCCAGCCATGAGTCGGCATGAGGCACTGCACATTTCCATGGTCATTTCACTCTTGATACATCTGAACTTTACCGTGAAAAAGAACGTACGCCCCTTTTTTGTGCGTACCCACCTTTTGTACATGAGGCCCCAGATCAGTTGATTGCTGCGGAGCTCTAACAGAGTGACCATCATATGTTGAACACTTCCCTGATTAATGCTCTTGTCCTCCGATTGCTCAGTCCTTTACAGATAATAGTGGCTATGTGCTCATTGGGATCTTCAAAGCAGCAGAAATTCTATCCCTCCAGACTGTCTCAGAGGTCTACAGAGAACTTTGACTTTCTGCTTGGTTTATGCTCTGGCTGCGCTGTTTGACCTTATATATTGTAGACAGGTGTGTGCCTTTCCAAATTATGTCCAATCAACTGAATTTACCCCAGGCAGGCGTGAGAAACATATCAAGGATGATCAGTGGAAACATGATGCAACTCAGCTCAGTGTTGAGCTTCATAGAATCATGAGGAAATTAATTTAATCCATTTTGATATAAGGCTGGAAGATAAAACGTTGCAAAAGTAAAGCGCTGTGAATACTTTCCAGATGCACTATATGTTGTTAGTTTACATATTGTATGTGCAATTGTATGACCATTCTATGACTTTCTGATCAGAATCAGAATCATCTTTATTTGCCAAGTATGTCCAAAAAACACAAGGAATTTGTCTCCGGTAGTTGGAGCCGCTCTAGTACGACAACAGACAGTCAATTGACAGAGAACCCTTTTGATACATAAACACATTGACAAAAAACAGTCACTGAGCAATACAGGTTTGCTAGTTATCTGGTAATGCCGGTACATTTTTATTTATTTTTTTCCAATTGTGCAAAAAGATGCAGAGTCCTCTAGCACTTAGAGCAGTTTTAATGACTAATATTGCAATAGTCCATTGTGCAAACGGCGTCGAGATTTCAAGGAGTGTATGCAGTTTAAAGTGACGAGTAGTGCGATAATCTGGGACAATGTTGATTGTGCAAATGTTGCAAATACTCCTCAATCAGAGTGCAAATGGAGCAGATGCTACTCTGGAATGAGTGGCCAGTATTGGTCAACAACAGATATAGTGCAGCGTGGCGAAACTACTACAGTGAGTGCACGAGTAATGTATAAATGGCCCCACAGAAATGTGACAACAAACTCAAGTCAAAAAATTGCCAGCATCTTGTAATGGAATTGTAGGTTAGGTGTTTAAGAAGTTGATTGCAAGAGGGAAGAAGCTGTTGGAATGTCTGCCAGTAGTGATTAAGTAGTCTACAACCTATATGTGTCAAAACCCTGAAACTACTCAGGGGCTCAACTCCATTGAGTTTCCCATCACACTGACATCTCTCCCTTGCCTGTCTGCATTGATTGTAATTGGTTTCTTGTTTGGTGAGGTTCAAGGCCTTTTACAAAAATATATAGCGGTCTGAGAATTTAATTCCCCCTCAAAAATGTAAATACAATAAGACATGATTGAGAAGTAATTTTACCTTTTTTTTTGTCCTGAAGCTGTTGGGAGTTTCTGGACTGTGACGATCCTGTTTGTCAATATCAATTTTTGTCAATTTCCAGAGTCACCTGGTGGATCAGGAACATGAACTCATCCAGTCCACTAAAGTTCTTGGAGTCTCAAAGGTTGAGGACAAAGATAAGTTTATCAAAACACCTGGAGTGAGTAGCTGTTCAAGATGTTTTATGAGATCAAAATATATAATTGTGATGCACAGGTGATTCATATTTCACAACAAAACTGCACGTTCTTTGTATGTATCCCTATGCCTTGCAATACATGTTTTTGCTCTTTTATACACATATTTTTAAAATATGGGATTTACCTGGTGTTAGATTTTTTTATTATTTTTTTTAAACCATTGTTGAAACTCTCACGTCCAGGTGTTATAGACAAGCTACATTGTTTGCACCTCTGTTTTCTGAAAACCAAGTGAAGTACTCCATCTCAAAACACTGCCCCCTGACAGTGTGGTACTTGTGTGGGAAGAATGCTCAAAAATGTGTGTAGTCTACCACTGGTGCTTATGTCTGTTCAAATTCTGGCGTAAATTTGAAAGAATAATTGATCATTTTTAACATACCTGTATGTGATTTTGCTTTGCTTACAACTAGGGGGTGCATGTTCACAGTATGGCACAGCATGTTTGATTGACTGCAATGAAAACCAGATTTTGAATTTACTTTTTTTTCTGCCCAAAAGCTGTTGACAGACTTTACAGACTCAGATGATTCGTTTTCCCGCACTGACAGTCAGCCAGAGACAAATCAGGATATCAAAAGGTTTGTTTGTATTTAAAAAATATATATTTTTTAAACAATTATATTGGTCGTGGAAAATAAAGTAAAATAACAAATAAACAAAAGTTAAGTCCCTGTCAACTTGCTACTTGCTGCTTCTTATTAGGAATTTTTATGCCCAATTATAGAAACATTCTAGTATGAGGGCGAAGTCAACCACGTGCGACCTTCTGTGTGATTGAAAAGGAACCATGAAACTTATTTTTTCCTACGTCCGGACCAGAGTACCAAAATACAAGCTTTAAAACCTTAACTCCCAAGATCATATACAGCGGCTAAAATAAGTATTTAACACATCACCATTTTTCTCACTAAATATATTTCCAAATGTGCTATTGACATGAAATTTTCACCAGCAACACCACAACCCAAGTAATCCAGACATACAAAGAAAATAGAACAGATAAGCTCAGAAATTAAGTTGTGTGTAATAATGTGAAATGACATAGACAAAAAGTATTGAACACATGAAGAAAGGAGGCGCAAAAAGGCATGGAAAGCCAAGACAACACCTAAAATCTATAAATAATCAAACAGCAATCCAGCCGCTTGTCAGTGCAAATGAATATCAGCTGGTTCAGTCCAAATTGATGGCCTATAGAAAGGTCTCATTGCCAAGGTGTGAGTCAAGACACATCTCATGATGGGTAAGAGCAGAGAGCTGTCTCAAGACCATAAGCAAACTAATTGTTGCAAAACATAACAATGGCATTGGTTACAGGTGCATATCTAAGCTTCTGAATGTTCCAGTGAGCATGGTTGGGGCCATAATACGTAAGTGGAAACGGTGGAATGGTGGACGACTGGTTAGAGCGTCCGCCTCACAGTTCTGAGGACTGGGGTTCAATCCCCGGGTCCGCCTGTGTGGAGTTTGCATGTTCTCCCCGTGCCTGCGTGGGTTTTCTCCCACTCCGGTTTCCTCCCACATCCCAAAAACATGCATGCTAGGTTATTTGAAGACTCTAAATTTCCCGTAGGTGTAAAAGTGAGTACGAATGGTTGTTTGTTTCTATGTGCCCTGTGATTGGCTGGCATCCAGTTCAGGGTGTACCCCACCTCCTGCCCAATGATAGCCCAATGATAGCTGGGATAGGCTCCACCACGCCCGAAACTAGAACACAGACCTCCGCTGGACGAGCACCACCGGAATAAGGTCGGGTCGCGGCTGCTGGACGGGCGCCGCCGGAGCCTGCTGCAGCTGCCGAGGAGCCGGGAGGGGGGCCTGCCGCAGCTGCCGAGGAGCAGGGACGGGAGCCTGCCGCAGCTGCCGAGGAGCAGGGACGGGAGCCTGCCGCAGCTGCCAAGGAGCAGGGATGGGGTCTGCAGTCGCTTCCTCAGCCTGCCGCCATTGAGGTCTGGGAGCACAGGAAATGAGAGGGGGAGAGTGCACAGGAACTCAGGAAGGTGAACTACGAAAAACGGGTGGTATGGAACGAGGTGACAAAAAAGGCACGGAACAAGGTGACTTGGGGGCAGATTTGGATGGATGTGACTTAGTTGGAGGCGTGGAACAAGGTGTGGGAACTCCTGAAAAATTAAGTGACTTGGAAACGGGCAGAAAAACGTAAGGACAAAATTTTACCTTTATTTGGGCGCCTCCGTTGGCCACCAGTCGGCGCTCCCGGATAGATGCCCAAACAGGTGCCCAAGTAAAGGTCAGAGGGAAAGGACTTGGATTGGAAACGGGAAAATGTGACAAAAACTGACTAGGATGGGAAAAAACTAGGGAAGGAACCAGAAAAATCTAAATCAGTGTCAGAGTCAGAATCAGACAGGAGGTTAACTAAATCGGGGCCATCTTCACAATCGGAAAAATCTGAATCTTAAAAAAAAAAAAAAAAGTGGAGGTAAAAATGGTAGCGCATGGGGAATAGCTAAGACAAGTGGGGGACACCCGTGAAAAGGACAGAGAAGAAGGAGCGATAGGGCTTACTGGAGGAGGGTAGGTATGGTCGGCAGGCTGAGGGCGCTGGGTGGCAGACTGGTGGCGTGCAGGGTGACGCCGTGTGCTTCCTGCTGGGTCCTGTTCTGGTCGGTTCATTCTGTCACGATTAGGGTTTTTGAAGGAGAGGAAGCCAAGGCAAAAACGTGGATGACCCAGATGCAGGGAAGCAGAGAGGCAAGGCAGGAGTGCAGTAACATTAAAATAAAAAAGCCAAACTAGGATTAAGGAGGTTACGCTAAATCAACAAAAGTCCAAATATCTAAATTAAAAAGTTACAAAGAAACACAAGGGAACAAAGAAAACAGGAAACAAGACATGACTAGTGATATAACTTGACGACTTTGACATGCGACACTGACAATGAACCGACAAGAACTGAAATAAACCAGCGAACTAAATACAAACAAATTGACAAGACCACGAGGAACACCTGGACAACACACGAGTGGCTGGAGGGAGCTCACTGGTCGACACAAGTTAGAAGGTTGACGAGAACAGGTGGACACAATAACCACATGAGCAGACGACATGAACAACATGAGACACAGGAAACCATGCAACAAAACTAAATATAATCTAAATTAGAACACAGACTATGACAAGTAGTGAGGGTTGGGTCTTTTACATGGAGGCAACCAATCAGAGGTAAGGGCAATGTCTTAGCCAAATATGGACAAAGCGGATACAAAACTGGGTCAAACAGAAATAGCTGGACACTCGTATGACAAAACCAAGGTAGTTTTTTTAAAATGAAATTGACACTTAATACTAAGTTCATGTTAGAGTTTCAGTCTATGTAGGTCTAAATAGTCAAAATATGGGACCTTGAAATTGAAAACTAAATTGAAAAAAATTGTTTCTGCTGCTCCTTCCTTTAGCCAAGATGAATCAGGGTATGATGCTTTTGGGAGCTCTGGAGACGAACAGGATAAGGAAGAAGAGGAGCCTAACAAAACACCGAAAGTGAGTGGCTGTTGAAAATTGACTATACAGTGGCACCTCGAATCAGAATCATCTTTATTTGCCAAGTATGTAAAAAAAACACACAAGGAATTTGTCTCCGGTAGTTGGAGCCGCTCTAGTACGACAACAGACAGTCAATTGACAGAGAACACTTTTGAGACATAAAGACATTGACAAAAAAAACAGTCATTGAGCAGTAAAGGGTTGCTAGTTATCTGGTAATGCCGGTACATTTTTTTTTTTGACAATTGTGCAAAAAGATGCGGAGTCCTCTAGTACTTAGACTTAACTGACTTACATGGGGGAGGGGTCATCCGTTAAAGCCGTTTGTCTGTTAATTTGAAGCACTTTTTTTGTGGCCTCAAAGCACACAGTAGAGTACAAAATATTGTAAATAAATGTAAGTGGACAAACCTATCTTTAAACATTGCTGTGATGGCCATGAAAGTGGCATCATCGCTGGTGCATGGGAGAAGTGATGATGGTATGCTAGTGGGAGAAGGTTTTTCTGTTACGGTGGCGAGTCACCATTGCGTTCATGAGCCGTGAGGATGGTGCGCGTCCTTTTCTCATATCCATTACGTTTGGATGCCAAGGTGAAGGGCTTCACAAAAAACAACTTGATAGTGTTGTTAACCATTCCTGGCTAGGTCACCAAACCGTGATTGGGGAACGTAGGGGAGACGTTCTCTCTGGGGTTTCGGAGAGTTGTCCACTTCGGGGTTAATTCCCTTCACTGGTTGTTGTCGTGTAGTGAGAGGCAGGCAGCAAGAAGCACAGAGGCACAGATACACTGCAGGAGTGGGGTTTTATTGGCTATAGCTCGCTGGCTAAACTGTCCCCAGTCGACGTCTATATTTCCGTCAAAAACACACACGCACCTCACGCGTGACCTTGCTCTGAGCAGTGCACTTCAGCACGACACGTGCACACTCACTCACATACACACAACACTGAGCTCCCTGTCACATCCACATCCAGCAATACCCGCAATGCTGTACCATAATCAGTATAGCATGTTCAAGAAACGTGTACTCGACGAGCGGCCAAGGACACAACAGCAGCTATTCCCAGAAATACGGTTACCATTCTCTGTCTGTTGATTGCAGCAGTCATAGCTGTGGTGCCAGTACACAACAGCAGCCAATTCTGGAACTAACGGAATTTGTCCGTTTCAAAGCAGCGTTTTGAGTTCCAACCGGACACTACCATTCTGTCCTATATATCTGAAATCCGTTATATCTGTGTCCGTTAAATCGAGGTTCCACTGTATAGGTCGGAGAGAGGAGGGCCCCTTTCATGGCTTGAACATTTGCCACCTGTGAGATCAATAGCTACAATTAAGGTTCTTTATAGCTTAAAGATGAGGAGAAACTCGGGAGAAAGGAAGAGGATCAGGCAGAGCACCTAATGAGGGAGAAAAAAAAGAGAATGCTTCTGTATTCTGAGAAATTAAGGAGAGAGGAAGACGAGGAGGCAAAGAAATTAATCAGTGAGAAGGAGAAAAGAATACAGTTTCGCCAGGAAGCACTGAGAAAGAAGGAAGAGAAGGAGATGAAGTTGTTGGAAAGGGAGATGGAGGCTCGATCAAAGAGGGAAAAAGAGTTGAGTACACTCTTCTGCCAGAAGGAAGTGATGAGAGAGAAAGAAGGACGAGCAGAACAGTTAAATAGGGAAAAGGAGATGAGAATGTGTCACCACCAGGACCAATTGAGCAAAAAGGAAGAGAAGGAAATTGAGCAATTGAGGAATGAGAAGGAAATACGACTTTGGCCACAAAAGGAGGAGATAAGGAGAGAGGAAGAGAAGGAGGCCCTGAAATTAATGAGAGACAAGGAGACAATAATATGGCTCCATCAGAAAGCACTGAGAAAGAAGGAAGAGGAGGAGATGGAGTTATTAGAAATTGAGATGAAGACAAGAATAGATCTCCACAAGGAGAAACTCAGTACGGATTTTGATCGATTAAAGAGTGAAAAAGATTTGGGTACATGCTTCTACCCTGAGAAGCTGATGAAAAAGAAAGAGGAGGAAGCGGAGCAGCTAAAGAGGATAAAGGAGATGGAAATGCAGAGGAATTATCAGGAGATACAAATTTCTCAACAAAAGGAGGAGCTGATGAAAGAGGAAAAGGAGGAGGTTGCACGATTGAAGAGGCAGAAAGTGACAAGAATACTTCAATGCAAAGTAGAGCTGAGGCGAGAGGAAGAAGAAGAAGCAGAGCAATTGAAGCGGGCAAAGGAGATGAGACTTCATCTCTGCAGGGAAGAACTGAGGAAAGGGGAGGATGAGGAAGTGGAATGGTTAAAGAGGGAAATGGACATGAGAAGACGTCTGCTTCTGGATGAATTTCATAGAGCTCAAAAGGAGGCAGAGCAGTCAATGAGGGCAAAGCAGATGAGAATGCAATTCTGCCTGGAAGAACTCAGGAAAGAGGAAGAGGAGGAGGCAGAGCAGTTGAAGAGGGACAAGGCTATAAGAGTGTGCCAACAAAAGGAGGAGCTGATGAAAGATGAGGAGGAGGAGATAGCGCAATTGAAGAAGGATACTGAGAGAAGAATCTGTCGCTACCTCGAAGAGCTGAGGAGAGAGGAAAAGGAGGAAGTGGAGCAATTGAAGCAAAAGAAGGAGATGAGACTACAGCACCAACTAGAGGAGCTCCACAGAGAGGAGGAGGAGGCGGCGGAGATTTTGAAGAGGGAGAAGGATGTTAGATTTGATCTCTGCCAGGAACAACAGATGAGAGAAAAGGAGGAGGAGGAGGAAGAGTTGAAAAAATACATTGACACTAGAAAATTTCTCCTTGAGGAGGAGCTTCGCTGGGAGGAAAATGAGCAAATAAAGAGGGAAAGGGCGATGAGAACACATTCACACAAACAAGAGGAACGCAAAAGAAATGAAGAGGAAGAGGAGCAATCAGAGAGAGAGCAAAGAACACAATTCCATGAGGAATTGAGGAGAGAAGAAGAGGAGAATGGGCAATTAATGAAGGAAAAGGATTTAAGAAATGCTCTCTCCCTGGACGAACTGAGCAGAAAGGCGCAGGAGCTAGCATGTTTAAGGAGGGGCAAAGAGATGAAAATTAGGCTTTATCAGAATGGGCTGAGAAGAGAGGAAAAGGGTGAGATTGAACTGATGACAAGAATGTGTCTTCACCAGGAGGTGCTTAGAAGAGCAGAAGAAAAAGAAGTGGAGCAGTTACAGAGGGAAAGACAGACAAAAATGCATGTTTACCAAGAGGAACTGAGAAGACAAGAAGTGAATGAATTGGACAAATTAAGGAGGGAAAGGGCAAAGAGCGCTCATCAGCTCCTGAAGGGACTGCAGGAAGACGAAAGGGAACAATTGAAGAGGGAAAATGCCATGGGAAGAAATCTCCAAGAGTTGAGCAGTGAGGAAAAGGAGCGATTAAAGGAGGAGCTGATGAGAGAAGAGGATAAGGCAGAGGAATTGAATAGCGGTAGAACAGAGCGTAACACAGGTGAAGAAGTGGAAGGGCGGTTTACGAGGGAAATGTCGACAAAAACAACACTCTGTGAAGAAGAACTGACAAGTGAGGAGGAGGAGGTGGAGTGCTTGAAGAGGGAGATGATGAGAATGTTTTTCCGCCAGGAGGTCCCAAGGAGAGAAGAAGAGGAGGCAGAAAAATTAGAGCGAGGGAAGACAAAAGCATGGCTCCGTCCGGGGCATAGCATAGAAGAAGAAATAAAAGGGTCGTTTTTAAGAGAAATAGAGACACAAACAATGCTCAACGAAAAAGAACTGACGAATGAGGAAGAGAAGAATGAGACAATGAGCATGTCGCTCTGCCAGGTGGGACTAACAAGTGAAGAAGAGGAGCCACTGAAAATGGACAAGATAAAATTTCCACCCCAGGAGAAGCTGACGGGAGAGCAAAAGGAGGAGGAAGGACTGAAGAAGGAGAAGGAAGTAAAATCAAAACCCCAACAGGAAGGGTCAAGCAGAGAGTATGAGACTGAGTGGCTGAAAAACGAAAGGGCGAGCATAGTCTATCTGAACAAAGACGTAATTAGGATTGCAGAAGAGCAGGAGAAGAAGAGACTATATAATTGCCAGGAGCAGCTGAAGACAGAGGAAGAGGAGGAAGGTGAAGCTTTAAAGAGGGAGAAGGAAAAGATGGCATATTGCCGACAAGTAGAATTGAAAAATGGCGAAGAGGAGGAGATGGTACAATTAAATAGGGACACAGAGGAGTTAAGGAAAGAGAAACTAGATGAGACACAGTTGGTAAAGAAAGATTATGCATTTTCATTAGGAACTGAGGGAAATGGAAGAGCAGGTCCCAGAGTGAAAGATCGAACATGTCTCCGACTGGAAGAGCTTCGAAAGGAGGATGAGGAGCAGCGAGAGCATTTGAAGATCGAAAAGGATAAAAAAGCACAACTCCGCCAGGAGAATCCTAGGAGCAGGGAGGAAAAGGTAGAAGGGTTAATGAGGGAAAATGAAACTAATTTCCAATGCGAACTAAGTAGAGAAGTAGATGAAGAAGAGGAGGAGGTGGATTTTTTAAAGAGACAAAAGCGGAGAAGAATTTGCCTTTGCATTGAAGAACTGAAAAGAAAGGAAGAAGAAGAAGTGGAGCAGTTACAGAGAGAAAAAGAGACAAGAATGCACATTTATGAGGAGGAACTCAGAAGAGACGAAGAAATTGAGGCAGAGCATTTAAAGAGTGAAAAGGAGCAGAGAATACGTCTCCTCCAGGAAGAGCTGAGAGTAGAGGAAGAGGAAGAGGCAGAGCAGTTAAAAAGGGACAAGGAGAAGCGAATGAGTATCCTGCATGAGAAGTTGCAGAAAGAGGAAGAGGATGAGCGATTGAAGTGGGAAAATGAGAGGAGAACATTGCTCCACCAGGAGGAACAGAGTAAACATGAAGAGGAGGAGCAGTTTAAGAGGGTTGAGGAGAAAAGAAGGAGTCTCTACCTAGAGGAACTGAGGAAAGAGGAAAATGAGACAGCAGAGCGTTTCGAGAGGGAAAAGGAGCAGAGAACACACCTTCACCAGGAAGAGCTGTGGAGAGAGGAAAAAGCTGAGGTGGAACAACTAAGGAAGGAAAAAGACAAGACCATCGATAACCTCCAGGAGGATCTTATGAGAGAAGAGGAGGAGGAGTTTATTAGGGAGAAGGAAAAGATAACACATTTACTCCCAGAAATGCTGAGGAAAGAGGAAGAAGAGGTTGAGCAGTTAAAAAGAGAGAAGGAGAAGAGAATGCAATACTGCCAAGAGGAATTGAGGAGAGAGGAAGACGAAGAAACAGAACAGTTAAAGATAGAAAAGGAAAATAGAATGAGCCATCTCCAGGATGAGCTGAAGCGAGAGACAGAGGAATTGATTGACAAATTGAAGGCTGAGAAGCAGAAGAGAATGCGTCTCCGACAAATAGACCTGTGGAGAGAAGAGGAGGAGAGGAAACTGAAGACTGAGTATAAGGAAAGGCTGAGGTAGGATAATGATTTATTCATTTAACCTTGATTTATCCATGTAATGCAATCATCTACTGATGACATAAAACACGTGTCCTAGTTTTAATCAGGACTACAGAATGTCTCTAAAGAACAAGTACACGCCTTACAGTTATCGGACAACATTTCCCAGATTTATAGTTGACAAACCTATCAAAAACCTCTAGGTGAGAAAGAGAAGTTTTCAAATCCATGTTGTAATCCATATTATATAATTTCCTATGCTTCTGCCAAATGTTATGTACATTGGTCGATTTCCATTTTTTGGACCAGCCACTGACCAGGTAGCTTATGATGCTATCTGACCCAACATGATGGCTCATATGTTCCGTCACTTGCAACGCTAACTTCATGAATTTTATCAACTACAAATGCCTCTTAATACAGTATATATTTCTTTCCATGTATTTTAACAATTTATGGAGTGTTTCTTCAATCTGAACTTTTAATTTTTTTTATGCATGTTTGGGTGCCAAATGAAAACACACATCACTTGACTGCCATTTGCAAGCTGTTTGGCTCTTGAACATTCTTATGCAAACTTGGGCCCTTGGCTTTTTTATAATTAAAGTTCATCACTTCATCGTACCATACCACTGTATTTTTCTCCTTTTTTGGTTTAAAGAGATGCCAAACCTTCATCCTACTGTCCCACTGTCTACAGCAGTGTGTTATAGCGGTTGTCCCTGGTTCCCAGCCATAGTTATGAAAACTAGATATGCCGGCACGCCGTAGCAGCCTGGCTAACCGACTTGCCTATGTGGCGGCCATGTTGGGGAGGTCAACGACATGGTCCCGGCTAACGTGGGTGCGTCAGGAAATAATGTCCGTGTGGAAAACATGGACGGTGGCGCAAACATGATTCCGGCGGCGTTTCAAAGCAAAAACCTATTTTTGTAGTTGACCTAACTGTGTAAATGTACTTTTTTGCCCTACTGTACTTTATGTGTTTTGGGATTGGTTGTAGATACTGTAGCAATACTGTTTACTACTTGTTTTTGTTTTTAACCATGTCTTTAGAATGCAGTGCATTTGCAGGGGCACCATTTTCAAAGCTTGCCGTGTCTCTTCTATTGGTTGTCATTATGACGTTTTAACATTAGAACTCGTTCTCAGCGTCTAATTAATACTCTATATCTATCACCTCCTGAGGGCTTTACGGCAGTGTCTTCTGGCCAGGAGGAGAAAGGAGGAGACCTTGATGAACAACATGTTCGAGCAGAAGGAGAAATTAAAAGAATCTGTCCGGATGGAGAGAGAGGATGACCAGCAATTTAAACTCAGGTTTGACACACAATTTCACACAAACACAAAACAGTGCAAAGGGACATTGCTGCGTAAAGGGTGAGAAAATTGATGATGATTCTCAAGGCCCTTGATGAGTGTTGACCAAAGCATGTTGCATCTCTCAACCACTTTCAAACAAAAAGTGGACCACAACTGCCACAACACCCACAGCTGGATTGGGGAGCCCTTTCTGTAAAACCTGTTGCTCCCTAACACTGGTACCTGGTCGGCCGAGTTGTTGAACGTTTCGGCCTGCTCCCGCTTCCCGCCCCGCTCCAGTGACAGACAGCGTCACAGCTCAAATGTTTGATTGACAGCTAGTTGACAAATAATCCTTTCATCTCCAGAGATAGTGGGAACATGTCAAATTTGCGCTGGTGTGTGTGTGCGTGCGTGCGTGTGTGTCTGTGTGCGTGCGCATGTGGGTTAGGCAGGACCGTGAAGCTGCCCTAAGAGCACTTTGCCTTGCACTTGAAGAACGGGAAGCTGACCATGATAGGCTGACGGCTCAAAGGAGACAATTCTTTGAGTGCCTTAAGGCCGAGTCAGAAGAGGAGCCACATACACTGAGAACAAGACTCCAGCAAGGCACGGGGGAGAACCTGAAGTTTTTGACACCAGAGGTAACTGTTGATTGCTTTTGTGTCTTTGTGTTACAAACATGTCCCATGGGGTATTGCCTACCTACCCACCTACATAGCTACATTGCGGTGCCAGTCAAATATAAATTTGCTTATCGCCGTTTTAATCGAGACGATCGATGAATCCTTTAGCCTAGTTATCTTTGAAATGGTATTGACATTTACACTAGGATCAGAGGTGGGTAGAGTAGTCAATTATTGTACTCAATAAGAGTACTGTTACTTCAAAATAATATGACTCAAGTAAAAGTAAAAAGTAGCCCTCCAAAAATGCGTGCGTGTGCGAGCGAGAGATTACAGAACCAAGAGATGCATACTTAAGACAAAAAAAACAAAAACATCTGCAAATTACCGGAAGGTGTTCTATCAAGTTATCAGTGGACTGAAATATCCAAGTTTGGGAAAACACAGGACTACACTGCATGACAAAGCTGTTGTTGTTTTTTCTGTGTCTATAATGTAAACACAAGTCGTGCAGCTGATTTCCCCCCACCCCCAACATGAGTCCCTTTGATTGGCCTGGTGCTTGGTGTGCGGTCATATGTCTACCTTATGCTGTTTGATTGGTCAACTGGAGTCAAATGACACCATGGTAACATTGGATTGGTGCAAACAGGGCCCAATGCGGAAGTGGCAATCAAAGTCTGAGAATAGATCACTCATGCAATAATTGATGAATAAAAGTAGTGAGGGGCGTGTACATCATTGTAACTGAGTAAAAGTACCGCCTATTCTTAACATAAATACTCAAGTAAAAGTAAAAAGTATAATGCATTTAAACTACTCTGACAAGTACAATTTAACCAAAATGTTACTTCAGTAAATGTAACGGAGTAAATGTAACACGTTACTACTAAGGTTGGGCATTGTTTGAATTTGAGCGATTCCGGTCCCGATTCCAGGTCCTTATTTCAATTCCGGTTCCAAACTATTCTCGATTCCGATTCTTTTAGGAGACTGGGTCAAAAATGTTAGCATTGTTTAAATAAAGGGTGTCCAAATTATGAACATCCATTTTCTTAGCGGCCGCAGCATAGACTAAAATGAACATTTGACTCAGGGTTCTTTATAACCAGCATCAATATCAAACCTACGAATTAAAATGCAATGTGTGTGGAACTAACCCAATTGACTCAATATGCATTAATGTTTCAGCTAAAAGATAAATATAGCAGTTAAAATCATTATTTGGGACTGTTTTATCACATCAAATTGTTTATATGTGAGCAGCACGGTGGTAGACTGGTTAGCACATCTGCCTCACAGTTCTGAGGACCGGAGTTCAAATCCCGGGCTCGCATTTGTGGAGTTTGCGTGTTCTCTCCATGCCTGCGTGGGTTTTCTCTGGGTACTCCGGTTTCCTCCCACATCCCCAAAACATGCATGGTAGGTTAATTGAAGACTCTAAATTGCCCATAGGTGTGAATGTGAGTGCAAATGGTTGTTTGTTTATATGTGCCCTGGGATTGGCTAGCAACCAGTTCAGTGTGTACCCCGCCTCGTGCCCGCAGTTAGCCGGAATATAAACCCAGTAGGGCTCTGAGATCGAGAGACTCAGAGAAATTGGAATAAGTTGCCAACAGAAGTGACGTCAGCCCCAAGTGTGCATGTTTTTAAGTCCAGGTTAAAAGCTCTTCTTTTTTCCCATGCTTTTTAGAGCATTTCCACTTTTAAATTATATTTCTTGCACTGTATGCTGTTTTAATTGTATTTTTCTTTTATTTTCTTTTATTTTTGTTTTAAATGTTTATAAGCTGTTTTGTCTTTGTTTTTAAATGCATTTAATCATGTAAAGCACATTGAGTTACCTTGTGTATGAAATGCGCTATATAAATAAATTTGCTTTGCTTTCTTTGCTTAAGCTTTTTTTTCTGTCATCGGCTCTTGCGTTGGTTTGAAGACTAAAACAAACGCGAAAAACCATCAATGCAAAAGTGCAACCAACCGTATACCTTGTTAGCTGTCTCAATGTTGGCATAGACTTATTTTATTGTTTCACTCACCCAATTGAGTGAGAGCTGACTTAACTGAAGCTCCACGCGGTGTAGGCTGATGCTTGGAGCGCGTCAGACGCTACACATCGTGAAAGCCTCCTTTGCACAGTGTAATCTTATTCCAAGTGTTGCACTGTGGCGACTGGTCATTAATTTTAACAAAGTTAAGACACACTTTTTGTCCGCCGCCGCCGTTGGGCACAAGCATGTCTTTAGTGCACATTCTTCTTCGTTGGTTTTTGTCACTTCTTTGTTGGTTTTCGCCACTTCTCGATTCTCGATGCCTAACCCTAGTTACTACACACCTCTGGATATTAATTTGGTACATTTCCATTTCCCCACCTCTGACTAGGGTAAGACAAACTTTGTCTGTTTCTTGAGTGAAAATGTGTCTCAGCAGGCACTAGAGAAGACTTTGGATTCTGGCTTCTGCAGCACCTTTCACCCACTGAATGGGGCAGGTAATATTGTTCTTTTTACACACTTATTATTGACTATGCAAAATAATGAGTATTAAGTACTGTATCCTTTTTCATATCTTATCCACAGCTCTAGAGTCTCAACATGAGATATTTGGTGCTTTCAGACCAACTCCTCAGAGGTTGAACACCACACATTTCTCAACCTTCAGTCCGACGCTCGGAGCACCTCATTCCACGACTACCACCGCTGCATACACCACCATGCATCCAGACCCACTGTTCTGTCATCCAAGAGCAACAGTAACTGTGGACCCATTCGCCACCACATCCCTGAGAGAAACCTACCTAGCGAATACTACTCCTGGGTACTGTGATCAGCTGAGCCTAAATAAATTCAACGAGATCACGGTTTATCGTTTTCAAAGACAAAACGCACAGTCGATTCCTTCTGCACACATGTGAATACATTATATACATCCATGAAAAAATTGTTTATGCAGTATATACATTTTCTTCTTAAACACTCTTTGTCCCTGTTGAATATCAGTCTGGTGCATAGTTCCACCTAAATCAGAGGTTCAAGAACCAGGGAGAACCTCTTCAGTACACCATGGTCTACATTGTTACATTGATTTAGTCACCATTAACTAACAACAGCCCACAAATGGCCAAAGATAAACAAACTCATTCACACAATCTTTTGTTGAGTTAACGGCCTCTGAAATCACTAGGTACTCAACCAGCACTGCCACTGTAGAGAGCATTTCTTACACAGGTTATATATACGCAGTATATTGGTCATTTTTATATTATTTGATCAATAATGGTAAAGACATGGCCCACTTTATTTCCTTTTGAAAATCAATTTATTCAACTGATGAGTATTTCAGTTATTCCCAGTTGCTATCCAACTAAAGTTAAAAACATTTCTAAGGAAACAAAATATTTTAAAATAATGTTTTTCAAACTTTTAATGCCAAAATGTCTTGACCGTTAAGTGTTTCATGATTTGCAACATGTTTTCTGAAGATTCTAATTACATTGTTTGATATATAGGATTTTCTCATATTCCTTAATATGCCTTTTCCGTGTAAACTAACACAAATGAATCTTCGTGTCTTCAGAGTTCCTTTTTGGTTCTTTTACAAGTGGTCCTTCTTTTTCAATCAAGCTGTCTTTACCGTTAATGCCACGAGAGAGAGCCTCATTATGTTGCAATATACCAGAAGGATCTGTGAGCTGAAGTGCCAGGGTAAGGCAGCCATTTTGCATTCACACACAAGCAGACAGCAAAATAATAGTTATTTTTGAGATACGTTTGAATTTTTGAAAATGTCGGAATTATTGCATGTCTTTACCGTTATTAAAAATGTGTAAAGACAATGTAATGGATTGAATATTTAGGATCCTTTATTCACTTGAATTTGTAGAGTTTGAAGGGCAACACGTAAACTGTGCAACTCGTGTTTTTTATGAAGCTGTTTATGTCTTAACCATTTTGCACTTTTGTCTATACCATTGTGCAACAAGTGTATTTCAGTGGGCCACCACCATTTTCTGTCAATGGGTTCTATTAACAAAGCTGTGGCAGAATTTCATTTATGATGATAAGTTCTTACATTCTAAAGGATGGGTGTTCTTTAACTTGATTTATTTATCGTTTGTATATCCAAGTTACACTATTTGTCAGTTCAAAGTATAATGTTATAGTTTTAACATCAATCGATAAACTTGAGCCTATAAGTTTACTGCTGATTTTGTTTTATTATTGAATAAAGCTGTATAAATAAGAGCTGTCATTGTTCATAATTTTTCCCATACAAGTTTAAGAAATCTTGTTGTTTGGATGGCGGCACGGTGCACGACTGGTTAGCACGTCTGCACAGTTCTGAGGATCCGGGTTCAAATCCTGCCTCGCCTGTGTTGAGTTTGCATGTTCTGCCCCATGCCTGTATGGGTTTTCTCCCACATCCCAAAAAGATGCGTGGTAGGTTAATTGAAGACTCTAAATTGCCCACAGGTGTGAATGTGAGTGTGAATGGTTGTTTATTTGTGCCAATCTAAATTGCCCATAGGTGTGAGTGTGAATGGCTGGCAACTCCGCACATGGCTTGGGCTCTGGTACCAGTCCTCTTAAGAGGGGTTGGACCCCCTTCCACTCTGGAGTTGCCCACAGTGAGAGGCGCCGAGCAGGTGTGGGTATACTTATTGCCCCCCGGCTCGGCGCCTGCGCGTTGGGGTTCACCCCGGTGGACCGTTGGTGGACACCAGCGGTGAGGGATGCTGTCAAGCTAAAGGAGGAGTCTGATCGGGCCTTTTTGCCCTGCGGGACTCCTGAGGCAGCTGATGGGTACCGGCTGGCCAAGCGGAATGCTGCTAAAGTGGTTGCTGAAATTCGGGCATGGGAGGAGTTCAGTGAGAACAACTTCCGGATGGCTTTGAGGAAATTCTGGTCCACCATACGGCGTCTCAGGAGGGGAAAGCAGTGCACCATCAACACTGTATAGTGGGGATGGGGCGCTGCTGACCTCATCTCAGGATGTTGTGAGTCAATGGCGAGAATACTTGGAAGACCGCCTCAATTCCACCGACACGCCTTCCCATGAAGAAGCAGAGTCTGGGGTCTCTGAGGTGGGCTCTCCTATCTCTGGGGTTGAGGTCACCGAGGTGGTTAAAAAGCTCCTCGGTGGCAAGGCCCCGGGAGTGGATGAGATTCGCCCGCAGTTCCTAAAGGCTCTGGATTTTGTAGAGCTGTCCTGGTTGACACGCTACAACACTGCAACATCGCGTGGACATCGGGGACAGTGCCTCTGGATTGGCAGACTGGGATGGTGACCCCCCTTTTTAAGAAGGGGGACCGGAGGGTGTGTTCCAACTACAGGGGGATCACACTCCTCGGCCTCCCTGGTAAGGTCTATTCAGGGGTGCTGGAGCGGAGGGTCCGTCGGGAAGTCGAATCTCAGATTCAGGAGGCGTAGTGTGGTTTTTGTCCTGGCCGTGGAACAGTGGACCAGCTCTTCACCCTCAACAGGGTCCTCGAGGGTGCATGCGAGTTCGCCCAACCAGTCTATATATGTTTTCTGGACTTGGAGGTGTTCGACTGTGTCCCTTGGGGAGTCCTGTGGGGGGCTCTTCGAGAGTATGGGGTACCGAACCCCCTGATATGGGCTGTCGGTCCCTGTACGACCTGTGTCAGAGTTTGGTCCGCATTGCCGGCAGTAAGTCGGACTCGTTTACGATTGGGCTTGGACTCCGCCAAGGCTGTCCTTTGTCACCGATTCTGTTCATAACTTGGACAGAATTTCAAGGCGCAGCCGAGGCGTAGAGGTTTGGTGGCCTCAGTATTGCATCTCTGCTTTTTGCAGATGATGTGGTTCTCTTGGCTTCATCAAGCTGTGATCTCCAACTCTCACTGGAGCGGTTCACAGCCGAGTGTGAAGTGGCTGGGATGAAAATCAGCAAGTGGAGGAATTCAAGTAGCTTGGGGTCTTGTTCCCCAGTGAGGGAAGAGTGGAATGGGAGATCGACAGGCAGATCCGTGCAGCGTCGTCAGTGATGCGAACTTTGTATCAGTCCG
This sequence comes from Phyllopteryx taeniolatus, assembly GCF_024500385.1. Lineage (NCBI taxonomy): Eukaryota > Metazoa > Chordata > Actinopteri > Syngnathiformes > Syngnathidae > Phyllopteryx > Phyllopteryx taeniolatus. The sequence goes on along the minus strand of NC_084509.1, from coordinate 18,067,567 downwards.
TTGTGGTGAAGAAGGAGTTTAGCCGAAAGGCGAAGCTCTCAATTTACCGGTCGATCTACGTGCCTACGCTCATCTATGGTCACAAGCTATGGGTTGTGACTGAATGAACAAGATCCTGGATCCAAGCGGCCGAAATGAGTTCCTTCCGCAGCGTGTCCGGGCTCACCCTTAGAGATAGGGTGAGAAGCTCGGTCATCTGCGAGGGGCTCAGAGTAGAGCCACTGCTCCTCCGCATTGAGAGGAGACAGATGAGGTGGCTGGGGCATCTGATTCAGATGCCTCCCGGACGCCTCCCTGGTGAGGTGTTCCGGGCACGGAGACCCCGGGGACGCCCCATGACACGCTGCAAAGACTATGTCTCCCGGCTGGCCTGGCAACGCCTTGGGATGCCGCCCTGGAAGAGCTGGTTGAAGTGGCTGGGGAAAGGGAAGTCTGGGCTTTCCTGCTAAAGCGACTGCCCCCGCGACCGGACCTCGGATAAGTGGGGGAAAAATATCCATCCATCCATTTACTTCACCGCTTATCCTCACTAGGGTCGCGGGCTGCCGGAGCCTATCCCAGCTATCTTTGGGCGAGAGGCGGGGTACACCCTGAACCGGTCGCCAGCCACATATAAACAAACAATCATTCGCGCTCACATTCATACCTACGGGCAATTTAGAGTTTCCATTTAACCTACCATGCATGTTTTTGGGATGTGGGAGGAAACCGGAGTGCCCGGAGAATATATATATATAAAATTCACTTTTTGAATTGAACTACTGAAATGAAGTTTTCCGCGATATTTTAATTTATGAATGTACTTTACCCCCCAATGACGCCAGAGAGCAACGAGATGAATTAAGATAAACGTGCGCTGAGTGCGTCGGCCACAGTGTCAAAAAACCTTTGCGTTTCACGTCGCGCCACCCCACTCATGACACACGAACATTTGCGCTGGCGCCTTGGTGACGAAATTCCTTTTGATATCAAAGCTACGTTTCCAGAAACGGCTCCCGAGTGTCATATGGCCATTTTGCCTGGAACGGATTCAGCGGCAGAATCTTGCGAGACAACTTGTGTCTGCTGCAGTCATGGATGGCACGGAGGTTCTCGAGGGACCCCACGGTGACAAATTTGAGTTCTCTGAAAAAGGTACACGGTATAAAGGTGTATTTTCTCTAAAACTTGACGTCTTTCTGATTACATCTTGTCATGTAGGCTTTATGCTGATTTGGGCTACTAAGACGTTGTAGCACAAGTTATTACCCAGTTCTATTGACAATTATGCTAATACACTCAGGCTACTAAAGTAACAGAGGTGGCAAAATATATATATTTGTGCTAAAAAGACTGGTAAAAGTAGAGGTGCGGACTCAACTCCCGTACTTAGGTCCAAGTAAAAAAACGACGGACTCAAACGTACTTTAGAAAAAAAAAGTAAAACTTCAGTTTTGCTGTAAGTGATATGGAATACCCGTTTTTATGTACTTGGCTCAACGAACAAAAAACATTCTCTACACACAAAATAGTTTATCTCTCATTACGTAGTGTAGTGAAAAGAAAAAAAATCACACGTCACGTTGTTTGAACTAGCGTTGGCTCCACTTTGAGCTTCAATTAATCAAATCAACATGTTTCTGTAGCTTTCCTAATACCTTGTATGTGTTTTCCCCCAGACAAGACGAACCTAGTGAGGATACGTGGTACTGAAAATGGATGGATGGAAGACGGAGAATTTTTTGAATGCCAGAAGCATTTTTTTTAGGCTGGCACAAGACACAATGCATTAGCCTCGAATTATTTATTGACAACTGTATTAAATAAGGCCATCGATGAGGAGTATCTTCCTTCTCAAAATCGGTTTGCTTGCTGATTCTTGCTGGAAATAAATATTTAAGTACAGTCTAGATACCTGAAAAGTCTACTTACGTACAGTCATGAAGTATTTGTACTTAGTTACTTTCCACCACTGCTAACTAATTTCTCTTCCAGAAAAAGCCTCGGTCCTCTCATACGGCCATGAATGAGAGCTAAGTTTTAAATCTACTAGTCAGGAGAAATAAGAAATTATCTCACAAAAATAAACATTGTCGGGTTACAAACTTAATTGCTTCCGTGACCCCGTTTGTAACCCGTTACCTGAGGTAACGTTTCCCATTGAAATGAATGGAAATGCATTTGTTCCAGCCCCAAAATGAAGTTATACTTAACTTTTTTTTTTATCATCCATCCATACGTTTCTGTCCTGCTTCTCCTCACTAGGGTCGCGGGCGTGCTGAAGCCTATCCCAGCTATCTTCAGGAGGGAGGGTTGGTACACCCTGAACCGGTCGCCAGCCAATCGCAGGGCACATATAAACAAACAACCATTCGTACTCACATTCACACCTACGGGCAATTTAGAGTCTTCAATCGACCTACCATGCATGTTTTTGGGATGTGGGAGGAAACGAGTACCTGGAGAAAACCTACGCAGACACAGGGAGAACATGCAAACTCCACACTGGCGGGGCTGGGATTTGAACCACGGTCCTCAGAACTGTGAGGCAGATGTGCTAACCAGTCTTTACTGGTTTCCCCCCCCCCCCCCCCTTTTTTTTTTATCTGTGTGGTTAAAAAGAAATATAGTGCTATAGAAATCTGAAAAAACACAATTAAAAAAAACAAAATAAAACAATAAACAAATAGGGTAAGTTTTATTGCTCATAACTAAGGAGTGGAAAGGGGAGGAGGACTACAGCTCATTGAAGAAGAGTCTTTGTCCATAATAACGGGGAAATTCTGATTCAGGTGTTTTTTTCTTTTCTTTTTGTCAATTTTCTAAGTCGGTGGTTGATTTTGGCACAACAGACTGATCCAGGGAAACCTTTCTTTTTCTGTTTAGAAAAAAAATCAGAAAGTAGGATGTTACATTGTCACTTAAAAGATGAATTGCTCTGTTGGCCAATTTGCCGGAAATTTATTTTAATCATTTTTTGTATTGCCTCGCTCACGCTTTCACAAGTGAGTGCTTTCTCAGACAAAAAACAACAAAGATACAGTACGCCTACTTTAGTTGGATTGCGTGACGCACAGTCAATGACGGTTACACAGGCAATCTTGCTGCTCATCTATGAAAAGTGCTTCCTAACACTTATCGTTAGCAGTTTCCCTTTTTATCTTGGGTGCCATTCTAACTATTAAGCCCTCTGTTTACTTTTTTAGAAAAAGTTCCACATGACGATAGCGCACTTCCGTCAGTCTTCATTCATAATATAGCGGCTGCTGTTCGCTTTTGGATTGTTTGAATGTGCGTATAGGCGGAACTTTTGCCTAGCGAACACCTCTGTGTAGAGCCATTTTGACATGCCATCATTAACAGTTTGTTGCTCTGTTTAATGTGACGCTACAATTCAATAAATAACATACAGCGGCTGAAATAAGTATTTAACATGTCACCATTTTTCTCACTAACTATATTTCCAAAGGTACCATTGACAAGACATTTTCACCAGATGTTGGGAACAACCAAAGTAATCCATACATACAAAGAAAGTAGAACAAATAATGACACCGGGAAAAAATATTGAATACGCCAACTGGTATGTATTTAATACTTTGTACAACAGCCTTTGTTTGTAATGACAGGTTCAAGATGCCTCTTGTATGGAGAAACTAGTTGCATGGTTTGTTCTGGTATGATTTTGGCCCATTCCTCCACACAAGCAGTCTTCAAATCTTGGAGGTTCTGTGGGCTTCTTTTATGGACCTTGAGTTTCAGTTCTTTCCATAGATTGGTGATTGGCTGGGCCATTCTAGCATCTTTATTTTTTTTCCTTTGAAACCAATTGAGAGTTTCCTTGGCAGTATGTTTTGGATCATTATCCTGATGAAATGTCCACCCTCGTTTAATTTTCATCATCATCCTAGATTGCAGCAGACTTTTGTCAAGAATGACTCGGTAGATTTGCTCATTCATCCTTCCTTCAATAATGTGAAGTTTACCAGTACCATTTGCTGAAAATCAGCCCCACACCAAAATGTTCTAACTTCTGAACTTCACTGTTGGTATGGTCTTTTTAGGGTGATGTGCAGTGCCATTTCTTTTCCAAACATGGTGTGGATTATGGCATCCAAACAGTTCAATTTTGCTCTCATCAGACCATATTCTCCCAGTATTTAACTGGCTTGTCCAGATGTTGTTCAACAAACTTTAAACTAGCTTTGAGATGCTTTTTTTTCAGGAGTGGGGTCTTACGTGATGAGCGTGCATACAGGTCATGACGGTGGAGGGCATTACTCACTGTTTTCCTTGTGACAACAGTACCTGCTAATTCCCCAGGTCTTCCTGAAGCTCTCCACAAGTGGTCCTTAGCTCTTGGACAACTCTTCTGATTATTCTTTGCACTCTTCTGTCAGAAATCTTGCAGGAGCACCTGTTCGAGGCAAATTTATGAGGGTATGATTGGCTTTCCACTTACGTATTATGGCCCCAACCATGCTCACTGGCACTTTCAGAAGCTTAGATATGCGCCTGTAACCGATGCTATCATTGTTTTGCAACATTTAGTTTGCGATGGTCTTGAGACAGGTCTTAGCTCTTATCCATCATGTGATGTGTCTTGACTCATCTTGGCAATGAGACCTTTTTGTAGGCCATTAATTAGGACAGAACTAGCTTATATTCATTTGCACTGACAAGGTGCTGGATTGCTGTTTGATCATTAATAGATTTTAGGTGTTGTCTTGGCTTTCCATGCCTTTTTGCACCTCCCTTTCTTCATGTGTACAATACCTTTTCCCTGTGTCATTTCACATTATTACGAACAACTTAATTTCTGATCTTATTTGTTCTACTTTCTTTGTATGTATGGATTACTTGGGTTGTTCCCAACATCTGGTGAAAACTTCATGTCAATAGCACCTTTGGAAATATATTTTGTGAGAAAAATGGTGACGTGTTACTTATTTTAGCCGCTGTGCATACTATACTGTAAGTAGTATTTTTTGACAAAAATAAAATAAATTCATATCTCGAGCTTCCACTGAAGTCATTTTTCCGTTTCTAATTATCTATTGTTTTCCTCCATGTTACCAGAAATCAAGGAGTATGCCCAGGACATAGGCATTGATCCAGAAAAAGAGCCACAGCTTATGTGGCTTGCCAAGAAGGCCATGGCTACAGAATTGCCGACAGGATGGTTGGAACGGTAAGTCATTGGAGGTGATGTATGCCTCCATCAAAAAAATATAGAATTACAAAATAGATTTCAGATCAAGATCGTGTTGTGATATGTCATTGTGTATTAGTACGCCGTAAAAATATTAAAGACTGTATTAGAAATAAATGACTAATGACATCTTCAGTACCTTCCAGGCTTATGTATTCCATATGATCCGATTTTTTATTTGTCAAAATGTCTACAGTGATGCCTTGAGATACAAGTTTAGTTTGTTCATGACATGCTTCTTATCTCAAAACACTCATCTCAAAACATTTCCCCAGTAAAATGAATGGAAATAGTTAATCTGCAGTCCCCCCAAAAAATTTTTTAAATGTTAAAACAAGTAGTAGTATTTTGTAAAATAATAGTCAGAAAAACATAATAGAAGAGAAAGTAAAGTTATAAATTAGTGATGCACCAAAATTTCACTGTCCGAAATGTTTCAGCGGAAAATGGCCCCAAAAAACATTTTCGGTTTCAGACTGGTTTCATGAGGTGAATTCAAGCCAAAAGTCTCAGGCGCACACACACACTGAAGTTTCATTTGCGTTCTGTACCCTTACATGCACTGTGTGTGTGTGTCGCTCTCTCTCTCTCTTTCCCTTTCTCTATCGAATTCCAAAAAATATTTTTTTAAGAGGTCTTTTAAAAAGGAAACTGGCACTCAACAGAATGGTATTGTGTACAAACATGGTAACAACATTTGCACTCCCACATGACCTTCAGTTCTTCTCTCATAATGTTATGCGAGCCGATCTGCTTTTGTGTGATACTTCCACATCCCATTCACATGAATTGTTTGCGTCTTCTGCAGCCGTATCTCTATAACTTCTCCAGCATAAAATGGCTTTCTTGTGGCTCAAAGTGTTTCAAACACTCTTGGCTGGTTTTATTTTGTGTGTGTGTTTTAATTGCTAGCCCGTGTGGCCGGCTGTGGTGTTTTCCATTGTATGCATGATGGTGGCAATTTGGTTGTTTCAAATACACAACATTGTCTTTGTTTTATGCTTTAGTTTTTGAGTAAACTCCAACCGGTTGTGAAAATGTACGGTTTTAAACTGCTTTTTTATCTTATCTTTATTTAGATTATCATCTTTGTTTGACTTAAATCTTTTCACTTACCTGCAGCGAAAATGAGAGTGGGAAAATTTACTATTACAACTGCCAATTAGGCACATCCATTGTGGACCATCCCTGCAAAGTGCACTACTGTCAGCTGGTGGTTCAAGAGCGTGAGCGTGTCCTGCACCCACCTGGTGATGAGACTTCTGCTGTGAAGAACAAGAAGAAATTGAAAGAGAAACAGGAGGGAAGGAAAAGGGCAAAGGAAGCACTCAAAACACAAGGAGTGAGTTATTACTTAGTATGTACACTAGCGATAGCTCTTAACTACATTTTCTTGATCGACTGAAGGAAAATTAAAATTTCATTATTGAATCATTGAATTTGTAAAAAAAGGTTTCTCAAAATGTTCTGAACTAATGTTTTCATGCCATGGTCTAACTGATGCACCAACTAATCCGTTCCATTTTTCCTCAATTATTTCAAGAGGTGATTAATTTATTCCACACAGTTGATAAATTGCAATTATTATGCCCATCTCTAACCAACATAAGTATGAGGCTTGCAAATTATTGTGTCAATGGGTATATGTTAGGATTCAAGAGAGAGTGATCCAGATCCAGCAGAAGATAGTATTAACAGGACCAGTTGTGGAGACCACGGTAGCGATTCACCACAGCCACAGGTATATTCATTGTGTACAACATGCCCACTCTGTTTTGGTTTTGTCTGTTGCATCCTTGAGTGTTTACCTTTAACCCTTTGTTTCGTCCTGTCTGTGGTAAAGCTGTCGGGAGAGTTCCTCTGCTCTGATCTTCTAGAAAAAGTAGTTGAAGAAGGGGAGCATATGTTGGTGAAGAATAAGAAGGTTGAGCCTGCGAAGGTTGAGCCTGCTAACAGGTTTGTGGTTTGTTCATGGAAATCTGTTGCTATTATCATGTGGTCATACAGTGCCTTCAAAAGGTATTCATACCCCTTGAACCTTTTAACATTTTGCCAGCTTAGAACCACAAACTTAAATGTTTTTTTTTACTAAGATTTTACATGATCGACCAACAAAGTAACACATAATGGTAAAGTGTAACGGAAATGATACATAGGGCTCTATTTTCGTGAATGGCCTAAATCCTGTGTGGCGGGCGGTGCAACTCTCCACCAGAGGTGGGTTATACCGGTGCTGGTAATTTTGTAGACCTGCGCAGTGGGTGGATGGGGGTAATGGATTGCACTCGAGATTGACCATTATGCTTTTTTTCAGTGACGATACCATCAACAATTATTAGTAGTCATGTGCTTTTTTTGGGTATGATACCATTACCAATTATTAGTAGTCAAGGATGCTGATAACCGATATTTGGAGCTGATAGTCATTTACAATAAGAGGGAAAACATTGGCATCAAAATTTTGTATAATACAAACTGTAACACTTCATTTAAATGCCTTTAAGCGAATGTGTCACAATACGTAATCGTATGGTATTCGACTGGACCCAAAAGCGGAATGAGTAGATGAGAATGGTTTATTTGGAGGTACCACAGGGTTTGTATTTCCAAGGCGTGATGGTGGTTCGTAGGAACAAGGAACGGGCAGGAGACGGGAGCATGAGCAGGAGGAAGAGCTTAATGGCGTTGTTGGAGTGGGCAGTGAAGCGGGAGACAGGAGGAACACTGGAAGCGGAGGCGAACACAAGAGGATGAGTACAAGTACGGGAGCCAGGTAATCAACTTACACACAAGTAGTTATCTCGAGAGTTGGCCTGTGTACCACGAACGAGTATGAATACTCTGGCGCCAGATTCCTGGATCTGGCAGGCTTATATGCAGGCAGTGATGAGTGTTGATTAAGAACAGGTGTGCGGGCACTGAGGTGATGATTGCTGGGGAGAGAGAGAGGGGGGGAGAAGCGAGGCACAAACCGCCACCCAAGCTCCAAAAAGGGAACTGCAGGGCACAGATCATGACAGTGCCCCCCCCCCCACCCCACAACACCCACCCCACCCTCAATGGACGCCTCCGGACGTCCTTCCAGGCTTCTCAGGGTGGACTGCATAAAAATACCTAATGAAAGTGTTATCCAGTTGGAGACCGGCCTGAGCAGAGACACATGAAATGTCGGGTGGATTTTGAGAGATTGAGGGAGCTTCAACTGAATCAAGGTGGAATTGATGAACGCAGCGAAGAGCGGATTCCAGATTTTGATTTGGCTGCTCCGTCTGGCCGTTGGACTGTGGGTGGTGTCCTGAGGACAGACTGGCTGCTGCACCACCCAGAACTCCCTCCACGCCTGGAAGGAGAACTGAGGACCTCGGTCCGAGACGATGTCAATGGTGATGCCGTGGAGTTTGAACACGTGAAGGACTAGAAGGTTAGTGATTTCGAAAGCAGAGAATAACTTGGGAAGGGGTACGTAATGGACACACTTGGAGAAACGATCAATGAGGTAAGACGTAAGAATGATGGTGTTAGCTTCAGGGTAAGAATGATATTGTTACCTTCAGAGGCCGGTAACGAAGTCCAAGGCAATATGGGACCAAGCGTGGCTTGCGATGGGTAAGCGGCGCAGCAGACCAGCTGGAGGCTGATGCAAACACCCCAATCCCTCCCTCCAGATGTTAATGTTAAATGTATTAAGCGACGGAGCGATGTTAGGGATTATGTCACAACACAGAATGAACTAACTTCAAATTCAGAAATGGCCAATAAAATCAGAAAAATACTGTACTTAATATTTTCCTGGAGGATGCATTTGGGAATTAGCCTTTGAAGTTGGTAATAGTGAAAAATGAAGTGAAACACAATGATTTTAGACATTATTTTCCAGAATTAGTGCTTAAAGAGGAGGATGCCACAGCACACGTGTCGATCCCTCTAGACCCCTCTTCAAGGTTTTTTTTTTGTCACCTTTTGCATGCCTTTGGTCTTTGTATGTCTGAATTATATCTAAAGGGAAAACTATAGGGAAACAATACAGGGGTATCTAACTACAAAAAGGAAACACGAATAATGGTAATAGACAGAAACTAGGCATACCAAAAGGGACGAGGACATCGTGTGTGGTTGGAATAAAAATGTGCGTGTGGAATGGGTTGAGTCATAGCGAGAGAGAATAAAGTTGGGATTTGTGTGAAGATAGTATTTTCCCCAGACTTCTAAGGCACTAATCTTGTACATTCTGACAACCATTGTTGTGCTACTCACAACCGTAGATCAGCTGGTCGTTGGGGATGGTCTTTCTCAGGAGGAAAACGAGGCGGGTTTAGAAGATGATGCACACAAATATAACAAAAGAGGTGTCAAAAGGTTGTTGTCCCGTTGGGATGCGCTCATACCTTTCCTGCCTATTTTGCTTGTTGCTCCGATCTTGCTCTCAATTGCGGTCGTAACAGGTACGGATGCACGGCATTGTTCCGCCAACAGATCAAGCTAGGAAAAGCCATTGAAGCCGCACGGCCGGCTTCTTCGATCGAAAGCGCCCCCGTCTTGGTCCGGCAGTCGCCTCCCCACGTGGTGGCAACGAAGGACAAAGGAAAGGGAAGGGGGAGGGGTTGGCCTAGGCCAGAACCGCAGTGGCAGGGAGGTTAGCCAGGAAGAGTCAAGAAGCAAGACGGGAGAGAGGAGGCGGGAGTCCCAAGGTTAAATAATACCCAGGGGGCGTGTCTAAGAGACAGAAACTGGAGGAGACTCCGCCCATCGACTTGAATTTTGGTCTATAATTTAGCCATAAAATGGTGTAAAATCATATATTAATATACTTCCAACTTTTTACTCTTACTCATAGATCAAGCATATAAAATGATTATTTCAACTTTAGTCTTGGCAGATCAACTGCTTATTGTTCAATACAACATTTCGTACTGTTTGGCTTCGAATGAAGACGAACAGTTCTCAAAAGTCACTGACACAGAAATCAAGGTATACATTTGGAATATTTCTGCAGAGTTTGCAAAATACCAAAACAGACCTTTATCTTCAGTCACAGAAACTTCCAATGCGAGTCCACAGGTTTGCAGTATCTCAACTGCCAGCGGGTGTCGGCCGCGTTCCAGCAGTGTTCCCAGTGGGGAGAGGATCCAACCTTTCAGTCGCTCTGTCAGTTCTGCACATCAGAAGGGTCTTTGATGAATGGAACCCAGATTTTTCAGGGAGTAAGGTCCAGGTGAGATAAATTAGGCATCCTTGTGGCCGTCTTGCACAGCGGTGCGACTTGGAAGAGTTTCTCAAGTTGTTGGCGTGGGGGGTTGCTATGACACCTGGGCCATAGTCACTACAGTATCTTATAGCTGCCCTGTGGACACATGAGCTGTGGTAGAGTGACCACAGGCCTCTTGGCTGCTTCTCTGACCAGTGCTCTCCTCGCGCGCTCTGTCAGTTTAGGTAGAAGGCTATGTCTTGGTTGGTTTGCAGCTGTGCCATACTTTTTTTTTTTCTATTTTTGGATGATAATTTTAAGGTCACAAAATGTGGAAAAGGTTCAAGGGGTATAAATACTGTACTTTTTCAATGTACTCTTAAGACCCTCTGAGGACTGCAGGTACTGTTTAAACTTCATAAAAATATGGAATTTTGTTTTTGTTAGTGACTTCACTTGTGCAGTAGCCATAAGTGGCCTGCAAATCCTTGAAGAGCACCCTGATGAAGAGAAGTTCTCTGAAGAAGGTACAACTTATATAGATTCACATTCCCAATATTCCAACCTATCAATGCAACAACTTCACTTTTTACGACATTATTAAATAAGTAATCTTTGTGTTGGATAAAATCCATCCATCCATTTTCTTCACCGGTTATCCTACCAGGGTCGCGGGCTGCTGGAGCCTATCCCAGCTATCTTCGGGTGGGAGGTGTGGTACACCCTGAATCGGTCGCCATCAGGGCACATAGAAACAAACAACCATTCACACTCAGACTCACTGTTGGATAAAATAACCTTCACATTTAAATCACAATACCACATAGTGATGAAGCAAAATTGGTGGATTTTTCAAATGTTGTAGAATTTGAATTGGGTCTCGTGTGGGATATTTTCAGCTTTTCTTAGCATTTTTGTCAGGGCGCCATGGCAACATCAGTGGATTGATTTTCATGTCTTTGCAGATGTACCAGGGGCAGTCAAAATGTAATGAGCCCAATTCAATTTAACCTATTCATAATTGATTATTTTCTGAAATTTTCACCGTTAGTAGTTTAAATACTTGTTTGTATTTTTTATTTGTATTTTTTAAATTTGTTTAAGGCTGTCCTCTTCCTGTCAGGCATTTAGGAAATTATGTCCTTGTTCAATGCCTGTCAAGCAGAGAGCTGTGATTGAATTGCTTGCTTTGTAAGTGGAACCGCATCTAAACATTTTCAAAAGGGTGTGTATGGGGTTAGGATTATGTCATCAATGATGACTGTATGATCGTCTTTATGCCTTGACCCTAGCCCCATTCCCAGGATTAACTGCCGAAGATGCTTGCCACTCCATTGCTTATCTGGGAGGTCACTCAAAACAGGTTCTTGTTCTTTGCCTTTGATCCTGGGGACACACTTTTCTACTGTGCTGTAGCTCTATTCCAGCTACCCATACACATTTTTGTAACCTTTTGAAAATGTTACGTGGTGGTTCCCCTTTAGTCGCGATTATTCAGAGTTATATTCTAGCAATTTTCATTGGCTATTTTCCCCTACCTCATCAGACATCAAGGAATATGCACAGGACTTGGGCATTGATCCAGAGAAAGAGCCTCAGCTCATGTGGCTTGCCAAGGAGGCTATGTCTGCCCGACTTCCTCCAGATTGGTTTGCTTAGTAAGTAATATGCATTTAAAATGAACCACACCTTGAAATAGCCAGATTTTTGTGTTGTAATAAAATCAATATAAACTTTTACTTGTAATGAAAAATAAAAAACACATACAACCGAAAAGAATAGCATATTTTGGGGTTAGGAATACCAATAGAAACCTATAAATATTTTAGATTGTTTTGTGTTGAAAAGGTTTTAACCATCAGGTTCACACTTTTACATTATGCAGCAAATACCATGGACCACGAAGAAAATCAGGACCATCAAAGTTAAAAGTTCAGTCTCAGAAAATTGCAATTTTCAAGGCATGGGATATACATGGTATTTAATGCATATGCTAGATGTGAAAATACTTCATATGTCCAACAGCATGCAAAACAATGTGTTCTGGTTTAGGTAGTCAATATTTAATGGGCCATAATACCAAAGTCCTTGTTTTGTGCAAAAACAGAAGTACCCGTGCCTGCTGCATCATGCTCCAGGTTTGTTTTTCTCAAGATTGACCTGGGATAATTCAAGTAGGCCAAATAAGAGAAACTAGCACATAAAATACCGCAAAATGGCTTCACAAAACGAGCGCAGTTTTGGAATAGCCAACTACTGCACAGCATGTGAGGATTCAGAGCAAAATATTTTGCACACCCATCTTCAGGTCACGCAACAGATTTTCAATTAGGATTTATGTGTGGGCTTTGGTTGGGACTCAATGCAGTCATTGACAGACCGGCCCACTTCATGCGCCCTGCGGGGAGCTAGCCAGTCAGCAACACAAGTCATTTAACCCAATGAAAAAAAATACTGCATTTGTCGATGTTTTGGACCATAATTCATCAAGTAATCAAATACCTGAAAACTAAAAATATAAACAAGGACAAAAGGAGCAGAGTAACGACACATCCAGGAGAATCAAGTTATCAGGTGAGTACACACCAAAGTTAAAACGATACGATGTAATCACAAAACAAAACTGTTATGTAAAAACTGTTAAATAAAAAACAACAAACCATTTATGAAAAGCACTGGCAAACCACTGCCGTCAGCCTCAGTTGCTTCTTTTTCTCTCTTACTCTTACTCTTGCACTGACAGACGAGGCTCACTTACTGACTCTTTTTATCTTAGTCTTAGAAGAGATGGAAACGGGGCCAAGTTCAAGGCATGCATGCTTGAGGGCGCAGGCAGAAATGTTAAGGGGGCATCATGTGACAGCATACTTAAATTTTATTTTTTATTATGCCACTGACTCAGTGATCTTCCACTCTAATAACACACTGGGGTATAGCAGGTAATGGCTATTGTTAACAGGGCACAATTTGTGTGTCACTATACACTTGACATTAAAGCACACAGCCGAACAAATTTACAATCCTGAATGCACACTTGTCAACAGCATCACATGCTTTGCTCCATCCACTGTGTTAGCACCCGTGCACGTGAACCGGACCTCTCAAATAACAATATAATAATAGAACTATAATTATAGTTTAAAACTAATTATAAAACAAAAAAACTGGTTAATGTCCCCAAATTTAATAGCTTAGCCCTTTGTAGAGCACTCCTGAAAATACTGCACATTAAAAAATTGTGTGACTTTCTCCTCCAAAATTTTCCTTGGATACAATTCCCTTGTGCATATATTTTAGTTGTATGGGTGTGGTTTTCTAAGATAGGACAAAAAAGTACAAATAGTTAAGCACACATAACAAATAAGTACACCTCACAAAGCAAATATATCAAAATGATGTTACTCGGTTTTCTCCCTTATTTTGAAACCCAATTGCTTCACCCTGTGACACTTCAGGTTTTCCCACTTATTTTGAAACCAATTACTTAACTTCCGATGGCGGACTGACGCTAACTAACTAGACAACCGCCACATGGCGCAAATCATGTAAAAGACACCTCAGACATTATTAAAATGCATACAAAATTAAAAAAATGTTTGACACTGAATGTTCTAAAAATTAACATATTGCCTTAAGCAATTAATGACTTTGTGTCCATTACTGTTTCTTTTTCTTTTGCATCTTTGTTTCGTGGCTCGCGCCAGGCCATTGCCCAACCGGGAAAATCCCAGTTTCACCGTACTCCAGTCGTATAGGCTGAAATATGTGCCAGCAGGGACTAAATTTGAATCATTTATATTTGAATTAGAATTTCTACACTTTAATAATTGCATTTACAAACTCAATTTGAGAATTAGAATTTGAAACATTGCATTTAAAAACTTAATCTGAATAGTATAATTTGAAATAGAATTAGTTTGAAAGTGAACGAAAGAGGCGGCACGGTGGCCGACTGGTTAGAGCGTCAGCCTCACAGTTCTGAGGTGCGGGGTTCAATCCCTGTCGCCTCCTGTGTGGAGTTTGCATGTTCTCCCCGTGCCTGCGTGGGTTTTCTCCGGGCACTACGGTTTCCTCCCACATCCCAAAAACATGCATTAATTGGAGACTCTAAATTGCTCGTGGGCATGACTGTGAGTGCGAATGGTTGTTTGTTTCTATGTGCCCTGCGATTGGCTGGCAACCAGTTCAGGGTGTACCCGGCCTCCTGCCCGATGACAGCTGGGATAGGCTCCAGCACGCCCGCGACCCTAGTGAGGAGAAGCGGCTCAGAAAATGGATGGATGGATGGTGAACGAAAGATTTTTTTTTAGCCCCAGTGAAAATTCTAATTATATATTTTCACATTGAGTTTGATCATTTCGGATTCAGTTCGACAAATTCAAATTCAATTTCAAATTAGCTGTGACAGACATCCGGGTACTCTAAGGAATCGATCGGTGATACACAGATCTCCTCTTCGGCCAATCAGGGCCTTTGTTTTTATCACCCTCCATCCATCCATCCATTTTCTGAGCCGCTTCTCCTCACTAGGGTCGCGGGTGTGCTGGAGCCGATCCCAGCTATCATCGGGCAGGACGTGGGGTACACTCTGAACTGGTTGCCAGCCAATCGCAGGGCACATACAAACAAACAACCATTCGCACTCACATTCACACCTACAGGCAATTTAGAGTTGTCACTTACCTACCATGCATGTTTTCGGGATGTGGGAGGAAACCGGAGTGCCTGGAGAAAACCCATGCAGGCACAGGGAAAACATGCAAACGCCACACAGGCGAGGCCGGGGATTGAACCCCGGTCCTCAGAACTGTGCGGCAGACGCTCTAACTAGCCGGTCACCATGCCGCGTACTGTAATCCTGATGTCTTAATACTTTTCCTATACATACTGAATGAATCCAAGCATTGGGGTGTGTTTGGTGTGTATTTGCACCAAATGGAACCAGAATCCAAGCTTCTTATCTCATGTTAAATGTTCAAAAGAAAATGGACAAGGAATGCATAAGAGCTGGACACCAATTGATTCATGCAAACCCCCCTGAATTCATTTGAAACAGTGCTGTCTGTATCGAGATGTGCTGTGTGCTGTTTTCTACTATACGTGTCAGTAAAGTCTAAGGCATGGAGATCAATGCATGGGTGTCGTTATGTTAGGGAAAAAAAGGAAAGATGACTTTGTCATGTCGGTATGATATGTCCTTTCCTATATTTGAAAGGAAGCATCTTTTTATCTCTTTATGACCGTATGATGCATTCCGCAAAGGGTTAAGGAAAGGTGGTATAAAGGTTAAAATACTGTCGCTGGTTAGATGATTTGACTTTTTGGAGAGTCCCTATGCCACGTGATAAAAACGAAGGCCCTGATTGGCCGAAGAGGAGATCTGTGTATCGCCGATCGAATGCTATTCCTTAGAGTTCCTGGATGTCTGTCACAGATAATTTGAAATTGATTTTGTCGAACTGAATCGGAAATGATCAAACTGAATGTGAAAATATATAATTAGAATTTTCACTGGGGCTAAAAAAATTCTTTCATTCACTTTCAAGTTTATTGGACTTCAGTTTCAAAGTAATTTCAAATTATACTCTTCAGATTAAGTTTTTAAATGCAACGTTTCAAATTAAACAATTCAAATTCTGTTTTTCAAATTCAGTTTGTAAATGGAATTATTCAAGTGGATAAATTTAAATTCAAATATAAATTATTCAAATTCATTTCCTGCTGGCACATATTTCAGCCCATACAGTCCGCCCTTGACTAGGCCATTCCAAAACGTTAATCATCTTCTGCTGAAGCAATTCTTCTGTTGATTTTATACATGCTTAGGTTCGTTACGTAGCTGAAAGTGAAATATTATTTATCAATCAAATCCAAACTGTTGTCATCACTGTGCTTACCGGTGTTACCTACTGTTTATTTGACCGGAAACCTTCTGACTGGATCCCCACAGCCGAGATGAGCGTGGAGATGTTTTCTATTCCAACTACCATTCAAACACATCCATATGGGAACATCCTCGTGATGTCCAGTACCGCAAACTGGTGGCTCAGGAGCATGAGCGCATACAGAGGGCCGCTGCTCTCTTGGCATCAGAAGGCAAAGAGAACAAACAAGAGAAAACAAGTGGCGTAAGTGGGAAACTTTTAACTCTCAGTTGATGCCATACTAAGCAGTATATATATTTACAGCGGCTGAAATAAGTGTAAATTTAACACGTCACCATTTTTCTCACTAAATATACTTCCAAAGATGCTATTGACCTGAAAATTTCACCAGATGTTGGGAACAACCCAAGTAATCCATACAAACAAAGAAAGTAGAACAAGGAATTAAGCTGTGTGTAAAAATGTGAAACGACACCGGGGAAAAGTATTGAACACATGAGTAAAGGGAGGTGCAAAAAGGCATGGAAAGCCAAGACAACACCTAAAATCGCATCAATAATCAAACAGCAATCCAGCCCCCTGTCATTGCAAATGAATATCAGCTGGTTCAGTCCTAATTGATGACCTACAAAAAGGTCTCATTGCCAAGGTGTGAGTCAAGACACATCTCATGATGGGTAAGAGCAAAGAGCTGTCTCAAGACCATCGCAAAGTAAATGTTGCAAAACATAACGATGGCATTGGTTACAGTCTCATATCGAAGCTTCTGAACATTCCAGTGAGCACGGTCGGGCCATAATACGTAAGTGGAAAGCCAATCATACCACCATATATTTGCATCGATCAGATGCTCCTCGCAAGATTTCTGACAGGGGAGTGCAAAGAATAATCAGAAGAGTTGTCCAAGAGCCAAGGACCACATGTGGAGAGCTTCAAAAAGACCTGGGGCCTCATGTACAAAGACTTGTGTGGATTTCCTCCTAAAACATGGCGTACGCTCAAATCCAGAAAACGTCATACGCACAACAATATTCATCCATCCATCCATCCATTTTCTGAGCCGCTTCTCCTCACTAGGGTCGCGGGCGTGCTGGAGCCTATCCCAGCTGTCATCGGGCAGGAGGCGGGGTACACCCTGAACTGGTTGCCAGCCAATCGCAGGGCACATAGGAACAAACAACCATTTGCACTCACAGTCATGCCTACGGGCAATTTAGAGTCTCCAATTCAGGCATGTTTTTGGGATGTGGGAGGAAACCAGAGTGCCCGGAGAAAACCCACGCAGGCACGGGGAGAACATGCAAACTCCACACAGGCGGGGCCGGGGATTGAACCCGGGTCCTCAGAACTGTGAGGCTGACGCTCTAACCAGTCGGCCACCGTGCCGCCCAACAATATTCAGATGTATGAAACTCTGCGTACTCATGAATCCAAGCACATTTCTTTCGTACATTCCAATCAACGTGGAAATGTGCGCACATGTTGGAGTAGCCGACTCTTCCCTGTCCATGCCCACATTTTAATATGCAAATCATATTTAAATTAACCCTGCACCTAAGATGCCGACTGCATGATCAGAAAAAAAGGAAAATGAGCAAGTTAAGGAAGAAAAATAATTTTTCTGAACGTGAAGTTGCTCAATGAAGTGGAGGCGCGCAATAAAATCCTCTTTGGCACGCTGTCCTATGGCGTTAACAACACGCGAAAAAGGAGTGAATGGGACAGTGCGTGTGCGGCTGTGTATGCTGTGGAGTCAGAACACGCACACGCTGAACTAAAAAAGAAGTGGTCAGACATTAAGGTGGCTGTGAAGCGGAGGACAGCTGCCCACCGCCAGAGAGTGGCCAAAAAAAGGCAGAAGAACTGGCGCGGAGGGCCTCACCCCGTTCGAGGAGAGAATTGCTGCGATCATTATTCATGTCTCTGGTGTGCAGATTTATGAGAACAGTTTCCCAGCATCACCTTAAGTGTCGCCAAAGCACCAAAAGCTGCAGAAACGTGCGTACACCAGCGATGCAGTTGGCGTGTGGCACCGCACATTTTTACGGCCATGTCACTCTTGATACATCTGAACTTTGCCGTGAAATAGAACGGACGCCAAAAAAAAAGGATTTCAAAGCTCGTTTAAAGTTTGCTGAACAACATTTGGACAAGCCAGATAAATACTGGGAAAAATAGTCGGGTCGGATGAGAGCAAATTGAACTGTTTGGATGCCATACGTGCACACCACGTTTGGAGGAGAATTAGCACTGCACATAGTCCTAAAAACACCATACCAACAGTGAAGTCGGAGATGGGAACATGATGGTGTGGGGCTGTTTTTCAGCAAATGGTACTGGTAAACTTCACATTATTGAAGGAAGGATTAATGGGTAAATCTGCTGCCAACTATGAGGTTGATGAAAATGAAACGAGGGTGGACATTTCAGCAGGGTGTTAAATAATTACTTCAGCCGTTGTATATAATATTTAAACAGTGGGTACAAAAAGAATTCAGACCCCTTAAAATTTTCACTCTTTGTCATAGTTCAGCCAATTGCTAAATTCAATTAAGGTATATTTTATTCCTCCTGAATGTACACACACCACCCCATATTGACAGTAAAACACAACATTTTAGAAATGTTTGCAGATTTATTACAAAATAAAAACTGAAATATCTCATGGCAATAAGTATTCAGATCCTTTGTTATGACACTTGTTTAACTCATGTGCTGTCCATTTCTTCTGATCATACATGTGATGGTTCTACACCTTAATTGGAGTCCAGCTGTGTTTATCATATTGATTGGACTTGATTAGGAAAGGTATACCCCTGCCTATATAAGAAATTACAGCTCACAATGCATAATAGTGAGCAAATGAGAATCGTGAGGTCGAAGGAACTGCCCAAAGAGCTCAGAGACACAAATGTGGCTCGGCACAGATCTGGCCAAAGTTGAAAATAATTTCTGCTGCACCAAAGCGTCCTAAGAGTACAGTAGCCTCAATAATCCTTAAATGGAAGAAGACATTTGGGACAACCAGGACTCTTCCTCGACCTGAGCAATCTGAGGAGAAGAACCTTGGTGAGAGTGGTAAACAAGAACCCAAAGTTCACTGTGGTTGAGCTGCAGAGATGCAGTGGAGAGATGGGAGAAAGTTCTCGAAAATCAAACATCACTGCAACCCTCCACCAGTTGGGGCCTTTGGGCAGAGTGGCCCGACGGAAGCCACTCCTCAGTGCAAGACACATGAAAGCCCTCACAGAGTTTGCTAAAAAACACATGGAATCCCAGAGAAATTAAACTTGACCTTCCTGTTTCAGGTCATACTACAGCATCTCAATTGGATTTAAGTCCAATTTAAATTTGACTTCTGCTGTCTAAAACCTTGATTTCTTTTTTTCTTTATTTATTTCTTTCTTTATTTATTTTTTAGTTCAGAGGCGCTGATGCAACAGAAGAGATGACCAAGCTAGATGTGATCGGCAAGGCCCAATCTCAGAACCACAGTAGTGAAACACCACAGCAACAGGTACATGTACTGTTTTGCTAGTGTTTAAACCAAATACCCAATCTTGTAGTGTTGGTATGCATCTTGTGAAAGGATGACAACTATTGCCCATTCCCATTCTTTTCATGGGATCTTGTCTTGTTGTGACAGTTAACTTACAAGTTGTTTTGTCCTTTTTTCCTGTCTTGAAGCAACAACCAGAGTCCAAGGTCTCTGAAAATTGTGCTTGTTGTGACAATCAACCGGAGACAAATGCCAAAGACAAATGGGAGAATGAGGCAGCCAAGAGGTTTGTTGCTGTTACTTTGCTCATGAGGAACCTGTATCATTGATCGCATTTGTTTTGACTACAATTCAGTCATTTATCATTGTGTTTTCTATTCAAACGGAATATAACTCTTCCTTTATTACAGTAGCCACCTTGTGTCTGCAGCAGGCACATGTAGCCTACAGATCCGTGAGGATCACAAGGATGAAGAACTTTCTGAAGAAGGTACACATTAAATTGCTAAACATTCCCAGAATTCCAAAGTACGCCTATGACAGATAATTCTAACAGCTTCCTTGTGGGAAAAAAAAAGATTTAGACTTGTATTCTCTTTTATATTGATTTGTTATGTCATTTAAATCTATTTACTAATCAGTAGTGACACATCAGTAGTGATGTGTACATCTTTACTGTGGAAAGTGATTAAACATTTTGAGATCTTATCTAAATGATAACGCTGCTGGTGGGAATTACTTCTCCCGGGTCAAGTGTGTAAAGGCCTCTTTAAACTCCCGTGCCCACATTGCGTAACGTGACCCCTATGCGACACTGGACACGGATATGCCAAAAATTGTTGCCGCACGTAGAACGCCGCGGAGATCATGTCTCGTGATTGGTCAGTTTTAGTCACATGCTGTGATGACGTACTCAGCGTTTCCCCTTGGTTCCACAAACCACCAACACCGCCGCCTTCTTGATCGATTTTGCAATATAATTAAACGCATCATCTGGTCATCTAGGTCCATTTGTTCTAGCGGGCACTGTTCCACTGTTGCCATTGTTGTTGCTTTGTTCCTTGTTCCGTCAAGTAAAAACGGCTACCGGAATTGGCCATAAAATGCAGAGGAAACTCCATCCTGTGGTGTCCTAGCCAATACCAGCTGTAGCGACACCCCCGACTAGGAGGAGAACTGGAGCACATTTTCAAAACAGTGCGCTCAAGTATAAAGGCAAACTGTCCACGGGATAGCCGCAGTGACGTCAGCGCGGTCGGCGTGAGTATAAAGAAGCTTTAATGCTGAAGCGTAACGGGACATTACGCTGCTCAGCTAATCAGTCAAACCCTTACTCTGCACAATGGCATTTTAGGCCAGAGCATAAACTTCATCATGTGTGGAGCTATTTCAGCTCAACAAACAGCCAAGATGTAGTTTGTGATGTTTGTGGAAAAGGGGTGTGGAATACAGTGTATGAGGCATTTAAGATGAGGCGGACAGAAGTAGAGAGCACAGTGTCAGGTGCTGCTGCTGGTAGGGCAAGACAGATGTCTGTGGCTGAATCCAGGTACAGAGGGAGAACATGTGGAGCTTTAAGTGGCACTCAGCGCTGTTACTGCTGGAGTTGTTTAAATTAATACGATTATGAAAT
Source organism: Phyllopteryx taeniolatus (assembly GCF_024500385.1). Classification (NCBI taxonomy): domain Eukaryota; kingdom Metazoa; phylum Chordata; class Actinopteri; order Syngnathiformes; family Syngnathidae; genus Phyllopteryx; species Phyllopteryx taeniolatus. The sequence continues at coordinate 18,046,174 of NC_084509.1, read as the reverse complement.
AAGTAATGAAATTAATACATGCATCAACAAATATGTGTATCACTGACATAATATCACATAGGCAAAAAATATGTATTGATGCACTTGTGCAATTACTATATCTCGGCATTTACTTCTTCCATCCATCCATCCATCCATTTCCTTTACCGCTTATCCTCACTAGGGTCGCGGGCGGGCAGGAGCCTATCCCAGCTATCTTCGGGCGAGAGGCGGTGTACACCCTGAACTGGTCGCCAGCCAATCACAGGGCACACGAAACAAACAACCATTCGCACTCACAATCACACCTACGGGCAATTTAGAGTCTCCAATCAACCTACCACGCTGTTTTTGGGATGTGGGAGGAAACCGGCGTGCCTGGAAAAAAACGCATTTACTTTATTTATTTAAATAATTACTGCCAATTTCCATTGTCGCGCAGTATTATAAAACCGCAAGGGTCTGACTGCTACCTCAATAAATTACAGATTTTTGAATAAATGATAATAATTGAATAAATGATAACAATAATGAAGTCGCTGATGGTGTAGTGGTGTACTCGCCTGACTTTGGTGCGGGCAGCGTGGGATTGGTTCCCACTCAGTGACGGTGTGAATGTGAGTGCGAATGGTTGTCCGTGTCTATTTGTGCCCTGCGACTGACTGGCGACCAGTTCAGGGTGTAGTCCGCCTTTTGCCCGAAGTCAGCTGGGATAGGCTCCAGCACCCCGCGACCCTAACCAGGATAAGCGGTGTTGAAAATGGATGGATGGATGGATGGATAATAATAATGAATGAATTACTTATTGTCTTGTATTTTTTATGAAAGCTATGATTTGACATGCCCTTTCATTTTTTTTATTTTTTTTTTAAGATCTACTTGACACATAAGGCGTATTGCATCAGTATCGCCAATACCAGCTTTAATTTTACTCCGTATCAGCTCTGAGCCGAAAGGAAGTCGTGTTACCGAACATTATTAATTAGTTGTCTATCATTTGGAATTTGCTTTATTTTCAGAGATTAAGCAGTATGCACGGGACATAGGCATAGATCCAGAGAGAGAGCCAGAGCTTATGTGGCTTGCCAAGAAGGCCATGGCTGAAAAACTGCCTCCAGGATGGTTAGAGCGGTAAGTAACTGAGGTGATTCAGGCCTCCTTTTAAATAATTTGCTGTTGACATAATCAGTAAAATGGCGGCACTGTGGTCGACTTGTTAGCACATCTGCCTCACAGTTCTGAGGACCTGGGTCCTCTGTCTGGACTTTGCATGTTCTCCCCTGTGTGGGTTTTCTCCGTTTTCTTCCCACATTCCAAAAACATGCATGGTAGGTTAATTTAAGACTAAATTATCCGTAGGTGTGAATGTGAGTGCAAATGATTGTTTGTCAATACAGTATGTGCCCTGCCATTGGCTGGCGACCAGGTCAGAGTGTACCCCGCCAAAGTCAGCTGATAGGCGGCAGAACACACCACCCTAGTGAGGATAAATGCCATCCATCCATTTGCTGAGCCGCTTCTCCTCACTAGGGTCGCGGGCGTGCTAGAGCCTATCCCAGCTATCATTGGGCAGGAGGCGGGGTACACCCTGAACTGGTTGCCAGCCAATCGCAGTGAGGATAAATGGTTCAGAAAATTGATGAATGGATGATCAGGAAAAGAATGTGATTATACTACAGTTACTTTATATTGCAAGACTGACTGACGTGAAGGACTTTCTGAAATTAAATTATATTGTCCTTGTGAGAACTTTCTGAACTATGGAAAGTTTTGAACTAAACTTATTTGATGCAGAACATATACAGTAAACTATTATAAACTCACTGTCATTCATGCTGAAAATATTTAAAGTTAAATGTTAAAATGGTTATTTAACTTGCAAAGCCCAATTTCAATGACGTTAGAGCATTGTTTAAAATGTAAATAAGAACAGAATATAATGATTTGCATATTGTTGTTAACCAATAGTCAATTGAATACACCACAAAGAGAAAATATTTTATGTTCAAACTGATGGACGTTATTTTTTTTAAATTTATTTTTGCAAATATCTTTTGAATTTGATGCCTGTAACACATTCCAAAAAAGCTGAGACAGGGGCAACAAAGACTGGGAAAGGTGAGGAATGCTCAAAAACACCTGTGTGGAATGTTCCACAGGTGAACAGGTTAATTGGAAACAGGTGAGTGTCATGATTGAATATAAAAGGAGCATCCCTGAAAGGCTCAATTGTTCACAAGCAAGGATGGGGCGAGGTTCACAGCTTTTCGAGCAAATAGTGTGTGAGCAAATAGTCCCAACAGTTTAAGAAAATTTTTTCTCAACGTACAATTGCAAGGAATTTAGGGATTTCATCATCTACTGTCCACAATATCATCAAAAGATACAGAGAATCTAAAGAAAAAGCTGCACGTAAGCGGCAGTACCTTAAACTAACATTGAAAACCTGTGATCTTCGATCCCTCAGGCGGCGCTGCATTAAAACCAGCATTATTTTGTTAAGGATATTGCCACGTAGGCTCAAGAACACTTAAGAAAACTGTTGTCTGTTAACACAGCTCATCGCTACATCTGCAAGTTAAAACTCCACTATGCGAAGTAAAAGCCATACACTGGATATAAGATGGACCTTTTTTCAACAGACGAAAGAATCAATACTGCGCTACAAAAGTACATTTGAAAGAATGTTTGTCGTAGAAGGCGTACATATACTTGGAGTCCGTCAGACTACTGCGCAAGCTTGCCAGGTCAACTGACTAATAATGAAGTTATTTTTTTAAATTACACTGGTCTCAAAAGTTTGCAGGGATATACCAGGACTCTAGCCTTTTACTGAAGAGGTTGGATATGTCAGAGCAACGTTAAGAGAGCCATGGGCAATATTTTGTATTTTTCTAGGGAAATGTTTACTGAAAACGATATGATTCAACAGGGTGACAGATGAAGGGATGAAGAGTCAATAGGAAGGAGCTCAATGAGTGTTGGATCTATCTCACCCAACACCTATAAAAATAGACACAAAAAGAATGAAGATGCTGGTTTCTTTTGCTCATGAGGAGGGCGTATCGGAGATTGTTCAGATTACAGCCTCTCATCACGCTCTAAACAATCTCTCCCGTCGCTCCTGTATTTATTTGAAATAGGGAGGTTTCTGACTTACAAGACATAACATACTAAGCTACAAGACAACACACTAAGGGGAGGGTTTCAAGGTGAAGACATGAGACCAACACCCGGCCACGTCCTTGGTCAAGGCGCCCTTCTCTCTGATGATTCCTGCTGAGTCATCTTCTTGAAGGCGAGACATCTTCCTTTCTCAAAATCGTCCATAATACTAATGCAAGCTAAGCAAATAAATGATAACTTCTACGATATATTTAACATTTCCCTCGTGTGTATCATGTATTTGCACAAATTCTCATATCATTTTACAGTCACTTCATTTCGAAGTTTAGTAAGAAAGAAGGGAAAAAGGTTCAGGAGGTTCAACAGTTTTGCATTGCATATAACAGGATTGTTAAAATATGTGAGCACATTAATTAAACAGGCGGCACGGTGGACGACTGGTTAGAGCGTCAGCCTCACAGTTATGAGGACCCGGGTTCAATCACCGGCCCCGCCTGTGTGGAATTTGCATGTTCTCCCCGTGCCTGCGTGGGTTTTCTCCGGGCACTGCGGTTTCCTCCCACATCCCAAAAACACGCATTAATTGGAGACTCTAAATTGCCCGTAGGTGTGAATGTGAGTGCGAATCGTTGTTTGTTTGTATGTGCCCTGCGATTGGCTGGCAACCAGTTCAGGGTGTACCCTGCCTCCTGCCCGATGACAGCTGGGATAGGCTCCAGCACGCCCGTGACCCTAGTGAGGAGAAGCGGCTCAGAAAATGGATGGATGGATGGATGGATGGATTAATTAAACAACATTAAAAATGAAGCACTTCATAGTGTTCACATAATAACATTATTTTCTTTAACATATTTCACACATTTCATCAGTTGCAAGTTGAAATGCATGTTGTCCACCCCAGTGGACATGTCATTAACTCCTTGCAGAATGCATAACAAAAATGAAGTTCAAACATTTTTTTTCATGCGTAAAGAATAACAAAAACACTTGGGAAAAAAAATCCTGACCTAGGTTCTCATAATTCATGCATGAAAGAGCATGCCGCTGTCCCAGCTTTTTTTTTTTTTTAATGTGTTGCAGGCATCAAATTCATAATAAGTGAATATTTGCTAAAAAAAATAAAAATATATCAGTTTTGGCATTCAATATCTTGTCTTTGTTGTGTCGTCAGATGAGTATAGTTTGAAAGGGATTTGCAAATCATTGTATAGTATTCTGTTTTTGTTTACCTTTTACACAATGTCCCAACTTCATTGGAATTGGGGTTTATTGATTGTACCTGAAAGTTGGGAAATGGTCAGACTGGTCCATGCTCACCTCTCTTCAACCCATTTGAAATTATTATCTACATCCATGTAGGGGCCAGATGTCGTGCCAGTACATCTTTATTGTCTGTACCCGTCTGTACACTTTGACCTGTATTCCTTACTGTTAATCAGTAATCATTTGTTGATAATACATTAGTGACATCTGCAACAATTTTGTAGTTAATAACAGAAAACTCAACCTACCGGTAGTTGAGCTAAGGTAATAGGGACAGTCTTAGCCAGTATTGATTTTACAATCATCAATGAAAAATCCCTGCTCATTTATATCCTCTCTTCTGACTTTAATCCTTCCAGAGAAGATGAGAGTGGGAACATTTACTTTCATAACTGCCAGTTAGACACATGCATCTGGGAAGACCCCTCAAAAATGCACTATAGTCAGCTGGTGGTTAAAGAGCGTGAGCGTATCCAGTGCATAGCTGTTGATGGGGCCTCTGTGGTGAAGAAGAACAAGAAGAAAGTAAAAGAAAAACAGGAGGAAAGGAAAAGGGCAAAGGTAGCACTCAAAGTGTATTGTTGTTAGTACACACTGAGGGTAACCAAATTACACTCCTCTCCATATGTGTTGGTATTGGTACACTGAGGTAATTCCTTTATTTTTGCTGTAGAATGAACATTTTCTGGTTTGAATCAAATGAAAAATCACATCCAGATTGGTTACACAACTTAGAAACAAATTTTTGTTTGAATCCACCAATTTTTTAAAACAGATATAAAGTATTGGCGCATGTAACTGACAGTTGTGTTTTGCTTCCCAGATGCCTCCTGTTGCATTAATTATTCAGACAGTAAATACCACTGATAGCCTACACTAAGTTTCAGATTTGCGATGAATACTACAGTATACTAGTAACCAACATTAAAACCGGGCAGCTGTATATGACTGAAAAACAAGCAATTGTGAAGCTGAGAGAAAAGCCATTGCACAAACACTGGCCATATCCAAGACAACCATTTGGAATCTGTTGAAGAAAAAACTAGTGGTACAAAGTAACAATTGTCAAACAGGTAGACCAAAGAAAACAACAGTTGATGCGCTGTAGGTGTTGCACAAAGAAAATTAGCAGAAAATTAAACCATTAATATTAGGAAGGCCAGACAGGAATGTGCCAAAAACCTAAGACATGCCTCAAAGGTTTTATGGACTGATGAAACAGTCTTTTATCAAAGTGATGGATAGTTTAAGCTCAAATAAAGAAAGGTGTCTTCATGATCCCAAACATACTATCTCATCTGTGAAGTACCATGGAGGTTATGGTTTGGGCCTGACTGGTTTCTTCTAGGACAGGCTAATTAATCTTTATTAATGTAATACAGCAAAAATAACTCCAAAGTCTACAGAAACCTTTTGTCTGAATGAAAAATCATGATTCAAATCATTTGAATTAGATTTATTTTAACAACAACTGGAGTAAGTAATTTAATGTACCCATCAGAACATACTCGCCCATGGACCATTCAGTGTTTTGTAACCAGCCAATTTTTCGCCATCAGACTCATCACTGTTTACAACTTCAACTGCACCTTCACCGTTGTCATTTGTCTCATATGGCTTAAACCGGTCATCATCATTGGTGTCAGTCCCACGTTCTGTCTCGATTTCAACGGAAATATCGCTGATTTCGTTGTTGAAGTCACTGGCACAGTCTTCTACGCGTTCGTCCATGCTTGTTTACAAGCGACGGCCACCGCTCCCTCTGGTGAAAGCATTCAACTGCTGACGTCACAACATGGCCGTCGGATTTTGAGGTGGCTTTTTGAATGCCCAGACGGTGATTTAGTTATTATCATCAGACTCGACGAAGGAATAGCCATGCGTCTCATATCATGTGAATTGTTTTTTTTGTTGTTGTTTTTTTTTATTTTTATTCGCTGAGTTTTTTAGGAAGTCATCGCATCTTCACTTTAAAGCATGCATTTTACTTGCTAAAGTGGAGACTGAAAGGAGGAACCCCAAAAGAAACTGAAAGTATGGTAAAAGTCTTCACTTTAAGTTGTGTATCTGATCCTGGGATGTTGAAAGCTGAAAAATTGATCTCCTATCTGATACTCTTCTTTTAATGTCAAAATCCAAATGTAATCAGTCTTCAGGGAAATTAAAGCAATTGGCCTTACTATTCCAATACGTTTAGAGGAGAGTGTATGTGAAACATGCTGATGGTTGTGCATCGCTGTGAGAATTATTACTTAATCTATGATGTGTAAGTCTATAGTAAACAGCAGGAAAAAAGCAAAGGGTACTGTCTTATTCTGCTTAATTTGATCTGACGCAGTACACCTTATGACTGTTGATGTCTGTCTGTCTGTCTGTGTGCGTGTAGAGGAAGAATTCATGCAGTATCCGTGCGGATTTAGCAGAAGAGATTACAAACACCATTACTGAATCACCACAGAAACCGGTACATGCACTTGAGTTCCATATGCACTCTGCTTTAGCCGTACTCGTTTTTTTTCTTTGGGTTGAACGAATATAAGCGAGGAAGGTTATTTTGTTTTATCTCCAAAAGCCGTTGGAAGAACTGCTGGATTCTCATCGTAACTTGGCAACAGATATGGAAAAAGCCAGGAAAGAAGAGGAAAAAAGTGAGAAGGCTGGGATTCCTATCAGGTCTGTTTATGGAAAGGTGTAATTGTGACAAAATTTGTGTTAATTCATGTACAAGATAAGTGTTGTTTGCTGCTGTAGATATCATGTTACTCATTTTAATACGTTTACATTCGAAGTACATTAATTAACGCTGGCTTCCTTTTCTTTAGGCGTAGTAAGCATGCAGATAAACCACCACCTCTAAAGGGTGACAAATTTGATACACAATTATCTAATGCTTCAAATTTTGAGACCGCAGTGGAAAAAAATCAAAACTGTGAAATTGTACCAGAAAAGAAGATGGGAGAGGAGGAGGAGACGTACAGGACTGAAAAAGAGCAGGGTGATCTGAAACAGAGAAATGTAGAGAGAGAAAAGAACAGCAGGAAAGTTGATATGGAGGGGAATGACAGAGAGCATTTAATTAGGGAGGGGGAGACAAAAATGCATACTCTCCAAAAGGAGACGAAGAGAGAGGAAGACGTGAAAGTGTGGCAGTTGAAATGTGAGATGGAGATGAGAATGCTTCCCCCCCAGAAAGACCTCAGCACAGAAGTACTCAAGTGTTTGACTGGAGAGAAAGAAACGCAAGGACGACTCCATGAGGAACAACTGAGGACAGACGAAGAGGTGAAGCTGTTGAATAAGGAGAGGGTATTGAGAATCTGCCGCTACCAGGAGCAGCTGAAGAGAGAGGAAGAGGAGGAGATGGAGAGATTGCGACTCGAGAAGGAGAAAAGACTCCTCTACTATGAAGAACAAAGGAGAGAGGAACAGGCAGAGGCAGAGCGCTTAATTAGGGAAAAGGAAAGAATAGAGCACTACCAGATGGAACTAAAGAAGGAGGAAGAAAAGGAGGTGGAGCGCTTAAAGAGGGAAATGGAAGTTAGAACATGTCTCTATAAGAAGCAACTAAGTAGGGAAGAACAGAAAGAGGTGCAACAATTTAAAAAGGAAAGTGAGAATAGAAGACATTTCCTGCAGGAGGAGCTGAAGAAAGAGGAGGCGGAGGAGGAAAAGCAAGTGGAGCAGTTGAAGAAGGACAAAGACCTGAGAAGACAGATTTACCTAGAAGAACTGAGGAAAGAGGAAGAGCAAGAAGTTGAACAGTTGAAGAGGGAAAAAGAAATAAGAATGTGCCTCCTGAAAAGAGAGGACGATATAGACGTGGAAGGATTCAAGAGAGAGAAAGAGATTAGAACAATTCTCCGCATGGAGGAAAGGGAGAAAGAGGAGGAGGAGGCAGATAAGTTCCAACAGGACAAGGTGACCAGATTGTATCTTTTTCAGAAAAAGATGATACAAGAGGAAGAGGAGGAGACTGAACGGTTGAAGAAAGAAAAGGAGAAGCAAATATGTTTCCACCAAGAGAAGCTAAAGAGAGAGGAAGCGGAAGAGTTGGAGCGATTGAAGGCAAAGAAAGAGGCAAGAATGTGTCAGCTCTGGGAACAGCAAAGGAGAGAGGTACAGGAAGAGGAGATGTTGAAGAGGGAGGGAACAAGAAAAAAAGCAGAGATTGAAAAAATAATGCTACTCTCACAGGAGGAGCTAAGGGGAGAGGAAGCGGTCAAGGCAGAGCAACTGATGACGGACAAGGAGAAGAGAATGGCTCTCCTTTTGGAGGAGCTGAGGCGGGAGGAAGATGACGAGATACAACGGTTGAAACAGGAGGAGTCTAGAATTCATCTCTGCCATGAAGAGCTAATTCAAGAAGAAGAGGTGAAGCGGTTGAAGACTGAGAAGGTGGCAAGAATGCAGTGTCGCCAAGAGGAGCTGAGGAGAGAGGAAGAGGCAGCGGTTGAGGAGTTGAAGAGGGAGGAGACAAAAATAAGGATTGAGATTGGCCTTTGCAAGGAGAAGTTAATGAGAGAACAAGAGGAGGAGGCAGCGCAGTTAAGAACAGAGACTGAAATAAGAATGTGCTTATCTCGGGAGGAGCTGAAAAGAGAGGAAGAGGAGGAGGTGAAGCGGTTGAAGACTGAAATTGAAATGAGAATTCAACTCCGCCGGGAGAAACTAAGGAGAGAGGAAGAGGAGGAGGTAGAGCAGTTGAAGCGGGCGATGGAGGCAAGAATGTGTGACCACCAGGAGAGGCTTAGACGAAAGGAAGGGGACGAGGTTGAGCAGTTGAATACTGAAAAGAAGGTCAAAATGGAACTATACCAAGTGAAGCTAAGAAGGGATGAAGAGGCGGAAGCAGAACAGTTGAAGACAGGGAAGGAGGCTAGAATGCGTCTATATTGGGAAGAGTTAACGCAAGTGGAAAAAAAAGAGGTGGAAGAGTTGAAGAGGAAGGAGACAAATTTGAAGTCTGACATGGAGATGAGGATACAGCTTTGCAAGGAAGGTATCAGGAAAATGGAAGAGGATGAGGTAAAGGGGTTGAAGACACAGAAGGAGATAAGAATGCGCCTTTGCCAGGAGAAGTTGAGAAGAGAGGAAGTGGTGGAGGTGAAACAAATGAAGACAGCTAGGGAGACGAGAATACGTCTCCGCAGGGAGGAGCTGAGGAGAGAGGAAGAGGAGGCCGTGAAGCAGTTGAAGGCAGAAAAGGAAATCAAAATGCATCTCAACTGGGAGGAGCTGAGACGAGTGGAAGAGGAAGACATGGAGCGCTTCAAACAAGATAAAGAGACGAGAATGCGTCTCTGCCAGGAGGAGCTAAGACGAGAAGAAAATGAGGTGGAGAAGTTGAAGGAGGAGGAGAGGAAAAAAAAGAAAGATCTTGAGATGAGATTGCGTCTTTGCCAGCAGGAGCTTAGCCGTGAGGAAGACGAGGAGGTGGAGCGTTTGAAGACCGCAAAAGAGACGAGAATTAGCCTGTGCTTGGATGAGCTGAGGCGAGAGGAAGTAGAGGAGGCAGAGCGTATAAAAAGGGATCTTGAGAGGAGAATGCATCTTCACCAGCAGGAGCTGATGAGAGAGGAAGAAGAGGAAATTGAGCATTTGAAGACAGTGAAGGAGGCAAGAGTGAAACTCTACCTAGAGGAACTAAGCAAGGAGGGAAATGAGGAGTTTGAGTGTTTGAAGAGAGAGAGAGAGATGCAACTGTCCTTCCATCGGGAAGATCTGAGGAGAGAGGAAGAAGAGGCAGTAGAGCGTCTGGAGAATAAAAAGGAGAGCAGAATACAGCGCCACCTGCAAGAGCTTAGAAGAAAAGAAGCAGAGGAGGTGCAGCAGTTTAATAAGAAGAAGATGCGATTAAAGACAGAGATGGAGAAAAGAATTTGCCTTTTCCAGGAGGGGCTTAGAAGAGAGGAAGAAGAGGTTGTAGAAAATTTGAAGAAAAAGAAGGCGATTACAATCAGCATTTACCAGGAGGAACTGAGGAGAGAAGAGGAGGAGGAAGTGGAACGTATGAAGAAGGAAAAAGAAAGTAGAATATGTCTCTGTCAAGAGGAACTGAGGAAGGACGAAGAGGAGGAGACACAGCTTTTGAAGAGAGCGAAAGAGGGAAGAATCTGTCAGCAAAAGAATGAGCTGAAGAGAGAGGAAGAGGAAGAGGACCGCTTAAAGGAGGATAAATTGAAGAAGATGCGTGTGCGGCAGGAAAAGCTGGGGAGAGAGAGAGACGAAAATGTGGAGCGGTTGAAGAATGAAAAGGAAACAAGATTGCGTCTCTGCCTGGAAAGGGAGAAGGACAAGAGAACGATGCGCCAGGAGGAAGTAATCAAAGAAGAGGATGAAGAGTCGCTAGCGAGGGAAAAGGAGAATCAGCTAAATGAAGAGGCTGAACTACTCAGGAGGGAAAAGCTAATGCATTTTTGCAAAGGGCTGAGGAGAGAGCAACAGGAAGAGGGCACTGAGCAGTTAAAGAAAGAGAAGGAGAATCCACAAAGAGAGGATGATGTGGAGCCGCTTGAGAGGGAAAACGGAACAAAATGTCTTCTCCAGGAGAAGCTGCGGCCTGTAGAGGAAGTGTTGAGGAGTGACAAGAGAACATGTCTCCGCCAGGAGAAACTGATTTCAAAGAGCAAGGGGGAGACATTGAACATGAACAGAACATGTGTACACCAGGAGGAACTGAGAGAGGAAAAGGTCTCAGAGTATTTGAAACGAGAGAAACAGAAGCCATTGCATCTCAATCAGGACAAAGTGAGCATAGAGGAAGACACTGAAAAATTAAAGGAGACAGAGAAGAGAACACGTCTTCGCCAGGAGGAGCTGATGCGAGAGGAAGAGGATGAGATAGAACGACTGAAGAAGGAAAAAGAGCAAAGAACACAGCGCCGCCAAGAGGAGCTGAGGAGACAGGAAAATGAGGAGGTGCAGAGGTTGAAAAGGGTTAAGGAAACAAGAATTATTCTCCGTCAGGAAGAGCTTAGAGGTGAGGAAGAAGAGAAGACACAACTTTTAAAACAGGAGAAGGAAAGAAGAACATGTGTCCGCCAGGAGCAACTGAAGAGAGAGGAGGAAGATGAGGTGGCGCGGTTTAGGTGGGAAAAGGAGAAGAGAACACGTCTTCTGCAGGAGAAATTGTGGATAGAGGAAGAAGAGGAGAGGTTGACCCGAGAGAAGGAGAAGCGAGCACGTTTCCGTCAGATGGAGCTGATTAGGGAGGAAGAGGAAGAGCGGTTGAAGAAGGAAAAGGAGAAGAGAACACGTCTTCGCCAGGAGGAGCTGAGCAAGGAGGAAGAGGAAGAGGCTGAAAGGTTAAAAATGGAAAAGGAGAAGAGAATGATTTCACACCAAGAGGATCTAAAGAAAGAAGAAGAGCAAGAAGCAGAAGGGTTAAAAAAGAAAAAAGAAAAAAGAATGCATCTTCTCTTGAAGGAGCTCAAGAGGGAGGAGGAGGAAGAGCGGTTACAAAAGGAGAAGGAAAAGAGGATACGTCTCTGTCTGGCTGAGCTGAGAGAGGAAGAGGAGGAGATGTTGAGATTAAAGAGGGAAAAGGAAAAGAGAATGCGGCTCTGTCAGGAGAGATTAAGAAGAGAGGAGGAGGATGAGGTAGAGAGGTTAAAAAGGAAGAAGGAGAAGAGAATGCATCTTTGGCAGGAGGAGTTGAGGAGAGAGGAAGAGGAGGAGTTGGAGCAGTTAAAGAATAAAAAAATGTCCCTCTTCAAATTGGATTTGGCATGTGAAAAAGAGGAGGAGTTGGAGAGATTAATTAACAAGAAAGGAAAGAGAATGCGTCTCTGTCAAATGGACCTGAGAGGAGAAGAAGAGGAGAAGAAACTGAAGATGGAGTACAAGGAAAGGCTGAAGTAGGTTATATATTCAAAATTCCATGTTAGACGCTGTTTTTAAGTTACTTGTTTGTGGTTGGCAGAGAATTGGGCCTACCGCAGAATCGCAACACCCCTGAGAGAGTGTGTGTGGTGTTCTTTTTCCAGTGTTTTCCAACCTTTCACCACACCTCCTAACAAAAATGCCACAAAAAGTATACATGTAAATACTGAGATTATAATCTTACTTACAAATTGACTTACTCAATGTGAAATGTGGGCCTGCTTAATTGAACACAATGCTGTACTCAGGAAGGATGTACAGGTTTGTGGTTCCCTCTCACAGCTAATGGAAGAGCATTCTACTTCTTTTCTGCCTGTTGCAATACTGTACGTCGCTGGTAGGGATGGGCATCGAGAATCGAGAACCGATTGGAACCGGGACTAACATTCCGGCTCTCCCGGAATCGTTCAAACTTAAAACTTTTGGTTCCCAGTTTCAATGCCTACAGTCCGCCGACCCCGAAGAATAAAGTGGCGAAAACCAATGAAGAAGCGGCAAAGACCAATGAGCAACGCGCACGAAGACATGCTTGTGCCCAATTGCGGCGGCAAACAAAATGGTGTCTTAACTTTGTTAAAATAAATGACCAGCCGCCTCAGTGCAAGATTATATTGTGCAAAGGAGGCTTTCACAATGTGTAGAAGTCTGACGTGCTCCCTCCCGCTCCGAGCCTCAGCCTACACCGCACGGAACTTCAGTGAAGTCAAACTGGGTGAGTGAAACAATAAAATACGTCTATGCCAACATTGAGGCATCTCACAAGTTAATTGGTTGCTTTCATTTTTGCACTGATGGTTTTTAACGTTTATTTTAGTCATCAAACAGACGTAAGAGCTGATGACAGGAAAAAAAAAGCTTAACATTGAGCTAAAACTTCACCAAAGGTCAAACTAGCAACTTTCCATCACAATAAATTGGGACAAAATTCACAAACACAAACCTTCTGCCTTATCGGTGGGTAGGTAAAGGAATCAATTCCATTCATTACTCTTTTTCTTGCCGTCTCTGTTAACTTTCGTTTTCAAAATTCCGGTGTTGTGTTAAGTTACTTTTCATGCCAAAAGGCTGAGTTCCGGTGCGTACCCTTCAAAATACAAAGATACAAGCTTAAAACAAGTCAAGTTAAACCTTGCACATATAAACCATTTGACGTGGTAAAACAGTCCCAAATAACTATTTTAACAATGCTATATTTAACTTTTCACTGAAACATTAATTCATGAATATTAAGTCAATTAGGTTAGTTCCACACACATTGCCTTTTAGTTCACAGGTTTGATATTGATACTGGTTGTAAAGAACCCAAGTCAAATGTTCATTCTAGTTTATGCTGCGGGCTGTTAAGAAAATGGATGTTCATAATTTGGACACCCTTTATTTAAACCATACAAATTTTTTTTGGGACCCAGCCCCCTAAAATAATCGGAATTGAAAATCGTTTGGAACCAGAATGGAAACGAGGAACCAGAGTTGTTCATATTCAAACGATGCCCACCCCTAGTCACTGATAGATAGATAATAGGTGCCACAAAGATAGGATAATGTTAAACAGAAGATACATGTGGAGACTACAATACATTACGGTTACCAAAACAAATTAAGTATCTGATCAATATCCAATCCGTACACCTCCCGAGGGCTTTGCGGCAGTGTCTCCTGGCCAAGAGGCGAGAAGAGGAGGCATTGTTGATGTCTGACCCGAAGGAGGAATTAACAGAAACAGTCCAGAAAGAGAGAGAAGAAGAGCAACTTAAGATCAGGTCAGACACACAAATGCAACAGTTAAAAAAAGCTTTAAATGCAGATTTAGTTTGGAAAAAAAATAACTGTGTGTGTGTGTGTGTGTGTGCGCGCGTGCATACAGGCAGGACCGTGAAGCCGTTCTCAGGGCACTTTGCAGCACACTGGAAGAAAGGTCAGTAGAACATACAGGCAGAAGGCTCAAAGGCAGCAAAACAATATGTGACCTTGATACAGTATATTAATGGTCTTTAACAGGTATTAAGACAAGACCTCCATGTGCTACCACAATGGATGAAATAGAAAAATGCCATTTTATGCCGAGTAGCTGCTTTTTAGGGGCTCAAAACAATTTGGACAATGGTAAACATAACCATACAGTCCCCTCCGAAAGTATTGGACCTGCAAGGTCAATTCCTTTGTTTTTGTTATATACTGCAGACATTTGGGTTTCACATCATATGAAGATAATATGTGACAAAAGTTCAGAATTCCATCTTTTATTTCATGGTATTTACATATACGTGTTAAACAACTCAGGACAGAGCACCTTTTGTTTGAACCCAACCACTTCTCAAGTAAGCAAAAGTATTGGAACATGTGACTGATGGGTGTTTCTAGTTGCTCAGTTGTTGCATTTTAGATGGATTGCTTAAACATTAGATAGTGCTTGTTTTTGGCTTTGGGTTTCACCTGTAAAAACTGCATTTGCTATTAAGCAAAATAAAGACCAGAGAGCTGTCTATGGGAGAAAAGCAAACCATTTTGAAGCTCAGAGGGAAAGTCAATCAGAGCTATTGCACAAACATAGGGCATAGCCGATACAACAATTTGGAATGTCCTGCAAAAGAACAACTACCGGTGTACTCAGCAACAGAGATTGAACAGGTTGGCCAAGGATATCAAGAGCAGTTGATGACAGAAACATTGTGAGAGCTGTGAAGAAACACCCAAAGACACCAAACAGTCAGGGACATAACTGCCAACCTCCACAGGGCAGGGGTGAAGGTATCACAAGCCACTGTTGGAAGAAGACTTTGAGAGAAGAAATATACAGGCCATACCACAAGATGCAAGGCACTCATCAGCAAAAAGAATTGGAAGGCAAGATTGGATTTTGTAAAGAAGTACAGGAATTAATCACAAACATTTTGGAACTACGTTTTATGGACGAAGGGGCCAAGATTAACCTCTACCCAAGTGATGGAAAGGCCAAAGTATGGGGAAAGAAAGGAGCTGCTTATGATCCAAAACACACAAGCTCATCTGTGAAGCATGGTGGAGGTAATGTCATGGCTTGGGGTTGCATGGCTGCCTCTGGAACGGACTCACTAGTCTTTATTGATGATGTAACTCAAGATGCTAGCAGCAGAATGAATTCTGAAATCTACAAAACCATTTTGTCTGGCAATTTACAGAAAAATGCATCCAAACTAATAGGGAGAAGCTTCATCATGCCACAAGACAATGACTCAAAACATACTGCCTACACAACAAAGGACTTCATCAGGGGGAAAAAGTGGAAGGTCTTAGACTGGCCTAGTCAATCACCAGACCTTAACACAATAGAGAATGCATTGTACCTGCAGAAGAGGATACTGAAGGGAGAAACCCCCAGAAACAAACAAAATGAAAAAGGCTGAAGTAAAGGCCTGGAAAAGCATTTTAAATGAAAAATGTAACATGGGTTGCAGGCTTGATGCAGTTATTGCAAGGGTTATGCCACCAAATATTAAATGTTATTCACTTTAAGTTAATTTAATAATGTCTGTTCCAATACTTTTGCTCACCTGATAAGTGGGTGGCTTCAAACAAAAGGTGCTCTGTCCTAAGTTGTTTAACACATCTAGATGTAAATACCATGAAATAAAAGCCGGAATTCTGAATTTTTGTCTCGTATTCATCTTTTGATCTGAAACACAAATGAATGAAAAGAGCGTGTGAAAAAAGGCTTGATCATCTTTATTAGGAGCGTATACATTGACAATTGTGTGACGTTTGTAAATGTTGTAGCATGTATAATTATGTATCAACCTTCTGGATCTGCTACTGTACTATTTATTGTAAAAAGTAGTCTTTTATGAACTAGTATTGAGGCTCCTCGTCTACTGTTATAAAAGGCCGAGATAGCCTGAGTGAAATTGGTCAGTGAGGCATTTTTCTTCTGACTCAATAAGGTGTGTTTCTTGTAATAGGAAGTCTGTTTTAAAGTTGGTGATGTCATTAATCCATAGTCTTAATTCTCTTTGCCTGCGATCGAATGCAATTGACATTCCGTGACACAAAAGTTAAGTGTCACATAATGGGTGTGCGTGTAGTAATTTTAAATAGATACTACCACTATGTATTCTTCGTTGTTGTTTTTGCGACAGTTTTCGGGAAGTTTTTGGTATTGTGTTGACAAATGTTATTTAGAGAGGTTGATAAGAGATGCTGTATTTAAGTACAGCAAAACCAGGGCACATAGAAGGGTAGCGGACAAACACCGAACATAGAAAACAAACATTAGTGACAAGGGGATAATATGGTGTGTGGTGGTTGTTTGCAGTGCGCAAGAAGAGTTGTGTGTTTAGTGTGTGTGGAAACAAGCAGAGCAGGAAACAATTCGCATAGGAGTGAGAATTCATGCTGGTGGCATGCGTGATTCCGTTTGTTTGTTTGTTTGTCTAAGCAAAAGTGGAAAGAATGAAACAAAATACAATACGTTTTTGACAATTAATGACAACAGATCCGAAGAAGCACTTTTCTAGAAGAGCCAGAGCGCGACGTTGGCATCACGAAACAGTTGACCGTCGACATATAGCTTGTCGACAACTAGCCACGCTCGTTTGCCTTTCTCACGGTGATTCTTCATCATCGGGTACAAGATTTTACACCTCTGATGCAAGAAGCGCCGCCATGTTTTTCGTCTTCGGAAATCATGCAATCTCTCGCATTGTTACAGCATAGGCACGGGGAGAACATGCAAACTCCACACAGGCGGGGCCGGGATTTGAACCCCAGTCCTCAGGACTGTGAGGCAGACTCGCCCCTCCCTGGAAACCTGTATTGTATTATATTGTTGTTATAATATACTGTATGTATTCCTGCTTGCTCTTGACCAGGAAATTCCCCAACAATGTTTTGACTTAACAATATACCCTCTTAATCACAACCAGTCACTGGTGTAATTTGAATGACCGACAAATAAGAATTACCAATGATTGCACAAAGAGCGTTTGAAAAGTAAACAGAGAAGTCATGAAATTTGTGTTTTGTAGTGTGTATTTAAATTGCGTAAGTAATGTTTATGTTATGGGTGAGGTTTGATGTATTTTAAATTTTTTTGTAGGTATCAAAATGTGGACCTGTCTGCTCAGCCCACTCAAAGGAGACCGTACCTTGAGCATCTGAAGGCAGAATCAGAAGAGGAGCTGCAGCAGGAGAACAGCAGACATCAGGACGACGTTGTGAAAAACGTGAATTTATTCCAACCTGAGGTAGTGTTTTACCATCCATCCATCCATCCATCCATCCATCCATTTTCTACAGCACCAGTCCTCATTGCTGGAGCTTATCCTGATCAGAGCACGATGTGTATTTGTTCTAGCACTTGAAAATGATAGAGTAGAAGGCAAAGGTTGGACACACTCGTTTAAGCTATTAATGAGAAGGGGTGAAACCTTTGACTGCAACTCTACATTCTTTGAATTTGAAACTGGGGGTGGGCGGTTGTATGTAACCTCTGCCTCCCCAACTGTACCTTCTGCCATCCCAGGTAAAACCTTCTAGAACCACCACTGCCATTGTTCTTGTTTTTTTCCACCCCAAGTACCCTAGATCCAATCAATCAAGATCTCAGCCGCGGTGAACCACTAATTGATTTTCTAACTCATGTCGTCATCCGCTGAGGTTGGAAAAATTCAAATGCCTATTTTGACATAGTAAGAAGTACAAAGTACAGAACTGTTTTCAAATCTATGGAATAAAAGTAAAAGTCTTCAAAACGTAACACTTACCGGTAAGTACCCAAAATATCGACCCGGATACTGTAACGATTTATACTTGGGTACTTCCCACCGCAGAGGTTAAATGATGCACAACATCCATGTCACATTTGCTGATCATGTGTCTCAGCAGCTAGAAGACATTAAACTCAACGATCTGACCGATTCATTCTTCTGCGGGACTCTTGAGCTGATGGGACAGGTAATGTGTTTTTTATTAATTAAAACTTATTAATACTAATGAATGACATGATTCATTATTGTATGTCATCTTGTTCTATTAGGCCACCCCGCAGACATGGCCCAAGTAGCAGCATCAGAACACCTACACGTTGCGACCAAAAGTTCAGAAGTACCACACCATGTCCTGCGATTCTCAGTAGATTGCTTTTAATGCGTGCTTGCTGGTATAACTGTCTCTGTACTCAACCCTGCATAGGAACTTTCAATGGTAGGAAAATAATTTTGTCACTTTTTCTTTCATGCAACTGTGTGCATCTTATGTACATATGGATAATGCCCATGCATACATTTTCTATAGCACTGCTCATTCGGGTCATGGGTCAGCTGGAGTGTAACCCAGCTGACTTTGGGCGAGACGTGGTGTACACCCTGGACTGGTCTGCAACCAATTGCAGATGGATGATAGCTTTTAAAATTGCATATTGAACAAAGGCAAAATCGGGATCTGTTACTGTATGTTTAAGGCAGCTTAAATTGGAACATGTTCAGATACGTCTATCAGATCTCATTAGCGCAGACAATTTAGAATGCTAAATGTATTTTGTTGATCCTTAATAATTGCCGAGTGCTTGCTTATTGCAGGGTTCAGTTGTTTATTGTGTGAGTGCGGTTCTAAACCTGCTCCATTAGTAAAGTGCCCTGAGATAACTTCTGTTGTGAATTGGCACAATATAAAATTTCATGTTTCATAATTTCAATGATTTTTGCAGTCATTTTATCACCGCAAATGTCTTTGGTGCGTGTTGCATTCACTTAACTTTTACTCAATCGAGTTGTGCCATCAAAGACAGACACACCTTTAAAGCAGTGTAGTGTGCAATTCAGTTCAGTCAAATTATTACATGTAACCAGTGATGTAATTTAGCTTTCAATTAATGGAAAATTGCTGACTTCACAATGACAACTTGTTTTGGCAACTTTTATAGCACAAAAACAGAATTACGAACAGTTGAAGGAAGTCAAATGGGATGCAGTAATGACCACATTTGTTTTTTTTATTTATTAGAGGATATAAAGTCTACACACTCCTTTTCAAAATGACAGGTTTTTGTGATGTAAAAAAAGAGAATTTTCTCCACCATTAATAGGACCTATAACCTGCCAACCTGAATGAAAAAAAAATGAAACCCTTTAAAGGTTGGAAAAAAAAAAAAAAAAGTACAATGACCTTGTTGCATTAACTTCAAATTACTGGTAATATTTATTAGTTTGTCTTCTTGAAGTCAGCCCCAAGTGTCAACATTTTCAAGTCCAGGCTAAAAACTATTTTTTTCTCATGCTTAAGATGGAGCATTTATAGAGCATTTCCATTTTTAATGATCTTTCTTGCACTGTAAGTTTTTAGAAATATTAGTCTGTTTTTATATGCTTGTAAGCGGTTTATTTTTCTGTACTTTGAATGTGTTTTCTCTGTTTTGAAATGCTTTTAATCATGCAAAGCACCTTGTGAATGAAATGCACTATATAAATAAATTTGCCTTGCCTTTTGGGGTAGGAGTCACCAGTGTGTCACATCTTGATGTAGCAAATGGCAATATTTTCCCACTCTTGGCAAAAATGCTCCAAATGTGTCAGCTATGAGGGCATCTCTTGAGCACAACCCTCTTCAGGATCAGGCCACATATGTGGGATCGGATTCAGGTCTGGACTCTTGCTAGGCCATTCCAAAACCTTTAGCATCTTCTAGTGAAGCCAATCTTTTGTTGATTTGGATGTGTGCTTGGTTAAGACCTTCTTCCACTTTAGCTTTGTAGCAGAAGCCCGTAGGTTGTGCCAACACTGACTGGTGTTTGGAATTGGTAGTTGTCATAATTTCCTCCCTAAGGCCCCAGTTCCAGCTGAAGAAAAACAGACCCAAAAGCAGGTTGCTGCCACCACTATGCTACACTGTAGATACTGGATGGTGATGAGCAGTGTTGTTTGCGCCAAACTATTTAAAATCATGGCCAAAAAAATACAACCTTGGTTTCATCAGGCTACAACATATTTTTTCATGTTTGGGAGATTTCAAGTGTGTTTTTGCAAAATGTAGCCCGGGTTGGATGTTTTTCTTTGTAAGATAAGGCTTCTGTCGTGGCACCCTAGCCCATAGCCCAGGCATATGACGTAGACAGGAGATTGTTTCATGTACAAACAGTCACCAGAAATTACTGCAGCTCATTCAATGTTACTGTCAGCCTCACTCACTAGTTTTCTAGTCTTTACGTGCTGAATGTCATTTGACGCGAGTTTGAATGTGCAGCCACATCTCAACTTGTGAAGGACTCCACAACCACATTATTTCTGTTCCTTATTTTTTTACTTCCCTAAAACTTTTCTCTCAGTTGAGTTGTACAGGTCAGGTCACATTAATGGGAAATGGGAATGGTGGGAAGATTTTGAAATGTTTTATCTTGGACCAATTTTACAAAGTTACAAAAACCTGGCATTTGAACAGGGTTGTGTTGTCTTTTTATATCCACTGTATATAGAAACTAACAAACAACCAGAGGGGTAGCTGTGAATCTGACGAGGGAACCTTGATTCAGTAACTGCTGATTGGCGCATCTGACATTACTCAAAAAAAAAAACCCTGTGTGTCAGATCTGATAATCATGGCAAAATAGTTGGGTTGGCTTGCGTCGTTGTGACTCACACAATCTCTGCCATTGCGGTTTGTCAAAACAGATTTGACCAATACCCATACAGCGTATAAACATTCATTTTCAGTCAAACTGTTTCAATACATTATCAACAATAATCATATGGATGCGGATTGGCATTTTAGCTAAGTAGCCTATGTTATCTTCAATGTAGACAGTAAACAAGTATAACAGTAATACTGATAGCAAAAATGGTCAGCATCAGTCAACTGCTGATTGGAGGGAGGGGTGACCGACATTACCCCGCCCTGAGCAGCTGATTGGGCCGTGCACATTGACGCCTTGCAAGGCTACTGGCTCTGCTTTAGGAGATGCTCAGACCAAAAAGGACAATAAGGCAAATGACGAGAGCGCGTTTCAGATCTGTTCAATCTAGAACACGTAAATCTTGTCTCTCTGGACGGTGTCAAGGTCGTCATCCATGGTGAGCAGAACCTGAAGTTTGAATTGGAGAGATGAGTTGGTACCAGTGCATTTTCTCTGTTGGTACGCTGGAAGACCAACAAAACCACGGTACTTGCCAAGAAGGATCCGAACATGGCGATGGAAGAGAGGAAGTGCCAAATGTCGTGATCATCGAAGAACGAAAGCAGGATGCAGTCTCGGTTGTGCTCACGTGATTCTGCTGGTGTTTTCTGTATCAAAACAAATGTGACGCGGCATTAGGAAGAGCCAAAGGTTTGTGTGTGGTGGCGTATGGAAAGCCGTTTGAGCATTTATTCCATTTCCTTGATACCCAACGTGTACCAGTACGCTTTTTGTCCTCACCAATATGAATTCAGCACACATTTTTCCACTAGTGGCACTTCACTCCAAATACGACCTGAAGCTGGATATCCTTGATAAATGGTCAAAAAAACTGTAGCAAAACTACATATTATATACACGTATACTTTCCCAGCTGTACCACGTTTCAAAACCGGGTCGATCTCGCTTCTTCGCATCGTCTGTTAGTACCTCCTCGTCCGGGTTCTCAGTCGTGTATGCTCTATCTAGCTCTAGGGTCTCGTGCTGCCTCTTTGGCGTCCTCGTATGTTTTCACGCAGTCCTCCCAGTGGCTTCTCATTTTGGCGAGTGGGGGCTGAAGTCGAATTCCTTCTTGTTTCAATCTTCTTTTTAATACTTGCATCGACTTCGGTCGCATAATCATGATCTTGTTTCCTATTGTTACAGTTTTCATTTCTTTGCCCCCATACCTTTTGTAAGATCACGCCTTCGGTGTCAAATTGTAGAAAGTTGGCGACAATAGATTTTGGAGTCGCCTCTGGGCCAGCTTTCTTCGTCAGTGCTCGAAGGCAGCGCTCTATATGTAGCTGCGTACTTTCCGGTAGTTCGAGTGCAGTTTTGAGCAGCCAAGCGACTTGCGACTTGTTTTTCCTCTTCTGGTTTCTTGACATTTTATTAATTTTTAGCCTTCTGGCTATCGAGTTGCGATCATCAAACCACTTTTCTCAACAAGCTTGGGGGAACTGGCCAACCGCGCGTCCACTCACTCCGCCATCTTGCCCTCCCCGAGTCATATAATTCTTAAGTAACTAGTCATTCTACCATTGCGCTCAATTGGCTTTGGAGGACTACATCTTAAACTTGAGTCATATAATTCTTAACTAGTTATTCTACCACTGAGCTCAATTGGCTTACTAGTGAGAAAAAGAGCATACTAGTACATGGACGTTAAGCTGGATATCAAGGACGTGTAATAAATGCTCAAACGGCTTTGAACAGTAAGTGCGTATAACCGACCTGCCAGGTGCTGAGACCCTGGAAGAAGAAATAGAGCGCAAAGCCCCACACCACAGCCGTGAAAAGAATACACACCATGGCCAGACACTGGATTGCCTCACCACTGCGGAGCTATAACACAAATGGGACAGGTTAACAAAAGAATGCAGGTTCGGTCATGTGACGTCCTGTGCAAATCATCCACACCTTCATAATTATGTAGAAGGCGAAGTAGAGCAGAAGGTTACAGATGGCGATAGCCAGTAGGTAGGAGGCAAAGTCACTGGGCCTCTCGATGAGGCCGTAGGCGGCGCTGCAGAGAAAAACAACTCTGCTCAGATCACATTCACTGCACTTTTACTGCAAAACACACACACACAGTTTACTCACAGCGACCAGTTGACGATGTTCCCCATCACCAGCAGAACCATACGATCCTAACGACACACACACACACACACCGGACATTTTCTCTCCTCTCTACCACTTATGCAAGTAACCTTCATATTCATGTTCATATTTTTTGTCTGTCAAGTGGCAAAATTGGGATATATCACATGGGTTATGGAAGTGTTTTTAAAATAATAATAATTATAATTAAAAAAAGGCATGGAATCTCCAGTTCAGAATCAGATGTCTTCCAAATGTGGATATAAATCTGATATATCTGCCAGTGTGACTGCAGCATAAACGCAGATCAGATTTACCCTAAATGCAACCTTGACATCAAAATGCAGGTAATGTGCCAGAAAATCTGAATACAGAGGGAAAGTCCATTTATTTCAATACTTTGTTTCAAAAAATGAAAGTTGTACGTTATATTAGTTCACCGCACAAAGTGAAATATTAAAAGCCTTTATTTGTTTCAATTTTGACGATTATGGCAGAAAGACAAAACAATGAATCCAGTATTTCACAAAATTTGAATATCATGACAAAGTCCAACATTGTAGACTACCTGTGTCCCAATCTTGTCAGCTAATTAACGCAAAACACATGCAGAGGTTTTCCTCAGTCTTTAAATGGTCTCAGTCTGTTTTAGTGGGCTTCAGAATCATGGGGAAGACTGCTGATTGACGATTGTGCAGAAAACCATCATTGACATCCTCCATAAGTTGAAAGGTCTCAAAAAGAAATTGCAAAAGAAGCTGGTCCTCTTCAGATGAAAGTAAATTTTGCATTTCATTTGGAAATCAAGGTCCCAGAGTTTGGAGGAAAACCGGAGAAGCACAAAACTCAAGCTGCTTAAAGTCCAATGTGAGGTTTCCACAGTCAGCAATTGTTAGGGGAGCCATGTCATTTACTGGTGTGGGTCCATTGTTTTGAAATCAACTCCACAGCCAACGCAGATGTCTACCAGGAAAATTTAGAGCACTTCATTTCACTTTGTGTGTAGTGAACTCATATACAAGTTTCACTTTTTGAAACAAATTATTGAAATAAACCGACTTTCCCTCGATATTCAAGCGTTTTGGCACATAAGTGTACACTAATCGGGGACATAAAACACCTGCTGTAAATCTAAACCAGCAAAAGCATAAACTAGGGATATGCTAAGTTTGGCCAGGTGCACTTTTTATTTTTGGACAACCGCATACAATGCATGCATCAGAAGGTTGGAAGTTAAAATATTGAAAGGCATAATTTTTATTTAAAAACAAAAACGTCATCCCAGGTAGGGATGTCCTGATCCAATCTTTGAGATCTGAAATTGGTCCGATGTCAGCAAAAAAGACAAGGATCGTATTATTTCGGACTGGATCTAAAAGCTCTGATTTTGCCACTCTTATACATGCAGTGCATTCCATGCGCCGCTCCAAGACTTCTATCCAGCAGCGCCCAGACGGCATGCAGAGCCCACGTGATCATAACAACAGGTTGCTAAGGTGCTAACATAGTAGCAAGGAGTAAGAGTGAACGTTGCTTGCTTAAAGTCGTTTATTGACACTCCAGTTGAAGTTCATTGTAAAAGTAGACAGATAAAAGAATTACACCTATTGAATGCATTCTTTGTTTTTGTTCACAAAAATCGGTAGCTTAACGCTAACACACAATGAATGAACTAACGAAAATTAGCATCGAACTTGCGGCACATATCACAAAATAATTAATATTGGTACACAAACGCAATATGAACACACAAAAACAGGCAATATAACAATACTCTGGCATATATTATTCAAACTCTGTGGAAAACTAGTTATATTCCAGCGTGACATCTACTTTCTTTGTTGCTACAAGTGTGTGTCTTATTGCATGCACCACACTGCCCCTCAGAGGTCAAGACGTGCACAAGAGTTACTTTATGTAACCCATTGGTTAATGAAAATAAATGGGTCAGTTTTTCCTCAGACCTACTGTTGCTGACTATTGTTCTCCGTTTCAGTAATATCACTTGATCAAGTCATTCCACACAACAAAATAAGTAAATTTTGTATGATTATTGCTGATAATCGGATCGGACCGATATCGGCCAAAACTCAAGGCTGAAATATCGGGATCGGATCAGAAATGAAAAAGTTGGATTAGGACATCCCTACTCCCAGGACAACCAAACAGTATCAAGATTTTGTTTGGAAATCTGAACAAATTTGAGGTCGACCAGTGTCACCGAACCATATATGTTCAACCTTAAAGGTGCCCCTGTTTTTGTTAGTAAGCTCGTGTTAACTACACTGTGCAGACATTACTCACAATGTACATGGGCCCAGTGCATTGTCTAATGCAATCTGTGTAGACCACGTAAACCATCCTGCGCAGGACGCCAGAGTCTGAAACAGAAATCATCCCCATCATTCAAATTTAGGTCAATGCCAGCGAAGGCTTTGTAGAACCCGTTTCATGATTTTCATCATCCATATAAACTGTAAACTTGGACATTCTTATAGTTGACAACATTCCACATCGGTGGCCTTATGGCATCCTTACATAGGTGTAGAATTTGTGTGCATTTCCTCGCCAAAAGGATTGCCAAAGTAGCCTGGCCAAAGTATGATATGGTAAATAGAATAAATACATGAGTAAAATGAACAATTTTACCTTTGAATTTTTTTTCAATATTTGGTTAGCTGAATATAAGCAGTGGTGGGTGGCTTGGCCAGGTCTCTCTTGAAAAAGGTTTTTAATCTAAAAAATATATATATATTAAATGATATTATATATATATATAGATATATATATCTATATATATATTAAAAAAACCTGCATAAATCTCCCAGCTGCCGCTGATTATAAATTAATGAATTTGAAATATTTCGTTAAAAAAAACTCTTTCATATTTTGCATACACATTTTAACCTTTCCCCCCCCCCAACGAAAGACCTGAATGTGGCCATGGAGCATCAAAGTTTTCCCACCCCTGATACAACCCCTTACCGAGCCTCCATCTGCCCATATAGTAGAGCTGTGTGCTGAGGAGAAGTGTGGCCAATATGTGGATGACTGAGAAAACGATCCAAAACACAGTGTTTCCTCTCCCGAACACCTGCAAACAACAAAAGCACCTTACAACTGTCACAGTGCATAGTTTTAAGCGTGTTGCTGGCGCATGTGCACGCACCACTCCGAGCACGGAGAAGAAGATGACTGCGGCCAAGCAGGCGTAGGCGGTGTAAGCGCTGGCGTTGATGTCAGGGTGTCTCTTCTGGTACAGCTTCAACATACACAGGCCAGCGATCATATACATGAAGGACGTGTCTGCAAAAATATCACGCACAAATCCGATTTAGCATTGTAACAAAGACAAAACACTTGAAGTCTGTCAGCTGTTGTTCACTTGAGACATGTCTTCTTGTCAACTGACGCTATGGAAACACTCAATTGCAGACCTTCTAAAATCTTAGCAAGCTCAACTATTTCCATTTGTCATCGTCTTTTCAGCATTCTGTTCTAATTTTTCAAAGTGCTATCTTATAGTCAATGTTACGCTCCTGAAACTAAAATGAAAAAGTTAGTTTCAGAGAACAAGAGGCACTACTGTGTACCTTTGTGTCAGGCTTCGAGTAAGTTTACATTTCCTGCGGATGAGGGTTAATAATTGATTGAAAACTTTAACGTAACACCTCACACCTGGGTGAGTAGCTAGCATTAATTATTATTTTTGTTTTTTTAAAAGGACATACCAAAGCCAGCATCGGCGACAGGACAGCGAGTGCTAAAGGAAGAGCTGTCCGTCACTGTCTTGTTCGAGTGGAACAACAACTCCATCCCGCCTTCAAGACTAGGGACAACATGTACAAAAGGTGCGTGCGCACAAAAATGTGGCATACGTTGTTTTTCCTGCAAAGTTCAGATGGATCAAGAGTGAAATAACTGTGGAAATGTGCGGTGCCAACTTTATGGCTGGCGTGCGCACGTTTCTACAGTATTACGTTTGTTGCTTTGGTGACAGTTGATGCTGGGAAACTGTTATAATAAATCTGCACATCAGAGACACATGAACAATTAACACTGATGAACAATTAACGGTAAGATTTGATTTAAAAAATGTTAAAGAGGCGAGGACTCGGAATTCACTTGTTAACCAGTGTATTTAATCAATCACTGATATTTGTGAGGACACCTATTAATTGATCAGGATGATCGATCATTTATGCCGCCTAATGCCCTCACAATCTCTTTTTGTGACTCGAGCACATGCACTGAAAAAAAATAGTACATTGGTTGCACATGATTCGAAACATTTTTTTTTAGGAGGAGGTGTAAATTATGTAATTTTAACACATTTTAATCATGTGCAACCAATGTACATGTTCAAATTAAGTAAATTCAAAAGGACTCTTTTAATCAGTGTGCACGGGTGATGACACGGCCAGTCGGGCGGGCAGCAGCAGCCGGTTGTTCGAGCGTAATTGTGTCGGAGACGCTGGGGATGCCGGAGGAGACGGCAGGAACGGTGGACGAATCCTCCGCGTCTCTGACACCAGAGTGACTGGGAACGGTGGACAAATCCCCCGAACATGTAGCCCGTGGCTGCAACTGCGTGTCCTCTCCTGTGTATTAAAATTATAAATTGAGTAATCAAACAGGAGGACTCTTTAATATGCTGACATGCTTCTATTTGAATTCAAAAGATTTATTACAAATACCATACATACAACATTTACGCATTAACCTTTATCTCATAGGGCTGAGTGTAGGTTACTCGATGAACACATTTGTTGTGAGTTATAAAAATAAATGGTATTTACCTTGGGGGTTGATCAGAGTCAGCCATGTGCTCCCACCACCTCTGAGAGAGCAGTGTCACCAATGATTGCAGCGACTCTCTCCTCAAACGGGGTGAGGCCCTCCGCGCCGCTTCTGCCGCCTGTTTTGGCCACACTTGGGCGGTGGGCAGCTGTCCTCCGCTTCACATCCACCTTTGTGTCCGACCACTTCTTTTTTAGTTTAGCATGTGTGCGCTGTTCCGACCCCACAGCATTGACAGCCGCGCACGGTGTCTCATTCACTCCTCTTTTGCTTGTTGTTGATGCCGGAGGACCGCGTGCCAAAGAGGATTATTTTGCACACCGCTTCATTGAGCAGCATCTCAATTTCAGAATTTGTTTTTCTTCATTACCTTGCTCATTTTCTTTTTTTCTGATCATGCAGAGATGGGGATTGTATTTGCAGGTTTCATTTAAATATTATTTGCATATTTAAATGTAGGCGTCGACATGTGTGCTCAATTCTTCGTCGATCGGGATGTAGGAAGGAAATGTGCTTGGATTCATGGATACGCACAGATTCATACATCTGAATATTTTTGTGCGTCCGACGTTTTCTGGATTTGAGCGTACGCCATGTTTCAGTAGCGTGGATTTCCTACTGCAAGCACATTTCCTTCGTACATCCCAATCAACATAGAATTGAGCGCACATGTTGGAGTAGCCGACCCCTCCCTGTCCACGCCCACACTTAAACATGCAAATCATATTTAAATAAACCCTGCACCTGAGATCCCGATCTCTGCATGATCAGAAAAAAAGGAAACTGAGCAAGGTAATGAAGAAAATTTATTTTTCTGAATGTGAAGCTGCTCAATGAAGTGGAGGTGCGGAAGAAAATCCTCTTTTGGCACACTGTCCTCCGCCGTTAACTCGCGTGAGAGGAGTGAATGGGACAGCTTGTGTGCGGCTGTGTATGCTGTGGAGTTAGAACAGCGCACACACGCTGAACTAAAAAAGAAGTGGTCAGACATTAAGGTGACTGTGCCAGCTGCCCAACGCCAAAGTGTGGCCAAAACAGGCGGTAGAACCGGCGCGGAGGGCCTCACCCCTTTCGAGGAGGGAATCAGTGCAATCATGGGTGACACTACTCTCACATGTGGCTGACTCTGATTACCCCCAAAGTAAATACCTTGTATTTTTTATAACTCACAACAAATGTGTTCATATAGTAACCTACACTCAGCCCTATGAGAGAGAGGTTCATGCGTAAATGTTGTATGGTATTTGTAATAAAGCTTTTGAAATCAAATAGAACCACATCAGCATATCAAAGAGGATATCAAAACATTTTGATTACTCAATTAATTATTTTCAGGAGAGGACACGCAGTCGCAGCCACGTGCTACATGTTCGCGGGATACGTCCACCGTCCCCGGTGTCTCGAGTGTCACAGACGCGGAGGATTCCTCCAGCGTCGCTCACTGAAAAGAAAAAAAAAAAAAAAAAAGTCCTTTTAATTTACTTAATTTGAACATGTACATCAGTTGCACATATTAAAAAATGTTAAAATGATATAATTTACCCCTCTTACCCTAAAAAAAAAAAAGAAAAAAAATATGTCATTTGAACAGATTTTAATCACGTGCAACCGATGTACATGTTCAAATTAAATTCAAAGGATTCTTTTTTTTCCAGTGCTGGCATCACTGGTGTCACAGACACAGAGGATTCGTCCATCGTTCCTGCCGCCTCCTCCGGCATCCCCAGCGTCTCCGAGGCAATTACGCTGCCGCTGCTGCCGGCCAGACTGGTTGTGTCCTCACCCGTACTGTGCTGGAGTCACAGGAGGAGATTGTGAGGGCAATAGGCAGCATAAATGATCGCCTTGATCAATTGATAGGCATCCTCACAAATTTCAGTGATTCATTTGATAAACTGCTTAACAAATGAATACTGAGTCCTTGCTTCTTTTACATTAATTGTTGATCAGTGCTAATTGTTCATGTGTCTCTGATGTGCAGATTTATTATAACAGTTTCCCAGCATCAAGTCTAAGACTCGCCAAAGCACCAACAGCTGTAGAAATGTGCGTACGCCAGCCATAAAGTTGGCTTGATACAGCTGAACTTTGGCGTGGAAAAGAACGTACGTTTTGGTGCGTACGGACCTTGTGTAAATGAGGCCCCAGGACCCCCTCCCGAAGAAGATAATATCGCAGACACGTCTGGCCAAAAAAAAATTTTAATGGACCATGATCACGCAATGGGTCCTCATCTAACTGCTGTGTACCTGGCGCTAGACGAAAATACAACGTTCTGAGAGGAAATTTGCCAAATGTGACAGCAAGTCTAGAACCTGAAAATGAAGCAAAGGTTCAGCATTCGTTGTTTTGCGTCCTTGGATAGAGACGTTTCTTCACCAGATAAGACAAGACAAAGTACACTTAATGTGAGTAACAGGCATAAAAGGAATGCAGCTAATGTTATGTTGTTTAAAGTTGCTTTACAAATTTGCTTTATGTTGAAAAATGGATACAACAGAGCTGAGTTACTGTGCTTGTAAGAGTTACGGCATACACACAGTGTATATTCATAGGAATATAATTCGACATGCAGAGCTTGAAGCCTTTTTCTTTCCTGACAACTGACATGGATGAATTTGCCTAAATGATACAACTGGCATCATTCAGCAAACTTTTCTGTATGTCTTGAAGTGATCCTGTGAAGAATGCAGTCATTTTGCCTGGCATATAGTCACTCGCTGTCAGTTTAAAAAATATTGCATCAGCTCCTGAGCTCCCCCTACTGTTGTGAATTTAATTTACAACCCCAATTCCAATTAAGTTGGGACATTGTGATAAACATAAATAAAAACAGAATACAATGATTTGCAAATCAAGTTCAACCTATATTTAACTGACTACACGACAAAGACAAGATATTTAATGTTCAAACTGATAAACTATTGTTTTTAGCAAATAATCATTAACTTAGAATTTTATGGCTGCAACACGTTCCAAAAAAGATGGGACAGATGGCAAAAAAGACTGAGAAGGTTGAGGAATGCTCATCAAACACCTGTTTGGAACATCCCACAGGTGAACAGGCTAATTGGGAACAGGTGGGTGCCATGATTGGGTATAAAAGGAGCTTCCCTGAATTGCTCAGCAAAGATGGGGTGAGGTTCACCTCTTTGTGAACAAGTACGTGAGAAAATCGTCGAACAGTTTAAGGACAATGTTCCTCAACGTACAATTGCAAGGAATTTAGGCATTTCATTATCTACGGTCCATATCATCATCAAAAGATTCAGAGAATCTGGAGAAATCACTGCATGTAAGCGGCAAGGCCGAAAACCAACATTGAATGCCCGTGACCTTCGATCCCTCAGGCGGCACTACATCAAAAACTGACATCAATGTGTAAAGGATATTACCACATGGGCTCAGGAACACTTTAGAAAACCAATGTCAGTCAATACTGTTCGGCGCTACATCTGTGAGTGCAACTTGAAACTCTACTATGCAAAGCAAAAGCCATTTATAAACAACACCCAGAAACGACGCCGGCTTCTCTGGGCCTGAGCTGATATAAGATGGACTGATGCAAAGTGGAAAAGTGTTCTGTGGTCCGACGACTCCACATTTCAAATTGTTTTTGGAAATTGTGGACATCGTGTCCTCCGGGCCAAAGACGAAAAGAACCATCCGGACTGTTATGGACGCAAAGTTCAAAGTCCAGCATCTGTGATGGTATGGGGCTGTGTTAGTGCCAATGGCATTGGCTAACTTACACATCTGTGAAGGCACCATTAATGCTGAAAGGTACATACAGGTTTTGGAGCAACATATGCTGCCATCCAAGCAACGTCTTTTTCACGGACGCCCTTGCTTATTTCAGCGAGACAATGCCAAACCACATTCTGACGTGTTACAACAGCGTGGCTTCATAGTAAAAGAGTGCAGGTACTAAACTGGCCTGCCTGCAGTCCAGACCTGTCTCCCATTGAAAAGGTGTGGCGCATTATGAAGCGTAAAATACGACAACAGAGACCCCGGACAGTTGAAAAGCTGAAGCTGGACATCAAGCAAGAATGGGAAAGGATTGCACCTACAGAGCTTCAACAATTAGTGTTCTCAGTTCCCAAACCTTTATTGAATGTTGTTAAAAGAAAAGGTGATGTAACACAGTGGTAAACATGACCCTGTCCCCAGCTTTTTTGGAACGTGTTGCAGCCATAAAATTCTATGTTGATTATTTGCTAAAAACAAAGTTTATCAGTTTGAACATTATATATCTTGTCTTTGTCGTGTAGTCAGTTAAATATAGGTCGAACATGATTTGCAAATCATTGTATTCTGTTTTTATTTACATTTAACACAACATCGCAACTTCATTGGAATTTGGAATTGGGGTTGTAGGACAAGTTGGCTTTGGGCAAGAATTGGGGCACACCCTGGACTGGTCACCAGTCAATTCCAGGACACATACAAACAAGCATTCATATTAACCTGGCGAAAACCCATAATCACGAGGAAAGCATGCAAACTCCACAGTCCACACAGAGCGGCCAGAGCCGAGATTCGAGCACCCGAACCTCAGAACTATGACGCATATGTACTAACCGCTAGTTCACCGTGCTGTCCTATTGACACCATTATCCAAGTACAAAATTTTCCCCAGACATTCTCAGAGCATTGAATCGATCCCAACTAGACTGTATAACAAGAATAGTCCAGTTGCGATCAATTCTATGCCCTGAGAATGAAATTACCTGGATGATGAGAATATTCACAGGAACCTTGCCAGGATATGAATCACACTTTGGGGTTAACTACTTCATTTCCAGGTGGAATCAAAATACGTTTCACAGCATATTCTGTGTTCACATGATCAACCTTCCTCTGTCGATATAACTGTAGCAGGGGAAGAAGAAAATAGTGCATGCAGTGTGGTGGTGGTGGGGTGAAATGTGTCATGTTACCAAACTGGAAGTTGGTGTAGTTGGGGCAAACATGGTAACAGGCGCTGAGTAGGCCCTCCATCATGAGAGCTGTGCCCATGGCGTAGAAGAGACCAAAGTGCTTTGGGATGCCACATTCCTGAATGAAGAGAGGAAGGATAACAGGGTGAGCCATTAGTTTTCAGGGAATACCATTAGGGCTATTGAGCTGTTCTTCATCAACAAACTAAACGGGTTTGGAAACCTTTGTTCAAGACAAGGTGGACCATGCTGTAGACTTGGCAAAAAGAATGAATAACACTGGGGAACACAATTTTTGTTCAGTTAGGTCTGACAGCTGTTTTTAACTAATTTTTGGCTGTGGAATCCAAAACTAATCTCAGTTTTCCTCTACCACGTCAGGTTTTTGAACAAAGTGGAACAAAGGAAATATATACGCCTATGTAAATAAAACACCAAGATGGAATAGTTACAAGCTTTGAAAACTAAAAAAAAAAAACAGCATAAAACAAAATAAAATTTACAACGGTATGCCCATGGTTACAAGGTTAAGAGAAAAGCCAGCACAAATCCTCTTAATTCCTACTATGCTAGCTTTCTGTTTGCAGATATTGATAGTAGTGGGAGCTGCACACACCTCTCATCGCACTGTCTCAATTGTGACTGCACAAAGAAGTTGCCACGTAGCTGTAGATGAGTCCAATCGTAATCAGCTGGCAAGTCTTACTACAGGTAATCAGTGGAATTTTGCTAATCTGGAGGGTAAACTGTGGAGAAAAAAACTTGACTGCAATTTTTGAATCAGCATGCCAATTTTAGTTTTAATCAGCATGAAAATCTAACTCAACAGAATTTTTTTCAAATTGTTCCCCAGTGTAATGTTTAAAAAAATAAAGACAGAAGTCTGATGCTTTAAAAGTAAAAGTTGATTGATTTTCCTGAATCCAATCTATAGGTACTGTCCTGGGGATGGTGATTTTTTTCTTCTTCTATCAAATGAAACAATCTTATATATGCAGTGTTTAACGAATGTATTAGGTCACCACTCAGTGAAAGGTTTGTGCCACAGCTGCCCTAAATCTTCGCCACTTCTCGGTTGAATGTACTGTATCTCACTTTGTAAATCCCCAGCCTTAAAAATAGAATGACATTTATAGATAATTTTGATACCCCTAACAGTTGATGTAACTTATTTTGTCATTATTTCTATATTTATATTTCCATCCAACAATTTTTCATACCGCTGATCCTCACTAGGGTCGCAGGCGTCCTGGAGCCTTCCCCAGCTATCTTCGGGCGAGAAGCGGGGTACAACCTGAACTGGTCGCCAGCCAATCGCAGGTCACATACTGTATAAACAAACAACCATTTGCACTCACACACACACCTACGGGCAATTTAGAGTCTTCAATTAATCTACTATGCATGTTTTTGGGATGTGGGAGGAAACCCGGAGAAAACCCACGCAGGCACGGAGAGAACATGCAAACAAATACAGCAAGAACACCCAGACTCCCTGGCAGCCCGAGCTCATCTGAGATGGAGTGACACAAAGTGGAAAAGTGAACCATGGTCTAACAAGTCCACAAATAATTTTTTGGAATCATGGATATCGCGTCCTCCGGGCCAAAGAGGAAAATGACCATCCAGATTGTTATCAGCTCAAAGTTCATAAGCCAACATTTGTGATAGTATGGGGTTGTGTTAGTGCCCCTGGCATGGTTAACTTGCACATCTGTGAAGGCCCATTAATGCTGAGAGTTACATACAAGTTTTGGAGCAATATATGCTGCCATCCAAGCCACGTCTTTTTCATGGATGTCCCTGCTTATTTCAGCAAGACAATGCCCAGCCACATTCTGCACGTCTTACAACAGCATGGTTTTGTAGTAGAGTGCGAATATTAGATTGGGCTGCCAGCAGTCCAGACCTCTTTCCCTTTGAAATTATGAAGCACAAAATACGACAACCAAGACCCTCGACTGTTGAACAACTGAAGTTGTATATCAAGCAAGAACGGAAAACAATTCCACCTACAAAGCTTCAACAATTAGTCGCCTCAGTTTCCAAATGCTTATTGAGTGTTGTTAAAAACAAAGGTGATGTAACACAAATACCTCTGTCCCGACTTCTTTGGAACGTGTTACAGGCATCCAATTCAAAATGAATTGGATGAATAAACTAAGTTTATCAGTTTGAACATTAAATATCTTTGTATTGTATTCAATTGAATACATTGTAGGTTGAAAATAATTTGCAAATCATTGTACTCTATTTTTATTCAAATTTTACACATGTCCCTACTTCATTGGAATAGGGGTATTAATGTCACATTATAGTTACTTGCATTCCTAAAAATAAATTTTAGTTAGTTTTAGTGATTGAATGTTAAGCTTGGTTATGAGTGGGCTCAAATTAAAATATCAAAACGTAAATTTGGTTTGAAATTCCTCATTTCTGTTCAAAATGGTAAAACGTCAAGTGCTCACTGTAAATGAGTATGTATCAAATGAGTTAGCGCTATTTAGTATTTTTTATGACAGGCAGTCTCATAAATGTGTTGAGCATAGTACAGTGCAGTACAGTATGTCCTGTTGAAACCACGTAATATTACCAGTGCATTAACTTCATGACAGGCCAGTGCTCGATTGTGGACGATGTCTCTCTTGAGGACGATGAGGAGAAAGAGAAGGCCCAGCATT
Organism: Phyllopteryx taeniolatus; assembly: GCF_024500385.1. Lineage (NCBI taxonomy): Eukaryota > Metazoa > Chordata > Actinopteri > Syngnathiformes > Syngnathidae > Phyllopteryx > Phyllopteryx taeniolatus. The sequence continues at coordinate 18,010,778 of NC_084509.1, read as the reverse complement.
ACGTAGCCGAGGTTGCTGAGGATGTTGTTGAATGCACTGCGTAGTGGAACAGTTGTGTGTCAATTGTCACGATACAGATGGAAAGTCTAAAGTAAAATAATAGTTTGTTTGACCAATTACAAACCTGAGAGCACCCAGAGGGTGAGCACACATAAAGTTGTAGTAGCAGATATCCTGGTTCCCCGTAACATTGACAACCTGATAAAAGAAAGATTTTACAGTCTACATGGTAAGATGAATATTGACTTTAAAATGTTTATTTCACATTAGTGTACCGTTTGATATGTAATGACCAGCTGGATGACCGGCAGGGCATAGAACACAGCGATGGTGGCGATGTTCCTGTTGGGAGCACAGTCATGACACATTAGACTCTTTGTGGGATGCTGACTAAAAACTACCATGGTGTTACAACTTTTGGCATTGTGAGAAAAATCAGAGTGGATATGAGTCTTATATTCTCACCAGAAGTAGATTTGATATTTCTTGCTGAGGACCCGCTTGTCTTTGCGCGACAGGTCGGACACACAAAGATACTTCTGCCATCAGCAAAGGACACAGGGATTATTGGCAGCAATTCAGTAAAAACATTACACACGAGTGGATGTAATATTACATGAAATTTTAATTCTGAATTCTTAGCGGTGTCATATACAGCGATGCGAGTTACGTATTACAAAGTAACGCGTTATTCCAAAATGACCACCTTTTTGAGAAACGAACAATGTAACGCGTTACTGCCTTCAGAAAAGTAGTCAGATTACATTTACTCTGCCAAATTAATGTTAGTTACTACTGAGTCAACATTGACTCAAAATCAGCAATCATAGGTTGCGGTCTGAAGAATTCTCCCTCATGACAAATAGCAACTTGCTAGATTGACAGACATCTTCCTACATTAATTTAGTTGAAAATGAGTGTGAGGGGTGGCACGATCGACGACTGGTTAGCACATCTGCCTCACACTTCTGAGGAACCGGGTTCAAATCCGGCCTCGCCTGCGTGGAGTGTGAATGTTCTCCTCGTGCCTGCGTGGGTTTTCTCCGGGTACCCCGGTTTCCTCCCACATCCCAAAAACATGCATGGTAGGTTAATTGAAGACTCTAAATAGCCCATAGGTGTGAATGTGAATGGGTGTTCGTTTATATGAGCCCTGCGATTGGCTGGCGACCAGTTCAGGGTTTACTTCGCCTCTCGCCCAGCGTCAGATGGTATGGCTCCAGCACGCTCGCGACCCCATTGAGTATAAGCGGTACGGAAGATTAATGAATGAGTACGAGGTCTTTGTTTCTCATACAGTCCAGAATGAAGGTGCAAAAAATTAAAAGTGAGGAAAAAAATAAAATAATATAAAAAACAGGACAACACACGGCTTCACTGTGCAACACACACAGCAACAAGGAGGGTGGATGGACTGACTGTGGCTGTGCAGACCGTACTCACTGAAGGACTTACTTATTCTAAATATTTATTAAGTAAACTGTGAGCTTTAAACATTGTTTGTAGTGTTATGGCAAAGATAGCTAGCTGGTTTAACTCCTAACTCGCTGCTGACATCATGCAAGTCTTGCTCCTCCCGTCCATCACACACACACGCTCACACACACACACACACACAGGCACACGCCTTGTCGTTAAACAGCTGCTTACTTGTCCCAGGGAACAAAAAAGTTTGGTTTTGGTTGTCAACGTATCAAAATACTGTTGGCTGAGTACTGTTGGCTGGAATCACGCTTTTAATAATAACTCGTGCGGTACCCACTATTCTGTCTTTCGCATGTATATATATATATATATATATATATATATATATATATATATATATATATATATCCACAACCCCAATTCCAATGAAGTTGGGACGTTATTCCAATGAAGTTGGGACGTTGTGTTAAAAATAAATAAAAACAATACTATGATTTGCAAATCATGTTCAACCTATATTTAATTGAATACACAACAAAGATATTTAATGTTAAAACTGATCAACTTTATTGTTTTTAGCAAATAATAATTAACTTAGAATTTTATGGCTGCAACATGGGACTGGTGGCAAAAAAGACTGAGAAAGTTGAGGAATGCTCATCAAACACCTGTTTGGAACATCCCATAGGTGAACAGGCTAATTGGGAACAGGTGGGTGCAGTGATTGGGTATAAAAGGAGATTCCCTGAATTGCTCATTCATTCACAAGCAAAGATGGGGTGAGGTTCACCTCTTTGTGAAAACGTGTGTGAGAAAATAGTCCCCAAGGGGGTCTGAATACTTTCCATACCCACTGTATAACGATTTACTTTTCTCATCTTGTTTACAGTTAGTGCTTTGTCTTTTGTCTTCTTTTCTGACTCCCCTCTAGAAACTTTCAACTCTGATTCTCAATAAATATCCATTGTAATAAATATCTAAGAAACCACAGCGGCAGCTTACAAACTCCGCTGTGACACTGTAAAACTGTCCCCCAAAAGGGATACAGATACTCCGTTCTGCTTGACCTAACAGTCGAACGGGACAAAAAAAGAAAAGAAAATGTCACTTGATGCTTTGAAAAAACCCAAGTAATCTATACATACAAAGAAAGAACAAATAAGATCAGAATTTGTGTGTCACAATGTGAAATGACGCAGGGGAAAAGTATTGAACATGCCAACTGGTATTTATACTTTGTACAAAAGCCTTTGTTTGGAATGACAGGTTCAAGGCGCCTCCTGTATGGAGAAACTAGTCGCATGCATTGCTGTGGTGTGATTTTGGCCCATTCCTCCACACAAGCAGATCAATTTGCCGCAGGGTATCATTCAAAACATTAACGGTGAGGTGTTCAGTTCATATTTGTCCGCTTTTGTGCCAGGAAGTGTCTCGGCGTATGAATCGCCTCTTTTGTTCTTTTCTTTGCATTGATTTCATCCTTCTAAACTGTGAGTTGATTTAAATCTTTTGTACCACTTCTCACTTACCACTTACCATGTTCCCCTCAATTTCTCACCAGCATCCCAGTTATCAAAGGTGTTGTAATCATCAAATAAAATGATGAAATCGCTCGTTTTAAACTTGCTAATTTCTGTCCTCAGAGTACTTCACGTTTACTTATCATAAAATCAGAGTGTCAGGCTGCTATGTTTGCTCGTATAATCTAATGGCTAAGGGTGCTGCGCATTAATTTGGAACAATCTAATGATTTTTGACAGGTACTAGAGACATTCGAAGGGTGTACATTATCAGCTGATAACGTTCGAAGGGTGGACATTATCATCTGATAATGTACAGATTATCAGATGATAATGTACACTGATGAAATTTGTTGAGCCAATCTGAATCAAGTATTGGCCAAGACCATGGTAAAATAATGTGTGCTATCACACAAACATTGAACCTGTGCTTCCAAGCACCTTTAAAAAAAAGCCTCTCTCTCTCTCAATATATACCAGTAGCTTTTTTTTTTTTTTTAGACAATTTTTTGTTTTAGAAAATAGAGCTGTTGTAGCTGTCTTGGAAACACAAATATTTTTCCATACAATAGATTCCATCCCATACTTCTACATATTTGGATATGTATGAAATCAAATTCCATACTTTTCTATACTTGTGTTGGAACCCTGAGTTGATAAAATTCATAAAAATTAGTGTTGGAAGCAACAAAATATTGTGTGACGGTCACAATTCAACCACGCCAGCGGCGGTGTGTGATCAATCACATTTGCACATGCAGAATCACAGAGAAATATATATCAGATTATCGTACGGATTAGAAAGAATACTGACACATTGGAAAAACTAGGAAATGCGAGCTGTCCGAAACATGTTTGCCGTTTTTTCAAAAGCTGATCCTGTATTATTTGTACGTACACAGAGTACAAACATAAACAAGTACAAAAATATTGATGAATCACAGATTTGTGCATCAAACGGGTGTACGTACGCACAGTTACTGAATGATGAAGCACAATGACTTTCAACACAAAATGACCTGGCCAAAGAGTCTCAGGCGTTACACACTGAAGGTGTTCCGCCTCTGATACGAACTCACAAACCTGCAAATGTGTGGGTCTAATTCAACCTCCCAACCCACGAAGGTACTTTACATCAGTGATTCCCAACCAGGGTGCCATGGCAGACTACTCTGCCATGAGCGATCATTAGGGGTGCCATGGAAAATGATCAAATTTCACTTAATTTGAAAATTATTATTTATTAATTTCAATTTACAATTATCTATAATCATTTATTTATGCCAGCAATGTATAGTGACATGCAGACAAATTAAATGCTCTTTCATTAGATGGCAGAAGGTACAATAAACATGTATCATCCTGTTGCTATTTATAAAACATAATTAAGTCATGGTATATCACCAGTACCAGATTTTAAACTAAGTAAATTTGTAAATTTAGATGAGATCATTACTTTAGTATTCATAATTTTTGTCACATTTTTGTTAGGTGGTGGGCCAAATGTAAAATCTCACACACACACACACACACACGCACACGATGAAGGAAATTTAGTCAAATGCCCATCCCTTGTCCAAATTATCTGTATTGAGGCTAGGCTTGCAAAGTGCCAGAAAAGTTTGAAATTTGGAGAGGATTAGGAAATGTATGTTGCCTATTTTAAAACTTTCCGTAATTTTATGGAACTGTATACCCACTTGATCGTATACAAACAACCAACAAGGCTGAACATTTTGTTTTGCTTTCAGCAGACGCAGAAAATAATATAGATTTCAAAGTTTGGACTGTGATTTACTTTAGCTTTGAAAAGCAGTTTAATCAAGTTCTTAAGTTGAACAAAAACACTTAATGACCATAACCATATTGTCTTACGGGTCGTTTTAGCCAAGATGCTGCACTGAGTTCCTTTTAATTCACAGCTTGCCAACTTCAAAAATGTACTGAATATTGTAACACTCGTTGAGACAAGGCTTACCTTGGTGCGAACAATGTTTTTGTCTGAGTTGATGTCATCCAGTGTGTCATAGTCATCTTCCTCTATGGAGCTCAATGACTCCTGTCTGCTTCTTCCAACATTTTTCCAAACAGATCGCTCTGATGGAAAGGAAAAGGGGTTTTAGTTTACAAAGGTTTTTCTTCAGACGGGCAATGGATTCAAGACAAGGGAGTTTCCAAATATGCCACAAATTTAAAAATTTCCCCCAAACATAAATACTGATTGCCAGCACATTGAATCTTAAACTGCCATTTATTTCAGTTTCGCCTGATTAGGAGATTCGTGTCTCAGTCTCAGCAACAGACATTGATTGACATTACGGCGATTAGCTTTGGCTGATTGGGCCAACTATGTTGCAGAGTGTCACCAATGCAGATGGCTGTATGGTGCAGTTGATTGAGGATAGGTCGCCGTTTAAAAGGCTCCCTTCCTGATGAATAGACACATACAGGAATGCAGTGAGGGAGCAAAGCATCAAGTAAGGAGTTGCTACAGTCCGCGTGTGATACAGAGATGAGGGCGTTCGGTAACAATATTGTCCATACCCATGTAGTTGTCAGCTGAAGTGGCACTGTCTACTGAGGGGGCGCTGTCAGTGATTGCTTCTGAACTGATTGTGCTCTCTGTTGGATGGAAAGATAGTAACTCAGTTCACAAAACAAAAAACAAACAAAAAAACAGAAATAAAACCAAAGAAAGTAAAACTCACCAAGGGAGCCATATTCATTTGGTGTAGCTGCAATTTGGCCTGTAGATGTTGACAAAAAAAGTAAGTAGTAAGTGAAAAGTAAGACCACAGAGTTTATTAAAACCTACCCTCTGTTATTGACTGAAAAACTCACCTATTTGCTATTTTTCTGTTCATGACAAAGCTGTGTGTAATCTAAAAATTGTGCTTTGGCACAATCTTGTGACATCTTGGTGCCAATCAACTATGCTGAAGCAAGGCTCCCACTCCATCCTCTTCAACCAACTCTCCGACCACCTCAGCCCCACCGGTAATGCTCTCACCTAGTTTTAGTCATATCTCACCAACAGGACCCAGTTTGTAATAATAAACAGCTCCAGCTCAGCACGTCCCTGCCGAGGTGTGCCACAAGGGTCTGTCCTTGGGCCCCTCCTCTTCACCATCTACATGCTCCCCCTCAGTCAGATTATTCACTTTTACAGACTAAATTTCTACTGTTACGCTGACAATACTCGGCTCTATTTCAGCACTACTCCATTCACTGAGCTGCCCCCGGTCTCTAGTCAATTGCCTACAAAAAAATTAAATAATGGATGTCATCAAAGCTACTAAAATTCCACACCAAGAAAACAGAGCTTAGGGTTCTGGCACCCACATCAGCCTATCATCCATCCCGTTGCTTGATTGATATACATATATAATCGATGATACCTGAATTTTTCGGACACTTAGGTCACGCACATGCGCAAACAACGCTGCTAAAAGGTAACCGCAGATGCGCAAACAACGGCGGCAAGTGTGTCAAAACTAACAAGCTAGTCAGTGAGTTAACTCCAATTTTCATCCCTCGGTGTTTTCTCTTAAACTTAAGAAAAAAAATGTACGTTGTTAATTATGTTGTGTTGTGCAAGATTGGCTCATGTGGTGATGCAAGGTACATCAACATACATTGGTGCTGAGCTGTGTCGGCGGCCCAGAATTTTAGCTCACTGGTAGCGCTCTGCACTCTCAAACCGGAGACATGGTCGACCCCCCCCCCCCCCCCCCAAAAAAAAAGCTAGAACGCCGGAGGTTGGCTGCTTGAAAAGTAGATCTTGGGGCAAAAAGGTTTGGGCACCCCTGCTTTACACGATCAGGATTTTTGGGGCCGATCACAGAGTTTAAAAAAACGATATGGAGCAAGGTGTCTTTTTAAACGACTTGTTCATTTAGTGTATATACTTGTGTACTTAATTGCTCCGACCCGCAGCACCTCAACGCGAAAATACAAAAGACCAATGCAACAAATACCACACTGGCTGATCTGATGAGCAAAAATGTTGCTTAAATGTAAGAGTAGCAATAGAGGATGTCTGCTCCAGAGGTGGGTCCAAACATTGTCCTCAAGTAAGAGTACTATTACTTGACAATAATGTGACTCAAGTAAAACTAAGGGTGTGATTCCAAGCGGCAGGCGGGTGTGATTCCAAATATGGTCATCTTCCGGGAGCACCCAGGGAGGGGCTAATTCCACGCCCAGAGAATTAAACCTTGATAAACTGAGATCCAGGGGTTTCGGGGGCTTTTTCGAACACTAAGGCTTGTTCAATAAATCGAATTAGCCCAAACGCCAAGTGTCTCGAAGTCTTCATTCATTCCTGCCCAACGGAAGCCGGAGTTCTCCTGGGTGACCTCCGACTCAGAACCACAGGCGAAAAAGATCCACCTCACAATTTACTGCACGGTGTTTTCTCAAGTTATAAGTGGCCTGAGACATCCACATTTGGGCAGACAGTGCCAGACAAACACTACAATACATGAAAGCTGTTGTTTTTGTTCGTCTAAATGTAAACACGAGTAGCACGGCGTTGCCTTCATGGTAATGACGACCATCCCAACATAGCCCCCCATGTATGCGCGACGATCAGCAGGCCTTATCTAGTCTGAATACCTATGTCCGGGAAGCCCAATGGAAGACGTGAGGTCATGTGACTTTCGTGTGTCGTTTGATTGGTGAACTAGACTTAAACGTCACTAGCGCTCATATTGGAGTGATGCAAACAGCGCCCGATGGGTAAGTCGAAGTCGTCGTCTCGCGCACAAAATAGTTGATAAATAAGCAATAATTGAGAAAAGCAGCGAGCGACATTTAGATCATTGTAAAGGAGTAAAAGTACCATGACTTATTTACAGCAGAGGTTTTTTTCTGGTCTTGTCAACTCCTGGGACTTCGAGCGCACAGGTGGAACCTCAGGCCGCATATTAGTCCGTCGCAGAGTAATATTCACTATAATATCTGTGTGTGGATGGTGGATGCGTGGAATGGCTCTAGCTGCCAGCGTTCAAGGAGTACGAAACAGCCTATGACGTCAGCGACCCCCCCCCCCAGGAAAAACTCATCGGATCTGTACGATTCACGTAAATGGCCTCTTTTGAGTTCAAAGCGGCGAATTCCGCTGAAACGCAACTGATTTGCTTGTATGATTCTTGAAATCATCCATATTATCAACAATATGAAGACAAACATGTATGGAGTAACTGTGTGTTTATACCATCTCCGTTTTTCCCAAGCAGAGAAGCTAAAGCACGTGAGCAGACAGGAAAGAGAATAAAAGACAGATTGTAGAGTTAATACAAATTCCCCAACCCCTCATGTGAACCCTTTAAAAGGCTGGTCCATTAGAGCTGTTTTACCTGTCTCAGCGGGTGATGTGTCATCAATATTCTGAAACAGTTCTCTCCTCTTGGCTCTGCACCAACAAAGAGGGAGAGAGAGAGAGAGAGAGAGGAAAATTAGTAAAACTAGTCTAGTGCTCTAACCTGCACTACTGAGCATTTGCAACCCGTGGCATAGTCAAAGCGAAATATTGTGAAAGCTGTTTACAATTGGACTCAACCTTAACTTTCCAGCGATAATGTCAAAATCTTACCTTTTCTTCTCCAGACAGGCCACCAGCAGAGTGAGCAGGTAAAAAGAGAGGAATATACCGAGACAGAACAGCATGCCCATCACATACACCTCCGCTGTGCAAAGTGTATACAGATACATTGTTAATAGTGATTACATCTTTGGCCATTTTTAATCAACCGTCATCATTTTGAAGTTCTGGATATGTGAGATGCACAATGCAAATGAATGGTAATATGAAATCAAATGAAAAGATATTGAAATACATCCACAGTATGTCACATTTACACAAATGTAGCTTACACTTTATAGCAGGAGAGACCACAACATTAAGGGTTTTGCTGCGGTTACCAGCGTCAATCAGCTCATCTGGCCGCAGTGGGTAGAAGCGCAGTGGACCGCCACACGCCTCATCCTCTGTTTTTACCACTACCACCACATAAAAACTGTTGCTGGGGAAATCTTTTCTCTGGATAATGGGGTTGGGGGAGAAAAACAGATTGATGAGACACACATGCTAGCTCGAGGTTCTGTCGAAATATTTCCAATATGTTATGGATTAGGGTTGCAAAGGGGTAGAAACTTTCCAGTAAATTTCCATAAGGTTTCCGGAACATTTCAATGGAAGGTTAAACTGGTCAACTTTGGAAATATTCCAAAATGGAAGCTTTCTAAGGGAATTTATAGGTTTTAACAGGGAATTCAGGGTAATTTAACAGAGATTTATCACATTCAAGCATATATTTAAACATTTACTTTGTAATAGGCAAACATCTATGTAAAAACATGCAAACATTTATTTTGCACTTTACTCAACCAGCTGCATTTCTGAAGCTTGGTTTTACCTCAAATGTTGGCTCCCAACACACACACACACACACACACACAAAACTAGCACATGCTTGTAATTCAAAACACTCAAAAACAAAAGTGGGGCCCTTATAAATCAAAGTACCACTGTACTTGCATGAAAACTGGTTGTTTTACTAAAGATTATGCTAACATATAGTTGACCCAACTAAATTCTCGATTGAGAGCCAACCTCCAATTTATTAAATTCCTGGTTTATTCACATTTATTCCTATAAATTCCTGTTAATACCTATTAATTCTCATGGAAAGGTTCCAATTTTCAAAATTCCCATAATTTTGCAACCCTATTCTGGAATAGGGCTACATATTTGAAGGACTACCTGTACTGTGATAGCACCTTTTTTCGTCATAGTCTGATACATCCCAATGAAGGCCACATTATTGTCGAGGTCATAGACGGGGCACTGAAAACAGAAAGATACAGTATAACAAGGAAGCCTCTGTCGGATGATTAGAGGGAATATGCAACAGGAGGAACTAAAACAGGGGGTGAAGAGAATATAGATCAAAACAATTACCTTAGAAACCCTTGAGAAAGTTGCAAAATTGAGAATTCATTGTTGCCTTAACATAAACAATAGTTGCTCGTGTGGTATCATAGTGTTACCGCATGCCAAAACCATGAAGCTTAAGGCCCCTAAGGATCGCACAAGAGGTGGAGAAAATGTACCTGGATGTCCTGGATGGACATAACAGAGCAGGGAAAGGTCATGTCTGAGCTGACCTTTACAATCACAGTGTCCACCCCTTCAGGAAATACATACTTGAAGTACTGAAAGAGGAGATAAGTAGTTAAGGAAAGGGACCTTTTTTTTTTTTTTTTTTTTTTTTAATTATGGATGTAATATTCTGTTTTCTGAGATTAGAGCAACCATTTATTTCTATCTACTTCATGTATCTCTCATGACCTGGAACAAAGTCAATAAGTACTTTGAATAACTAAAGCACCGGGTTACAATTTGGCATATACATAACGGATCCCGATATAACAGATATCAGATGAAACGGACAGTCGAGACCCAACAATGTGTCCAAAAATAGTTTCCATTTCTCACTTAAACTGCCGTTGACAAAGTCTGTTAGGTCCAGAATTGGCCACTGCTGTTTAGTAGCGCTGTGGTGCAATGCAGGCAGAGAACAGGACTGACATATTTCCGGGTCAAAGATGTACTGTACAATATGACTACAGCAAATTTCATTAGACGTGCCTCCAATGCCTATATGGCGGCCATGTTGAATGTGGCGGATTGACGTGTCGGCCATGGTGATGATGGTTATACTGTATCTATTGTGCATAGAGCACTGCGCAGAAAGAGAGCAGCATGGCGGCAGTGTTAACTCTGAGCAATACATGAGTCTCTGGGATCTGGAAAATGCCAATTTATCCATTTTATCTCATCTATGGCAACAGACTATGGAACTAGGAAGCAGACCAATTCCCTGCGCCTCATGAAAGCGACTCACTTATGATGAGTACGTCAATAATGTCACCATGACCAAGCACACCAGTGTGGTAAGTTTGAATCAAATTAAAAAGAATTCAAACATTTTCAAGCTTTTTTATATTTATTTAGAATACCGTTGTATTGTACTGGGCATTTTAGGCCATGAAAAAAAACCTACACAATGATAATTTTGTACTGTACAGTAATATGGGTGCATATGGCCACAAATGAAGGTGCTTCAATGTAACGGATAATCGGCGATAACGGACCACCTCCTCCCGCCCCTATAAATCCATTATATCGAGGTTTCACTGTACATCTATCTTGAATCATAATGTTTTTGCGGAAGGTGCAACAAAGGGCCAACTGAAACATCAGCACACATTTTGAGTCACATGTTCAAACAAGTATCACTTCCTGTTATTGTGTAAAATGAAATCTTCCTGCATCCTTTTGCTGAAACTGTACTTCCTTAACTGTTTCTCTTTTCTCGTAATTTCAACCAATGCCTTGTATACCTGAGGTTGGGACGGCGATGCAGTAAAGCTGAATGTCGTGTCTGTCCTGGAATAAAAGTGAAAATAAGTCAGATAAATCAATGGCTGCTCAGACCTCAGGCCATGTTTCCAACAAGCAGTACAGTTTCAGTACAGTTCGGCACGGTAAACCCTGATGCGTTTCCACCAGGCCCCCGCGGAGAATTTTTTTTATTTTAACAAAAATTAAGCAATTTGGAAGACTCTGAAGAGTACAATAAGGCAAAATACACAATTTTCTTCAAGCAGAAAAACATTTATTTACGGCACTCAAGTACATGTTGATGTACACATTTAGGATTAAAATTAAATTTGCCTCATTTCTTTGCTTTTTTGTTTTGGCCTCTGATGGAAATTTTTTTATATATTATCGCATAAAAACACATTGTTGTAACTGCATTAAGATCATAGCGCCCTTGTTCACTGGAAACAAGAGCAGTTTGGAAAAGTACTACAATGCACATTCCACAAGGCACAAACCCCCACACCTCCAGGCACTGACCACATCTTGATAACAAACAATTCCTTAAAAGGTCATGGAATGTGATAGCACCTACTCAAGCTTAATAAAAAGAGCACAAGGGAGGCAGACGTCAGAAGATTTCAGATCGCTGAGAGAGCAACTGCTTCTCCTTTTGCCGCAAAAGATAAGTACTGGCTCAGGTTGTGTTTGGTGTGTCTCCTGTCTCCTTTTGGTGCATGCTAAATTGAGAATATCTGCCTCCAACTTGAGCCAGGCCCATCTCCACCTGCACCTTAAACTTGTGCCACATGAATAGCATCCTCCTCTTTCATTCTGGAAAAGAATTGACTAACATCATTGTCTGTTTCACTTCATTTTTCACCAATTTTACCAACTTCAAAGGCTAATCCCAAATGCAGCCTCCGGGAAAATATTAAGTACAGTATTTTTCCGTTTTTATTGGCCATTTCGGAATTTCTTTTCATTCTGTGTTGTGACATAATCCCTAACATCGTTCCGTCGCTTAATACGTTTAACTTTAAAATCCGTAAACTAATTAGATAATTGTCAGCGCGTTTCCCAATTAATACAAGATGTACTACCGGATCAGCTCTTGTCACCAATGTTACGTGTGCTTTGCGGTTCCGCTGGGACCACAACCCACAGCACCTCAATGCGAATATACAAAAGACCAGGGCAACAAATACGACACTGGCTGATCTGATGAGCAAAAATTTTGCTTAAACGTAAGAGTAGCAATCGAGGATGTCCGCTCCAGAGATGGGTAGAGTAGCCAAATACTGTACTCAAGTAATACTGTTACTTGACACTAATGTGACTCAAGTAAAAAGTAGTCCTCCCAAAAATTACTTGAGTAAGAGTAAAAAGTACACAGTGAAATAATTACTCAAATACCAAACTTCAGATTTTTTTTAACCACAGCATGAACATCAATAAAATAAAAATAAAATAAAATGTGAATGTGCAAATTCTGATATTAGTGTGTGTGTGTGTGTGTGTGTGTGTGTGCACAGCCAAAACTACAACAAAACATCTACAATTTACTGCAAGGTGTTTTCTCAAGTTATAGGTAGGCTGAAATATCCACGTTTGGGCAGACAGTGCCAGACAAATACTACAAACACACCTGCACGTAACCATGCACACAGCACATTTTTAGAGCCACCCTGCTGTATTGTGTACTTTAAAGAAAGGAGGACAGTCCTGAATCAAACTATACAGCTTGGTGGAAACAGGACTGTACTGAACATCGCATACTGTATAATATGTAATTATGGTATATAAAGGTGTCACTTACTGCAACGTGAAGCTCTCAACACGGCTGACCCTAAGCTGGTAGTTTGTACCCTGGCTGGAAAGTGTAGACACATCCACAAAGAAGTACTGGGTCTCTGAAGCAGCCCGGGTTGGAGGCTGACATAATGTGCGGCCTAAATGATTGTATGGGTACTTCCTCTGGTACCTGGAGAGAGTACAGATGTACAGTATTCATGCATGTCAGAATTCTTACATAAAATGTTTCTATTTTTCCATTCAACTACTATTACTGTATATGTACGAGAATTTCTTTGTATCAAAACCTAATAAAGGGGGACCCTGGATTACGATGGTCTTGACCAATAATGTTTAGTGACTACGAACAGTGCGCAACAAACAAGTTAGTGCCACTTCCAGTACACAAGCATACTGTAGAAGTAAAGGTAAGAAATTGTTGTCTTTTGGTTATCGTTCTTCAATTGATTATTTGTGACTGATTATCGATGACTTGACTCCTGCTTTAGTATAGATTTGTTTAGTAGTCCTGATAAATATACCATAAATTACAAGAAAACACATAATACACACATGCACACATAGCCACAAGGTGGTGTTCAATCACATTCCCCTTTGCTCTAAAAAAGGAAAAGTGCTCTTTCTGCTGCAGCCCTTTTTTTTCTTCATTCATCAATATAAAAAAAATACCCTTTGCCATCAATTTTACCCAGTGTTTTGAAATCTGAAGGATATTTATTTGAGTCCTTGGGAAAACTGTACATATGCTCCCACCTTGTACCCAGACCACCTGCTTCTCCTTCTAAAACCCCAATTTAAACAGGGGTGTGTTGACTTTTTATATCCACTGCAGCCTCCATTAACCTCCTTTGTTAAATTGTACTTATTGACTGTGCCAATTGCCTTAACAGAAAGAAATACAAAAGTTAAATGTTTCTTCTTAATTGTATGAATAATTATGGTACTGGTTGCCCTTTTTTTTTTTTTTTGACGAGGACATGCCCCCAAAAATGTCTATGCATATGCCTGTAATACATTATATATACAGTGCCACCAGAAAGTATTCACATTTTCCACATTTCACTGTTAGATTTATTCTAAAGCTGATTTGTGTATAGTTTTCTTCAAAAGAATCGACATAAAATATCCCATAATGACAAAGTAAAAACATATTTTCAGACAAAATATTTTAAAAAAAATTAAACATTCAAAATATTTAAAAAAAATGTAAACATTCAAAATATTTAAAAAAAATGTAAACATTCAAAACATTTAAACATTCAAACATAAGTAAGTATACATAAGTATTCACGCCCTTTGCTATCACGCTCTAACTAAAGCTCAGGTGCATCTAATTTCCACTGATCACCCTTGAGATGCTTCTACAACTTCAATGGACTCTACCTGTGGTAAATTTAGTTGATTGAACATCATTTGTAATGGCACACATTTGTTGATATAAGGTCTCATAGTTGGCAGCGCATATCAGAGCAGAAACCAAGGAATGAAGTCTAAGGAATTGTCTGCACACCTCTGAGACCGAAATGTGTCAAGGTACAAATCTGGGGAAGGATACAAAAGAATTTCAGCAGCATTGAAGGTCCCGAAAAGCACTGTGGTCTCAATTATTCGGAAATGGAAGAAGTTTGGAACCACCGGGACCATTCCTAGATCTGGCTGTCCGACCATGCTGAGTAACCGGGGAAGAAGGGCCTTGGTCAGAGAGGTGAACAAGAAGCCTATGGTCACTAAGGCGGAGCTCAAATGTTCCCTTGCGGAGACAGGAGAACCATCCAGAAGGTCAACCATTGCTAACGCACTCCATCAATCAGGCCTTTATGTTAGAGTGGCCAGACGGAAGCCACTTTTCAAATTCTCTGGTCTGATGAAACCAAAATAGAACCCTTTGGCCTGAATTGCTAGCGTCATATCTGGAGAAGAGGGACTGCTCATCACCTGGCTAAGACCATCCCTACTGTGAAGCATGGTGGTGGCAGCATCATGCTGTGGGGCTGTTTATCTGCTGCAGAAACAGGGCGACTAGGCCACATAGAGGGTAAGCTGACAGCTGCCAAATATAGACAAATTATTCAAGAGAACTTGCTCAAGAGTGCTCTGGAACTCAGACAAGGGCGTCGATTCACCTTCCAACACGACAATGACCCAAAGCACAGAGCCAAGATAAAGGAATGGCTTCAGGAGCAGACTGTAAATGTCCTTGAGTGGCTCAGCCAAAGCCCGGACTTCAATCCAATCGAACAGCTCTGGAAAGACCTAAAAATGGCTGTCCAACCAACCTGACTGACCTTGAGAAGATCTACAAAGAAGAATAGGAGAAAATGCACCAAAACAAGTGTGCCAAGCACGTAGAGACATACCCAAGAAGACTTGAGGCTGTGATTACTGCCAAAGCTGCTTCAACAAAATATTAAGCCAAGGGTGTGAATACTTATCTACCTATTATGTTTAAATGTTTAGATTTTCAATACATTTGCACAACTGTCTGAAAATATGTTTTTACTTTGTCATTATGGGCTGACGGGATATTTTATGTAGATTTTTTAAATAAAACTATGCTCAAATCAGCTTTAGAATAAGTCTCTAACAGCAAAATGTGGAAAAAGTGAAGGGGTGTGAATACTTTCTGTATACACACATATACACACACACACACACACACACACAGTGAAAAACAATTCATTATATAAGACAAGTAAAAGGTATAAGAAAGCCACACCACCCCAGCAAGCTTTCCCATTACAAATCATCACAAAACCCAGGGACCATTAATGCTGCCATGTTTGAGTTCTTGATGTGAGGTTTTTTTGGTTATGTCAAGAATGTTTCAAATTCAGTGCTGGTTTTTAGTCCATTTTGAAGTTTGTCTGTTCCACTGAATGAGAACGGTATGAAAGAGTTGTCTATCTTCGGATTGTTGTTTTTTCGGGGTACTGCACACTCCGCTTTGGCTGTCGATCGGGTTAACAATAAACTACCTTGTGTTCCGATTTATGCAAAATATTGGGTTACGTTGATGTCATAGGAACAAAACCCCTTCCTGAACAGAAAAACCTTTGTACATAGCTTAATATCACGGGTGATTTTATGAAAGAGTAAAGTAAAAAAAAAGATGGCTTGTAACATGTTGAGGTAAACAACACAATGAATTGCTAAACAGTTTTTTAGGACTGATTTTAAAGAGTTAGGTGACTTTACTGGTCATGTGTTTTTAATAACCTTTGATCAGCTCCAGGATTCATGTTCTACAATGTGGATAAGTCCTTCACACAAAACACATACATAAATAACTTTCCCATGCTCATGACAAGGAGATCGGTTCACAGTAATCTTTGATCTAAAAAAGTCAAAGTCCAAAGGTTCATTACGACATGCAACATGATGATGTCTAGCCCAGGGCCGAGACGAAGGCAAAGTCACTGTGCTGTTGCACAACTCCAGGGTGTGTGAGACAAATGCCTAATGGACATTTTGCAAATGGCCTGTACTTCTAACCCCTTGTGAAAACCCACCTGATTATTAAAAACCTTCTTCATAAACCCTTTACTGTATACATTTTAGTTTAGTGAATTAGTGAAAGTGCTTGTACTCATTAGGTTTTGTGGATGGTTGCAGCCAATCGTAGGGTATATATATACTGTAGATGAGCAAGTATTCCCACTTACATTCACACCGATGAATTATTTATTTTATTTACTAGTCTTCAATTAATCTGCCAAGCACGTTTTGGGAATGCGGGGAGGAAGAATGTACTTTGATATGGTTTATTAGATTATTTTTTACGTGTACATTTAATTACCACAATATTATTATTACCTTTCTTTGCGGTTTGGCAGGGAGAAATCGCAGGCTTGTACTGCTTATAGTGAGAGATGTGAAGTAGCTAGTGGTCCCTTCTTTTCGCTATAAAGGGCATTAAATTATCAAAACAAGTAGTTTACCTGTGTCCCTGGCTTATGTGTAGTCATCGTTGTAGTAATGTTCAACGTAAATCTATGACTCACAAAGCATTATATTACAGCAAGATGTTCTACATCAAAATGTAACATTGAACTTGTACCCATGTTAAAGAAAACATTATTTGAGTCATAATGCTTATGTATAGATGAGTGTTGCAGGGCTGCAAAATAATGTATAGATGAGTGTTGCAGGGCTGAAAAATAAGTGCCAAATAAAGTGTTTCGTGAGTTCTTCTACAACCCCAATTCCAATGAAGTTGGGACGTTGTGTTAAACATAAATAAAAACAGAATACAATGATTTTCAAATCATGTTCAACCTATATTTAATTGAATACACGACAAAGACAAGATATTTTATGTTCAAACTGATAAACGTTTATTGTTTTTCCGCAAATAATCATTAACTTAAAATTTTATGGCTGCAACACGTTCCAAAAAAGCTGGGACAGGGGACAAAAGAGACAGAGAAAGTTGAGGAATGCTCATCAAACACCTGTTTGGAACATCCCACAGGTGAACAGGCTAATTGGGAACAGGTGGGTGCCATGATTGGGTATAAAAGGAGCTTCCCTGAATTGCTCAGTCATTCACAAGCAAAGATGGGGCGAGGTTCACCTCTTTGTCAACAAGTGCGTGAGAAAATAGTCAAATAGTGTAAGGACAATGTTCCTCAACGTACAACTGCAAAGAATTTAGGGATTTCATCATCTACGGTCCAGATCATCATAAAAGGTTCAGAGAATCTGGAGAAATCACTGCATGTAAGCGGCAAGGCCGGAAACCAACATTGAATGCCCGTGACCTTCGATCCCTCAGACGGCACTACATCAAAAACCGACATCAATGTGTCAAGGATATCACCGCATGGACTCAGGAACACTTCAGAAAACCAATGTCAGTAAATACAGTTCGGCACTACATCCGTAAGTGCAACTTGAAACTCTACTATGCAAAGCAAAAGCCATTTATCAACAACTGTACATATATGCTGTTATATTGGAATCAAAGTGTAGGCTACACCTTTATCATTGCCTGTAGGTGGAGCTGGCATATTAGAATGAAAGTGTACACCTTTCTCATAACCTCGAGGTGGCAGTGGCATATTGAAATGAACGTGTACCACGTCTTCATAACCTCTAGATGGCAGCATACATTTATAAAATGGGGGAAAAAAATCATTTTCCCCTATACCTACGTATAATGCGCACCATTGATTTTTGACTTTTTTGGGGGGGGGGGGGGGGGTGCGGGAATTCAACTTATAGACGGAAATTACAGTAGTTCTTAAATTCCAGAAATTCTTCAATAAGCAATGATAACCCTCCCCCCAAAAAAATTTTAAACTGAAAAAAACAAAAAGAAATGAGAAAAGGTGCATATGCGGGTGGCAAACCCGCATAATAATAATAATAATACAATTTAAAAGATTAATTTAAACTACCTTGAACACTGGAAAAACAGCATTCGCTGCTTGTCCCCACTTCCTAAAATGAGACCTTACCCTAAAATATAATTCAAATCCTTTAGAAATTTTACATATTTGTTACTCCTTCTCCCAACTACATAACACATTACACCCTCTGAAAGATTTGGAATACTCTGTCACATGGTCGACAGGAAGTTGCATCATTAGATCCTCTGCAGCTCATAGGAATACCAAAAATAAGTTGATGATTTTTTTTTTTTTTGTTGATATTTCAACAATGACTGGGGAGGGATTAAAATCTCGGCACAGTCCTGTTACCTAAATTATCATTTTAATGTTGATCACACCCAAGCTTGATTACCTCCAGACCTGTTCAATCAAGAAATAACTTAAACAGAATCTTTCCTGACAAACTCAAGTCAAACAAAAGATCAAAAAAAGGTGTAACAAAATGACACGATCCAAAGAAACTCCAGAATAATCGAGACAAAAAGTAATTGACATCTATAACTCTGAAAAGGGTTACAAAAGCCGTTTCTAAAGTTTTAGGATTCCAGTGAACCATAGGGAGAGCCATTATTCTCACATGGAGAAAACATGGAACAGTGGTGAACCTTCCCATGAGTGGCCAGCCTACAAAGATTACCCCAAGAGAACAGCAATGAGTCATCCAGGAGTCTACAAAATAACTCAGGACAACTTATGAATAACTGTTGGCCTCCCTTGCCTCAGTTAAGGTCAGCGGGCATGACACAACAATAAGAAAGAAACTGGGAAAAAAATTGCATCCATGGCAGAGTTCCAAGGCAAAAACCACTGTGGACCAAAAAGAACAAACATTTTACTGGCTCCTGGTCAAATTTAGAATTTGATTCAAGCTCCTCCTTTACACCTTTAAGGCCATCCACAACCTTGCCACTTCATACTTGTCTGACCTCCTCCACATCACCACCCCAGTCCACAACCTCAGATCCTCCTCCTACATCCACCTGCCCATCCCAGCACCATATGGAGCTGAGCTCCCGATGACCGGCTCTGCTCCCCAACTCTGGAACTCATTGGCACCAGACCTCCGCAACTCATTTTCTTTCACCACTTTTAAATCCAAACTCAATACCCACTTATTTAAGATAACCTACTCATTGTAATTGCACATATTTTATGTTTAATTTCGTATAATTCTGTTTTTGTTGTTTTATGGATGTCAGTGTCCTTAAGGGCCACATAGGCGCTTGCAAATCTATTATTATTATCATCATCATTACTGTTATTATTGTGTATTTCAGGTACGCAATTATAAGATATAAAGAGATCCATCACTCACAGGCCTCTGAGGATGAGAGGGACCTGGAAAGAGAGCACGGCTTGCTTCTGTCGTATCACAAACAGGATAGGACTCTGGAGGTTCTGCGACAGCACGTCCACGGACACACGCACTCCTTCCGTCTGAGGACCGAACACAAACAATGACATGAGGCATATCACCTACTTACTGACATATAAAACCAAATCTGGACGGCGCTCTCCTACCTTGGTTCGGGAGACGGTGTGATTGAAAGCATAGATAGTTTGATTTTCACTCGTAACTGTATCGTTATAGCTAACATCGAATTCGCCATCTTTCTGAATCACGTTTTTGGTCTCCCCCAGAGCACCGCTGACGCAAGCCAACAGGGCCACAAAAAAACACAACAGGACTCCAGCAGCAGCACCTTCAAAAGTGTTTTTATATCGAGATTTCCAATGACTCCCGAACAGCATTTTGTCTCTCAACTTCGTCCTTGAATGAGTGACAAGAGCCCAGTTCTGTCATTAAACAGTGTCACTACAGCCCATTCTTTTGAGTCTAAGTAAACAGGTTGACTGTCAAAACTGTGTCAGGTCCAGTCTTGACCCCAAATAACAACTGCTGGCATCACCCGAGACACACTCCAGGTTGTCCGCTGTACTGTGAAGTCACAAGTTCTGAGACAGCAACAAAACAGGCGAATCCTGGCAGGCGGCTACGTAATTGTACTATTGTTACATGGTTGGCTAGCTAGCACAAGCAGCTCCATGTTTGGATCTCGAAATCGGGTACCAGGACGTCGTTTGGGTAGTAGGCCAGGTCGCAGCTTTTTAAGTCGGAGTGGTGAGTCCAAGTGAGTTGGCGTCGCCGCGGGTTCATTGGAGTGATTCTGTGGTCGTAGTTAGCGGAAGCGTTCCTTGCCTTTTCTACATTGGAATACAAATACTTCACTGTGTAAATCAATAGCGCCCTCCCCAGGACACAACCTTACTATTCATCTTTATTCAAAACAAACCCGATTGAAAAGCAAATATGATACTGCACAATTTACATGATATTACGTGATGTATATATAAAATAATTAATACGGTTTTACATCCAATACATGAATGTGTATACATATCTATCATTTACCTTTTATAAACTTAGTGTTGAAATTCCTCGCGTCGATATTGTGAGAGGGAGGTTCGGGGTTTGAATTTCTGTTCAGGCCCTCCTGTGTGTAGTTTGCTTGTTGTTATGCAAAACTGTATCTGCAATATTTTCAATACATTACTCACTAGATTTGGTTTGGAATCCATCAGTTGTTTATTTGAGCAAAAATCATAACACACACACAAAGTGAAAACCTAACCTCTCCAATGGAGTTATTAGTAAAAACCTTACTGTAAATCGCTGTTGATGATATGAGGTGACATTTAACTAAACAGAAAAAAAGAATGAGAACTAGCTTGTGCTTGTGCTTTCATAGTCACAATTTAGTATTTCATGGCCCCAGGCGTTTCCAGGCCAGCCGGGAGATATAGTCTCTCCAGCTTGTCCTGGGTCGTCCCCGGAGTCTCCCCCCAGTAAGACATCATCATCATCATCACAGCTTGTGTGCCCAAAAACCAGAGGTGCAATACTGAAGCCACCAAACCGGACCGCATCTACGCCTTGGCTGCACCGAGAAATTCTGTCCATTTAAAGTTATGAACAGAATCAGTGACAAAGGGCAGCCTTGCCGGAGTCCAACCCTCACCGAAAATGAATCCAACTTACTGCCGGCAATGTGGTCCAACCTCTGCCATTGGTTGTACAGGAACTGAACGGCCCGTATCAGTGGCTTCTGCACCCCATACCCCAAGACTTCCCTAGGGACACGGTCAAATGCCCTCGAGGACCCTACCGAGGGTGTAGAGCTGGTCCACTGTTTCACGGCTAGGAAAAAAAACCACACTGCTCTAGTCTGCCAATCCAGAGGCACCGTCCCCGATGTCCATGCGATGTTTCAGAGGCGTGTCAACCAGGACAGCCCCACAACATCCAGAGCGTTTAGGAAGTCCGGGCAAATCTCATCCACCCACCCCTGGGGCCTTGCCACCGAGGAGCTTTTTAACCACCTCGGTGACCTCAACCCCAGAGATAGGAGAGCCCGCCTCAGAGATTGAGACTCTGCTTCTTCATGGGAAGCGTACCGGTGGAATTGAGGAGGTCTTCCAAGTATTCTCGCCACCGACTCAAAACATCCCGAGTCGAGGTCAGCAGCGCCCCATCCCCACTATACACAGTGTTGATTGTGCACTGCTTCCCCCTTCCCATGTCTCACTGTCTTTGCCCACGTGAGCATTGAAGTCCCCCAACAGAACGATGGAGTCCCCAGTGGGAGCGCTCTCCAGCACCCACTCCAAGTCCTCTAAAAATGGTGGGTACTCTGAACTGCTGTTTGGTGCATAGGCACAAACAACAGTCAGGACCCGTCCCCCCACCTGAAGGCGGAGGGAGGCTCCCCTCTCGTCCACCGGGGTGAACCTCAACGTACAGGTGCCGAGCTGGGGTGCAATAAGTATACCCACACCTGCTTGGCGCCGCTCAGCGTGGGCAAATCCAGAGTGGAAGAGATTCCAACCCCTCTCGAGAGGACTGTTCCAGAGCCCAAGCTGTATGTGGAGGCGAGCCCGACTATATCAAGTCGGAACTTCTCAACCTCACACACCAGCTCGAGCTCCTTCCCTGCGAGAGAAGTGAAGTTCCATATCCCTAGAGCCAGCTTCTGTAGCTGGGGATCGGATCCCCCAGGTCGTTGCCTTCGGCCAGCGCCCAGCTCACACTGCACCCGACCCCTATGGCCTCTCCCGCAGGTGGTGAGCCCATGGGAAGAAAATTATTGGAGTATTTACATATATTTACAGTATACTTTGCGACTGCATTGGTTTGGTTTATCAGGACAGTACTACCTTAACCCTGCATGAGGCTACTTTCCTGAACTAAAATAGCCCCCATAACAGTAGTTACTGTTAATATTATTATTATTATTATTATTTTTTTTTTTTTTGCTGTCCAAGTGTTTGTGGTGTGTAATTTGTGCAAGGCAACTATGTAGCGTTTTTTTTCTTCTTCCCCCTCTTGACCGTAGGTGAAACTTAAGTATATTCATTCAGATGAGAATATAAAAAACGATATTGATACGGGTATAACACACTTTCCATAGGTTACCTTGGTTATTTACGCAAGTGCAGTACTGAATTAGGATGTTGTGCCTCAGTCTGCTCTCTTTCTTGACAGGCTGTAGTAACTAATTTTACCACGTGGTGAAGCTGTCTACAACTATTGGGGACAGTGCAATATGATTGAATAGACCTCACCGAGACCGCCCTTATTCTTTACCCTCGGATGTTTCCATTTCTGGGCTTTTCTCAAGAAATCTGTGCAGGAAGGATTTGAACATCTAAGCATCCATTCTCTTAACTGCTTATCCTTACTGGGGTCTCGGGTGTGCTGGCGCCTATTTCACAGCATAAAGTCATGACCGAACCGAAATCAGCTTCAATGGTCATGATAAATGGATTTTTCTTGACATAACACAGTTAGTTCACTGTCAGTGAATTTAGGACGTGTGTTTCTCCTAATTGCTCCATCTACGGTACACATCTACTCGCGGCGCTCTGCAATGGATCTCTGAATCATGGGAGCTTGACCGATAATGCGCACTTCTTTGTTGCCCCGGCGACCAAAATACGTTTTTGTGGATGAGGTCATGTGTTACGCTCGTCGTTTCCATAGTAACAACCTAGAGAGGGCGCTGCGAGGAGCGCTGTACGTAAAATGACGCAGGGCGGGGGCGTGCGCGGCGCGCTGCGCAAGGCTGCTTGTTGTTCCCGCAGAGAGGCGAGAAGATGGCGGCCGTGTCAAGCGGAGGTGCTGCTGGGACTCCCGCGGCCGGGATCACGCACCCCGCCCGCCCAACCCACGCAGGCATGGGCCCTCAGAACCGAGTCCAGCCATCTTCCGGGATCAGCCACCCCGGTCGTCCAGGCGCGGCCACAGGGTGCATCCCCAATCCTGTCCAGACTTCGACCACCAGGCCCCCCCCTGCGCGAGTGGGCCACTACGAGATCGAGCGGACCATCGGCAAGGGAAATTTCGCCGTCGTCAAACTGGCCACCCACATCATCACCAAAGCAAAGGTACGGCGACGAGGAGTTGATTGTTTATGGTGACCAATGGCAAGTTGACATTGCGAATTGATCGGAGTTTTTAGCGGAACACTGAGGACGAAGCTGGGGCCTTCAGGCTCCCCAGACACAACGACAAGTTCGCTTTAGTGACACCGCTGCTTGTTGTCGGGTCATTCAATGCAGGACATCCCTGGCAACGGTTGACATTAAACGCACTAAGCACAGACAAACCGGCGATGTTCCCGCACTGTCAGTAAGCAACATAGCCTGACGTGAATGTGTGTCAAAGCGCCGGAGAGAAGGCTACTGGCGAAGACCAAGAGAAGACGTAGAGTGTTCCTTCTTTAGCAGTTAGCTTAGCCGCCAATTAGCTGTTTGTTAGGATGGAGCTATATTACAGCAATGCCAGTGCAATGCAGCCGTTGAAACGCTTTCATTGAACAAGCTCCCCACAATATTCGCTCTTACTTAAGTTGCCTTGCTACTGCGAGCTCGAAGCGATAAACGGTCCGTTAATTCAAGTAACAATCGCCTTAAAAATGTCTGACCATGTTTGACGAGGACGCAGGCTTTTATTTTTTTGGTAATTTCTCCATTGTTAATAAAATTAAATACTGCTAAACAACTTGGTATTCGGAATACACAACTCCTCAAAGTTGCCCATAATTTGTTAAATATTTGAGGAAAGTGGTAATAGCCAAGTACAATAGTAGTAGTATTATCGGCACACTACACACTGATTTTGTGTGTCGGTTTTAGTTCTGCAGTGAAGTTGGCAATGTAACAAAGTAACAATTTAATGCAAAAATTAGACAAATAATTGAGTATCAATGAGAAAAAGAAACAAGCAAATTGACAGTCAGTACTCAAAATAGGTACTCTACCTACAAAAGTAGGTGTTGCATGACTTGAGATTTTTTTACATTGACACTAATGTGTTGAATGTTAACATTGCTGGGACAGTGAGATAATGTTGGCACAATTTGGCCAAATGGGGAAACATTTCCTTGCTCTGGGCCCACCACATCAGCAGGTTCTACATCTAATCAGGAAACTCTTTCTCTTGGTGGTGGTGGTGAAGTAATTCCCCACTCTCCTTCCACTATGATAGTGTGTGTCATTTTGTGTATCAAGGGGTTAAAACAAATGGCAAGCCATATACCAAAATCAAAGCTTTTATTTGCAAAACTCAAGAAACAGCCACGTAAACATCCTGTAAAGTCAGGCCTTCAAAATAAAAGCACGCCATATGTTGCTGCAAGCGGCTCTGTCTCCTCCTCCAGCCATAAACTTAAGTTGTGCGTAACGACTAGTGCTCATTGTGGAATAGTAAAGTGGACTAGTCTGTACAAACTCTACTATGAAGACAATTTTATTATTGAATTATCTTATTTTGTTCTACCCTATTTCATACATATTCTGTAACCATCAACTCAGATTGTCAAAGGTGCACTTTTGTGAGTTAAAACCCATGGGACATATTAGGAAGGACTGGTATTCTTGGAGCCTGGCTTTTATTTTTCATTCATTCCTCTTAACAATCTTTCAAGACTTCATTGGCATATTTGAGAACATTCCTGGGATGTCCCGATCCAACGTTTTCACTTCTGATCCGATACCGGGATTGCAGCCTTGAATTTTGGCCGATATCGACATCGGTCCGATCCGATATCAGCAATAATCATACATACTTTACTGATTTCATAGTATGTAATGTTAGAAAAGGCTTGATGAAGTGATTGATTACTCAAAGAAAGAACAATAATCAGCAACAGTAAGTATGAAGAAAAACTGACCCATTTATTATTAACCAATGGGTTACATGAAGTAAATTTAAAAATAAGAATGTACTACAATTGAATAAAATAAATAATAAATAGGTTAGGAAATCCTGAAAAATAACTTCACTAAAACCAATTACAAAAATATATATTTAAAGTGCAACTTAACCACTACTTAACTTAAGCACACGCAGATTCTACATTTGAATAGATTAAAGAAAATAAAAAAAAATTAGAAAATCATGAAAAATTCTCAATAAAAAATAAATACAAATTCTACTTTTAAAGTGAAATATAACAAAGTTCAATTCAGTTATTTTTTTACTCTCAGTATATGGTGGGAACATCATTTGCTTTCTCCACATGTGCGGCAATACACTTCTTGCTATGCACGTCTTTGCCTCAGGGGCAGTGTGATACACGCAACGAGATACACACTTTCAGTAACAAAGAAAGTAGAAGTCATGATAGAATATTGGTATTATAACTTGTTTTTATCAGAGTTTGAAGAATATATGCCAGAGAGTATTGTTATATTGCCAGTTCGTATGTGGTAAATACAGTGTTTGTGTACCAATATTCATTATTTTTAGAGATTTAAGTGCCACGAGTTCAATGCTAATTTTCGTGAGTTCGTCAGTGGTGTTTTTCAGTCATTGCATATTAGCGTCGAGGTGGTGATTTTTGTGAACAAAAACGAAGAAAGAAACAAAGGCTGTGATGTATTTGAACATTCAATAGGTGTAATTCTTTTGTCATGCGATTTAGTTTAACGGTGAACTCAAACTGGAGTGTCATTCAAGTACTTTAAGCAAGCAACATTCACGCTTACTATGTTACCACCTTAGCAACCTGTTGTTGTGATCACGTGGGCGCTGCTGGATAGAAGTGCTGGAGCGGAGCATGGAATGGAGTGGTTGTATAAGAGTGGTCAAATCTAAGATTTTAGAATGGATGGATGAATGATTGTAGGTTTTTACAGGCCTATGGATAATGCTATTAATATGGTCATTATTCCTTACATTCTATGGCTTGTCTTCTCATTATCCAATAAGAAATATCACGATTACCTTACTGTTTCTCTCTGTTGTTAGAATGGACCTGGATTATATCCTTCAGACACATGGAAGAAGACGTTGTTTTTATTAAAAAGCTAAGACACCCGAAAAAATATTTTAGCGGTGCAAGCAAAAAGTAAAAATAAATAAATAAATAATATAAAGGTTGTTGCGCTGTCGCATTCTACTGTATCACAGGAATGGGCTGCCCGCCAGTTGGTTCTGCTGCACGGGTGGTTGTGTTTGGCTTAGTTTTGAAATTGGGATTGATTTTGACCCAAAATGTGCATCTTCAGGAAAATGGGGGTGCTATAGTGGAGAAAAGGAAGCTGATTAATGGTGGACCAGCTGACTTTCTAATTCATGTATGCTCTCCACCAAAAGCATTAGAATAGGGAGGCAACTAAAGTATTGTGTTATTTGTAAAGAAACACCACATTTAAGGTAAGACTAAGTATTGAAACAGATGCACTTTAAATAGATTAAATTATTTACATCTCTGTTTCTGTCATTAATTCATGCTGTTGTCCTTGATCTACCCGTTTCAGCGTGTTACTTAGTACACTTCTTGCTTCTCCAGGACTTTCCAAATGGTTGTATGATCAAGGTTTAAGCTTTAAAAAAAAATGCTATCATCTAAGTTGTGTATCTGATCGAGATATACAATACCTGAACTAAAAGTGAAAGTGTTTATCTCTTGTTTTGTATTTATTTTATGATGTCCAACCCAAATGTTTTCAGTCTACAGCAAAAATAAAGGAGGTGGCCTCACTGTTCTGTTCCAGTCCTTATGGAGGGGCGTGTATGGACCACATATTTTCATTCCTGTGCTTTGCTTTTTCTGCAATCATATAGTTTGTTTTCTGCTTTGCTTTGTCAAATATTTTCATGGACTTTTGTGGGAAAACCTGTGTGGGAAAAATAGGGGTTCGATGTAAGCTGGTGAAAAAAAGCTACTTATTTTCAGGATGCAAAATTACACTGGTATACAGTGGACCCATGCATTTACATTTTGGCATTCTCAAATTCACCTATTTGTGGATTTTTTTGGGAACCTTATCCTCGTTATTTGTTAACTTTTCGCAATTTTCTGTAATGTGGCAAAAAAAGTCTGAAAATTATTTTATTCTCGAAGTAAAATGCTGTCGACAATATATATAATACTTATTTTACTCTAGCGTCTCTTTAATTGCGAAAACAAATGTTTACTGTCAGCTGTAAATATGCCCCCCCCCCCCCAAAAAAAAAATCCAACTAGTTTTCCTCTTAACCGAACTCTACACAACCAAACCTCCGGAGTGGAAGGCAGAAGGTGGTAGTTCCAATGACACACATGCTCATTCGCTCTGCTCCCAGCCACCTACTCTCTCATCCAATCACAGATCTAACATTGTATTTGTGACCGGCCTTTAATTGATACAAAGAACAGTTACTGTCGGAAAGAAAAACGCCCCAAAGAACATCAAAATAGTTGTGAGCACAACCAGACTTCTGCTCAACCAAACCTCCAAGGTCAAAAGCTGTCGCTCATCCAATCACAAATCTAACAGCTGGCGGGTTAAATTTGTGATTGACAGCGGGAGAGATAAGATGGTGTCGCCCATATTTGTTGCAGCTGCTTTGGCCCACGATAGTCGCCAAACCAGTATTAAACACGACATCAAAACAATTGGAATCCACAACAACAGCTCAGCGGAACGTCGCTAAACCTATCAACTAGGGCAGCATGATATTGGAAAAACAAAATGTTTATTTTATTTATTTATTTATTTTTTAAACATGACGCACATGTGACGTAACAAATTACATTTGGGGGGGACAGGGAGGGGTGGAGAGCTATGGTTACTCTGAATAGACAAATTCAGGTGTGCACAACAATGTGTCTCATTTAAACTAATGTTACAGTAAGTTAGCACCCATTATTTCTGTCATGTTGTAATGTTGATCTGACCTAAACTTATGTCAGTGGCCAATCCTTGAATGCCCCTTAGAGGTCATTGATGTTTTAACTGTTGTCTAAAATGCTAGAGA
The DNA here is from genome assembly GCF_024500385.1 of Phyllopteryx taeniolatus. Classification (NCBI taxonomy): domain Eukaryota; kingdom Metazoa; phylum Chordata; class Actinopteri; order Syngnathiformes; family Syngnathidae; genus Phyllopteryx; species Phyllopteryx taeniolatus. The sequence continues at coordinate 17,981,930 of NC_084509.1, read as the reverse complement.
AAAATTTTGAGCTCGGATGGGCTCCAGCACGCCCGCGACCCTAGTGAGGATAAGCGGTGCAGAAGATGGATGGATGGATGGATACAGTACTCAGTACACAAGTATATACAATAAATGAACAAGTCATGTAAATGGACACATTGCTCCATCTTGTGATCGGATCGGTGATCGGTTATTGTTTTTTTTAAACTTGCTGATCGGTGATCGGCCCCAAAAATCCTGATCGTGTAAAGCCTATTTGTTAGTATCATCAGATAATCATTGTCTTTTGTTGTAATGTTTCGCAATCATATAGTTTGTTTTCTGTTTCTGCAATACCTATTTTAAATTAAACTAATTGTACATGTGCAAACTTTCAACAGATGGCCACTTAACAAAAAGTGTAAGTGTAAGTTTACAGACATGAATGAATCATGTTATGACCATTTGTCCAACTTCTTGTGAAGATACAGTTAACATGCACTGGCTGCAATTCGCTCATTGGCCAATCTATGTCTCTCTCTCTGCAAGGCTAGGTGGGAATAAAACGTGAAACCAGTATTAAACACAACATCAAAACAATTGGAATCCATAACAACAGCTCAGCGGAACGTCGCTAAACCTATCAACTCGGGCAGCACGACTGCTAGTTACCAAGTGGTACATTCAGAGTGGTTAAAGGAATACATTTATAGTTCTATACAACTGCGGTAAGGTTTTATTTTTTTAAAGACAGGTATGATGAGTGAATTAAGTATTTTGTGATGTCTTGTTTTGATTCAGCATTTGAAAACAAACTGTTGCCCAGGCCATTATTTTAAATTAATTCATTGATGACGTTTATGACTTGCCAATTGTTGTTTATGCTCATTCTCACTTGCCTAAATACAGTTTGATTCAACAAATGCACAAATAGGGCAGGGGGGGATCCTGCATTGGCTATTACAGGGCGGTACGGTGCTGTGTCTGGCCACCTTTATGAAAATTTCATAAATGAATGAAGAAAATAAACACTAAATTGATTTAAAAGAAAGAAAAAAAAGCTGCTTGGGCCATGCTATCTTATTATGAGCCCGGCTGCTGTGGAAGTGAAAGTTCTCTTTGCGTCCGATGTCAACGCATTTAAGTCAATAATCATCACTTGCATGGGAGCGAATAAACTACACTTCTGACCATGCTTCTTACATGTATCGTTTACGTCAGTGTTCCCCAGCCTCTTTTGCACTGCAGACCGGTTTAGAGTCGGCATTTTTTCCTTACAGACCGGCTGTCAAGGTGTGGCGCATATATATATATACATACATACACACACACACACACACGCACACACACTTGTCAGAATCATCTTTATTTGCCAAGTATGTCCAAAAAACACACAAGGAATTTGTCTCCGGTAGTTGGAGCCGCTCTCGTACGACAACAGACAGTCAATTTACAGAACACTTTGGAGACAGAAAGACATTGACAAAAAAAACAAAACAGTCACTGAGCAGTAAAGGGTTGCTAGTTTTGTTGTTGTATGTGTTGTGAGCCCTTATGTCCAGTCTGCTCTGTCGTTTTGTCTTTGTTACTGTCGCTCCAGAAAAGCCCACTTTACAAAGATAGGATGTTGGGAATGGTAGCAGCAGTTATTCAGTTGATCTCTTTTTCTTTGCAGTGATATGGAGTATTATTATTTTTTATTATTTAATTTTTGGGACGAATGGAATGGAATTGCAAAGGTATATGTTTTAACGGCAGTTCAATCGTTATTCGTTTTCCGTGTGATGCTCATTCACCCATGACCTTCGACTCTCTTGTACACCACTAAAGAGTGATACTGTTACAATACTGTATGCTTGAACAATTTGACGGAGGAGAGGGGTGGCAGCGGCAACACGCGGAGATCCGACTCATGGGGCTTTCCACTGGTGGCCGCCGCTAGCAAAGCAGAGGTCCACGGCAACCGATCCCGGCCGGTGGGTGTGCGTCTGTTGGGACAGAGCCCGGCGTGAACAACAAGGCGCCTCTATCTCACCTAGTCGATTAACACACATGGTCACATGGGTTAAGCGTCCAGTCGGGTGCATTTACACTCAAATAAGGAAGTGAAGCACTCTAGCAGGCTGGCCAAGCGGCTTGGCTTTGTATAAACGGCAGAAAATTTTAATCACAATGGCTCATTATTTTATGCCGAGACAAGGCCACGACGATATCAAGGCACTTTTAATTTAGCGGTTTTGTGAATATTGTGAGATCCCCACATACGACAATAATTGCTTTCATACACTTGACCGATCGGGAATGTTGTTTGTTTTGCTAGCTTGCCCATGACTACTTTTGATTTGCCACGGGCAATCGGTAAACTTAGAGCCCTCCATACAAATTTCTAGTCACACACTCACAAACCACCTTAAAAAATAAAATGTATCAACCTCCAAAATGGGGGCCGCGAGTGTGTCCAGAGGTGCTTGATGTCATGGGAAAACAATATTTTGCAACCTTTCATACTGAAATTTAACCAGGTCAGCACGCTGACTAGTGTGTTGCTCACACCAATACCTTTTTAAAATGACTTTTTTATTCGCACTGCTTTACATTTGTTGGGCATTCAAGTGCAAAAACAATATCTGTCAAAAGATTTTTGTGAAAACACTTTATTTCCTTAATATTTTATCTGGTAATGTTTAAGGAAAATTCGCACAAGGCAATCTGTACGGGGCTACTTATGTGTCCTGTAAAAATGACAATAAACAGACCAATTGATCGTTCACTTCCTCAGTCACTGACCAAGAAAATTTTGTCAAATGCTCATCCCTGGTATGCTTGGAATATGTTTGTGATTTCCAATTATTTCTGTCAAACTACTCAATTCGCTTTCATTTTGCTTGGTGTTCAGCCAAATCTGAAAGGCATGAGTACAAAGGTACATGAAAGAGAAGTTGATGTCATTTCGCACAAATCTCACATTTTCTCATGTGAATATGTTATAAAAATACTCATTGTTTCATGTTGCTTTGTGACTCTCAGTTGCCCCTCATCACTCTCCCTCACTTCCCCTTCCTGTATGCAACAGGAAGTCTGTCTTGTCAGGCTGCCGCTGTTCCTTGGTTATCAGGAAAAGGGAGGTTGGGATGGCACATTTAACAGAGGATGCTTGTGGATATTAACGTTGGACACGCTTGGAATTTTCTCAGAAACAATTCAACAGACAATTTATTTTCAGTAGAAAACCTTTAACAGTCCCATTAGATCCGCTTGATTAATTCATGAAAAGAATCCTGCCATTCCTAAGTGGCAGAGAAAAGCTCTGTCACACACCATCATCTCTCACACTGTTGATCCTATTGTTGAGGGCTCTGTAGTTATGCAATAACCTTACTCATTGTCAGAGGTCATGGTTGACGTCTATCTATGTGTTTCCTTTTGATCATAAAAAATTAACTAACTGTTTATTACCTCCACAAAGTTAAAGAAAGCTTGTATTCTGTATATGTATGTGTACCCTTTAGAATTTCTGAATAAATTGGTCATAAAATGTTTGTCTGAACAACGACCATCATTAATTTCTTTATGGTTATGTTTTGTTTAATGGCGATGCTTTTCTTAAATGCTTGACAGTTTAGTTTGAATCCCATTAAAATAAAATTAAATGTGTTTCGCCTGGCCCTTCATGTTTTCTTTAAAGAATTGTACACATCTTACAAATTCTGCCTGACTAATCAAACATATGAGCACAACTGTGTTTTCTCATTTACTAAATAAAAGTAGGGCTGTGAATTTCAAAATAAGAGCAAGTAAATAAAAATAAAGTATTATGTGTTCAAATAAAAGTGCTTAACTTAAGAATAATTCTTTGAAAAAACTAACAAATACAGACCATACTTCATGTTTTGATCATATGGGTAGAAGCAAAATCATGCATTGTAAAAATGCATTATACATAGGTTGAAGGTTTTTCCAGAATTTTGAGGTCAACTTTGGGGTTGCGCATTATACATGGATGCGCATTATACACGAGAAATTACGGTACATAAAAATTTCAGTGATTTCATATCTACCCATTTTGCAAGCCTTATGCCGTTTATTGACTTTTGCATTCAATCTACATAGATTCAGAACTTATACCATGTGAATTTCATAATTAGAGCAAGTAAATAAAGTATTACGTGTTCAAATAAAGTGCTTAACTTCAGAATAACTCTTAGAAAAAAACTAACAAAATACAGATATTTCATGTTTTGATCATATGGGTAGAAGCAAAATCATGTATCTTAAAAATGCATTATACATAGGTTGAAGGGTTTTCAAGAATTTTGAGATCAACTTTGGGGGTGCATATTACATATGGGTGCGCATTATACACGAGAAATTACGGTATGTCAAAAACACAGGAGTTTGTCTCCGGTAGTTGGAGGCGCTCTAGTACAACAGACAGTCAATTGACAATGACTAATTTTGAAACATAAAAACACAGTCACTGAGGAATAAAAGGTTACCAGTAATGTGCTCATGCCGATACATGGCGGGGTCGTGTACACTATATTGTAAAATACATTTCAAAAAAACAAAACAAAAACAACATTGAGCAGTCGCCCAACCTCGCTGCTTTCTGCTATTCGGTATCTAAGGGGGGGAATGCTTGCTCTATATTGGACTCCCCCAGCTACCTATTGGCTACAGCTAACGCGGCGGAGACGAACGCGTGCTTCGCGTCCGGTGTCAACGCAGCATAAGTCACTAATCATCACCTCCATGGCAGCGAATAAGCTACACTTCTGACAAGTATCGTTATCACGAAGGGAGGAGGAGGAGTAATTAACAGGAAATCTACGGGGAGGCCATGATAATTGCTACTTTTTGCAAGTTTGTCACACTTAAATGTTTCCCATCATCAAGCAAATTTAAATATTAGTCAAAGACATCACAGGTAAACAAAATGCAGGTTTTAAATTATTTTTATTATTTTTTTAAACAATTTGTGTCCTCTGTTCCCCATTGCTTATTGAGTGTTGTTAAAAGGAAAGGTGATGTAACATAGTGGTAACCATGCCCCTGTCCCAGGTTTTTGGGCATGTGTTGTAGGCATCAAATTCAAAATGAGTGAATATTTGCACAAAAAACAAAAAAGTTGATCAGTTTGAAATATCTTGTCAACAATATCTTGTCAACAATGCTCAAATGGTATATTGTGCAGCTCTACATGATTGGTAATTAATCGACTTCAAGCTCTAACTGTCATTTCGGCGTTGATTGTGGTTCCACCCCTAGTATCTAGCCCCGTGTGCATCTGCATCACACTCTATTGAGAATTTCTTTGGCTCCTACACCCCATTGTTGTCCTCTCAACATGATACAATAGGAATGGTACAATCCCTGAAGTTGTTGCCTGTAATTTCAGTGTCGTTTTAGATATACGTTTCTCTCTATTTTAAATTCTCAAAACAAACTATTTTCATTTTTAACGTGACATCCTTATTTTTTTTCCCCATTTCCCTTTCTCTGTCTTCACCGTGATTTTTCCCTGAAATTGTCACCTTATGTTATTCTCATCCATCCCAATGTTGTCTCTTTGTTTGTAGGTGGCTATAAAAATAGTGGACAAGACACAGCTGGATGATGAAAACTTGAAAAAGATCTTCAGGGAGGTTCAAATCATGAAGTTGCTGAAGCACCCGCACATCATCCGTCTGTACCAGGTGAGTTGGCAGATTCTGTCAATTGGTTCTGTTATTTAAGTAAGCCATTACTGAATGATGGCCCTTATGGTCTGTTTGTAATACTTGTTCTTGTCTTCAGGTGATGGAGACGGAGAGAATGATCTATTTAGTAACTGAATATGCTAGCGGTGGAGAGATTTTTGGTAGGGCTGCCCCCCCTACATTACATGTTTAGATTACCTTTGATGTTGCTTATTTGTACAGTTTTGAACATCCATCCATCATGTTTATTTATTAATACAATTTGTAATTCAAATAACACAGTGTAAAATCTAAAATTTAGGGATATTTGTACTTGTCAATAATGATTAGGTATATATTCAGTCGTTTTTTGTTTTGTTTTCATAATCAGATAGTACAGTGGAATCCCAACAGGAACCTAACATCTCAGTTGTGCTTTGCATGTCCAGACCACCTGGTGGCCCATGGACGGATGGCAGAAAAGGACGCCAGGAAGAAGTTTAAACAGATTGTGGCAGCAGTCCATTTCTGTCACTGCCGTAACATCGTCCACAGAGACCTAAAGGCAGAGAACCTGCTTTTGGACCACAATCTCAACATCAAAATAGCAGGTTTGTGACCTGACGCTACAGAGTCTGACCTGGTTTGTTGGTTTCAGGCTGTTTAAACATGAGTCGGTGGGGGCAAGTGCCAACGTGTGATGGGAGCATTTTCCTTATGCCCAGGAGGTGCCCAGGAAATTAAATTAACCACCCCTCTATTTTTTGTCAGATTTTGGTTTCAGTAACCTGTTTTCCAGAGGGCAGCTGTTAAAGACCTGGTGCGGCAGCCCGCCCTATGCTGCACCAGAACTATTTGAAGGCAAAGAGTATGATGGACCTAAAGTAGATATATGGGTGAGTTAACAACAACATTTGCACTCCTCCACAACTGTCTGTCCAAAGAGATTGTTAAAGTTTTGTCAGGTCAAATCTTAAAATATCACAATGGAAGTGGATATGTACCTGAAACTGTGTTGTTTGTACAGCATTCATTATTGTATGTTTCGACATTGGTCAGATTTCAAGGGTAGTAAGACATGCATTTCGGCATAACTTACAAAGTCAAAGGTTTTTTTTTGTTTATCTTTTATTGTACTGAAGATTTAGTACAATCAACAGTTTGCATTAGAGAAAAGGAAGTGTGGTATTCCATACACAACTTGACGTTTTATTCTTCACTCGCAAAAATACAGTAATTTACTGGAGTTCCACAGTTCTTGTCATGAAACAATTTGATTGTTTTGCCTGAACCTGATTAATTGATTTTTACCATTTACATTTTATAATTCTATTCTTTTTTTTATCTTTTTAGAGTTTAGGTGTGGTCTTATATGTATTGGTGTGTGGTGCCCTACCATTTGATGGCAGTACTCTACAGAATTTGCGAGCACGTGTACTAAGTGGCAAGTTCCGGATCCCCTTCTTTATGTCGACTGGTAGGTCTTATTCTCCCCTAAGTAGTCAGACTATTATATTACTATTACTATTATATCTCTGTTTTCCCACACTCAGTACATACATGACAATGCATTATATTTCAATAATCAATTGTTAAAGAATGTAATGCCGGCTGAATGACTGAAGTGCAACGCAGAATGGCTGAAGTGGAACGCAGAAGGGGGAGCGCCATAACAACAGTCAAGTGATGCACGCAGCTCACTCTTCATTGTTACACGTTAGCACAGGGGTGTCAAACTCATTTTTGTCACGTCAAACTCATTTTTGTCAGATAATACTGAACTTATTATTAGTACGGTTTCCCTCAGAGGGTCGTAAGGACCGTTGAACCATACAAATATTTCCTCTCCTGATCATTGTATTATAGACATACACAACAAAATGATGGATAACTGGTTTTCAAATCAGAAGTCAAGAATATGAGTTTGTTCAACTATTGTTCAAGTTACTGTAAAAAGGGGTTTGGTAACAAAAAATGCTTGCAACATATCAATGTTAGTATTTATTACATATTAAGATGTGAAATTTTGGTACAGATTTTAGCAAGAATCAATGGTTTACTTTCACCGGTCAAATAAAATTATGTGGCAGGCTGGATGTGGCCTAGGGTCGCGGGTATACTGGGGGCTATCCCAGCTAACTGCCAGCGAGAGGCAGGGTACACCTTGAACCGCTTGCCAGCCAATCGCAGGGCACATATAAGCAAACAACCATTCGCACTCACATTTTACACCTACGGGCAATTTAGAGTCTTCAATTAACCCACCATGCATGTTTTCGGGATGTGGGAGGAAACCGGAGTACCCGGCGAAAACCCACGCAGGCACCGGGGAACATGCAAACTCCACACAGGCGAGGCCGGATTTGAACCCAGGTCCTCAGAACTGTGAGGCAGATGTGCTAACCAGTCCTCCACTGTTCCGCCCTCTCTTCCTTCTTGCTTTGATAAAAGATGATGATAGTTCTGTACATCTAACTAACTTATTTTGCTCATGGAAATATGGGTCGTTAAAATACTGTTTTAAATGTAAAGCTTATGGTAATCTACAGTGTGCGTGTGTGCGTTTTTTTAACAGACTGTGAGTATTTGATCAGACATATGTTGGTACTGGAGCCCAGCCGACGGCTGACCATGGAACAGATCTGTAAGAACAAGTGGATGAGACAAGGGGACCCTGAACCTGATTTTGACAGGGTGAGCTCTTGGAGAATTATTTTGCACATCTGGATTCCAGGAAGAATTATGTTATTAGCATTACAGAATTTAAAATATGTGTCACTTGGATTTTGTGTTGCATGGTGTACCACCACTAGAAAAGTTTTAATACCTCGTAAATACTCAATAACAATACCACGTTTTTCGTTTCCTAACTTTAACAGTGACAGAGCTGGCTCTAAGAAGCAGTCTACAGTGGGTACGGAGAGGATTCAGACCCCCTTAAATTTTTCACTCTAAAATCAATAGTTTATTTTTTCCCTCATTAATGTACACACGGCACCCCATATTGACAGAAAAAACTGAATTGTTAAAATGTTTGCAGATTTTTTTCAAAAAGAAAAACTGAAATATCATGCAGCCATAGATATGCAGACCCTTTGCTCGGTATTTAGTAGAAGCGCCCTTTTGAGCTAATACAGCCATGAGTATTTTGGGAATGATGCAACCCTGCAATATAACAAAGAGTGAAAAATTTAAGAGGGTTTGAATACTTTCTGTACCTACTGTATGTGTCTGTAGCCACAGTGCTATCCAACTTCTCTTTATCTATAGTGGGTGGCGCCTTTCTCATTCCCACATGTGTGTTCAGAGAAAGACGGAGAGAGAAATAACTCGCCCCAAACTCTAGTCTAGCATTCCTGTGGACCATCTGCAGCTCATGGAGAAAAAAGATGGATGGAGTGAGATACGAAAATATTTCGCTCACGCAGTCAACATTGCTGGCAATCCGATTCTCTAAAACCTGTCTGAAAAGCCTGCTATAAAGCTGCACACACAGCTGCCTGCAATATAGTCATACACCTCGCTAATTGGTATTCTAAATCAGTGGTTCTCAACTGTTGTCGTGACCCACTTTCATAGACGTTAAGAACAATAGACAATATTTTTTATTTTTTTTTAATTGCCTCTGTAAACATATGTACAGTATATTATATTTTTAAATACCGTTTCAAATGAGTTTGCTGTACCGCCAAAGGCATATTGCTTGCCATGACCTCCTCCAGCCAAAGGCTGAGCTGCACTATTTGTTTACGGAGTGAACTAGTAGCTATAGGACAAGGAAGTAACATTTGTTGTCACTTTTCTACTATGATCCATGTGGGAACTTAGTACGCCGCTGTACTGTACAGGAAAAAATCAGGATAGGAATACATGTGATTTATTTATTTTATTTTTTTATTTTTTTATTTTTTTTTAAACTAGCTGTCTGCAACTCACCCACAATGGGTCACGTAACCCACCAGTTGAGAATCACTGTTCTAAATTCTACCATGAGTTTAAAGAGCAGCAGGTAACCAAATGTGATACATTTAAACTACTTACAGTACCTTCAAAGTAGTCTGAATTATTTTGTGATGAACAAACTTGTTCCCCACGGGCTGCATTTGAAGAGGCAGTAAATGAATAGTGTTTGGAGTAAAGTACACAGCCCCCACCTATAGAATGAATCAAATATATTAATATAAAAAAAAGTGGGACCAAGAAATAATTTCAAAACTTTTTAAAACTTTTAACACCTTTTTAACCTGTACAACTCAAATGAATAACAAACTGAGATCTTTTAAGGGGGGAAATACATGTACAATAACCTGGTTGCGTAAATATGCACACCCTCAAACTAAAACTTGTTGCAGCACATTTTTCTTTTATTACATCACTCGTCTCTTTGGGTAAGGCCATTAGCGTGGAACATACTCATGAGGCAATATTTGTTCACTCTTTTCTGCAAAAATTCTCCAAATCTGTCAGATTGCGACCAAATCTCCTGTGCATAGCCCTCTTCAAATCAACCCACAGATGTTCGATTTGATTCAGGTCTGGACTTAATCTGCTTCTGGTGAAGCCCTTTTGTTGATACTGTAGGTATGGTGTGCTTTTGGTAATGAGCAGTGTTGTTTTCCCCAAACATACCTCATTGAAGTTATAGCTTTGGTATTGTGACAACAATATGTGCCATTCAAATTGACTTTGAAAGTTTGATGGCAAACATGTTTTGTGTCCTGTTGTAATTATTCTCTTTCAATGTCATCTTTTTCATCCTGATTCATTCCCTCCTTCTCCCATTCAGTTGATAGCAGAGTGTGAGCTGGTTAAGACTGAAAGAGAGACAGAGCTCATCAATGAGCAAGTGCTAATAGCTATGTCCGAGATGGGCCTGGACCGAGAACGCACAATTCAGGTTAGACACATATTCTGGATTAGTGGCCACAGTGCATGGTGCAGTTCTATGATAAATATATTGTTAAATTAATACCTTCCTAAAATTTTATTTTAGAACTGAGCATTATCTTTTTAAAGGCACAATTTGTATACAGTTTTTGTATTGGACTAAATTGTGTTTTTAATGTGGCCGGTAAGAATATAAAGCTTTTTCTTTTGTCAAAATGAGATTTTAGGATGATTTCTGTGAAAAATATACCTCCTTTTCATTCTTCAGGCCCTACAAACAGATGCATATGATCACTACAGTGCCATCTACAGTTTGCTATCTGACCGTCTCAAGAAACACAAGACTTTGCGTGTTGCTCAACCCACACCACGCTCCATTAGCTATCCCCTTAACACTGTACAGGTAAATGCTTTCAAATTCACTGCAGTGGAACGTTGTAAATTGACCACCATCTGTTTTGTGAGGCAGGCTGACTTCTAATTTGGTCTAATTTCAAAACATTATTCCCACAATAATCCATAGAAATTAAAATAAATCCATGCTTTTTAGTTGGTTTCCCATTTGAATACAGTAGTATTGCTACTCCTCACACGTGACAGTCACTATATATACAAGAGACCCTCCTTCATTGTGCTGTTGTTAGACAGATGCATTCAATGAGACTAGGATTTCTCGGTTTTGTGCAATACTACTGTATTCAAGTGGAAATTATTTCCACTAATCCATAGAAATTAAAAAAATGCACAGTTTATTGAGGAAAGGTTATGGAGGTGGTCCTGGATGTGTTGGCAGGCGGCGGCGTGGACAAGTGGCAGGCAGTGGACAGAACAGGCGGCTGGCTTGGTGGCAGGAATCACGTCGGTCAGGAACACAGGGGAGCACTGGAAACGAGGATACACAAGAGTTAACAAGGGAAGCGAGGAACAGTCTAGCTTACTTGACATAAGGTGGGCCGTGGTACCGCTAGGAGAGGCTGCAATACTTTGGTGAGGATTTCTGGGAACAGGCAGGCTTATATACACTGGTGGTGATGAGGCTGATTGAAGACAGGTGCTGAAAGCAAAGAGGGGAGGGCGGAGAGAGAGTACACAAAGCACCCTCCCGGCTCCAATAATGGAACTGCAGGGCAGTATATGACAGTAGCCGCCTCTCAAGGAACGCCTCCCGGCGTCCTGCCAGGCTTCCCTGTGTGAGCCGCGTCGAAGTTGTCCAAAAGAGTAGTATTGAAGTTAAGCTTCTGGGAAATCAAAGAATGCTCCTCGGGCCCATAACCTTCCCAGTCGACAAGGTACTGGAACCCCCTCCGTGGGGGTGTACTCAATCCATGGGAGGAATGAGCTCCAGGATAAGGGGTTGCGTGCCGCAACACAACGGAGGGCTGATTCTAGGGATTGATTGACCCGGTCCGTCTGGCCGTTGGTCTGCGGATGATACCCTGAGGACAAGCTGGCTGCTGCGCCCATGGCTTTACAGAATTCCTTCCAAAACTGGGAGGAGAACTGAAGACCTCTGTCAGAGATGATGTTGATGGGGATACCGTGGAGTCTGAAGACATGCTGGACAAGGAGGTTAGCAGTTTCGAAGGCAGATGGTAGTTTGGGGACGGGAACGTAATGGACATATTTTGAAAAGCGATCAACAATAGTGAGAATGATAGAGTTACCTTCAGATGGGGTTTGACCGGTAACGAACTCCAGAGCGATATGGGACCAAGGGCGGCTTGTGATGGGCAAAGGACGCAGCAGCCCAGCTGGGGGCAGGTATGAAGACTTCCCTCGGGCAGAGAGAGAGCAGGCTTGGATGAACCAGGCGGTGAGCCTGGTCTTTTGATCGGAGGGGACATGAGGAAATAAAGTGACCAGATTGACCGCAGTAGATATACAGCCGCTGGGTGATAGGACGCTGACTCTCCTGTGGATCTAACCGTGTCTTTGCAATTTGCATGGGCTCTTCGGTAGCTACGGGGAGTGACAGAAGTGCGGAAGACGGTGCGGGAGGCGGGTGAGAAGCCGACGGCGTGGGTCTCTGAGTGGGAGAATTCTTACATACGTGGAGCCTCCTCTCTCATGCCCTATTTCGCAGAGTGTTATCAAGCCAAAGGGAAAGGGCGATGAGATCCTCGAGAGAGGAGGGGTCGTCCCGGACCGCTAGCTCATCCTTGAGTTGGCCATTTGAAAAAATCCCCCAAAGCGCCGCGTCGTCACACCCGCATTCACCTGCCAATATCCGGAACTCAATGGAATATTCCGCTGCTGGTTTAGCGCTCTGCACGAGCGTGAGGAGGCGTCGGGTGGCTTCTTTCCCCTGAACTGGGTGATCAAATACTTTTACCGGTACCGCTAGGAGAGGCTGCAATACTTTGGTGAGGATTTCTGGGAACAGGCAGGCTTATATACACTGGTGGTGATGAAACTGATTGAAGACCGGTGCTAAAAACAGAGAGGGGAGGGGGGAGATAGAGTACACAAAGCGCCCTCCCGGCTCCAATAATGGGACTGCAGGGCAATAAATGACAGAAACCCTGTAATCCGCGGGGTGTTGCGATTGAGCCTGACTGCGAAAAGTGAATTTCTGTGAATAATCAATGCTCACCCGCAAGTGATTATAATTGCCTATATTAATAGGCAATTATAATCACTATTAATAATATTAATATTAATAGGTTAAACCAGTGGTGTACAAGCTACGTCCCACGGGCCGTTTGCGGCCTGACGTCCATTTATTTTTGTGGCCTGCGGCATGTCCTAAAAATAACATTGAAAACAGCCTATAACCCTAATTTTCCTGGCCTCGATATATCGCCATGCGTGCTAGTTTTCCTCGTCTCTCGTCTCCAAAGAGACTGGGGGACGAGGATTCACTCTGTGCATCAGTCTCAGCATGGGCATGTTTGTTTAAAGCAGAATGAACGTGGGGATTCATCTCGTCAGTATTTAGACTCTTTGTTTCTGCGGGGCCGCTAGGTAACACTAACACACACGAGGACGATTTGTTGATAGAGCGATGCGACTAACACTTCAGTCCTGCCTCATGAGGCGTTTTTGGTCGACAAAATACAAACGGAGCCCACAGAAGGTGTAGTTCACTACATCACAAAAGAAATGCTGCCCTTTAAATAGAATCGAGAGCCAGCATTTTAAGAAAAGATGCAAACATTTGACAAACAGTACGAATCACTGAGAATACATGTGAGAGAATACATCATAAATAGTAATACCACAACTTTACGACAGTGAAAGATGACATATTAAACTAAATAAAAAAAGGTTTTTGTGTAAAATTTCTATTGAATTACCTGAGACCATCATTATCAGACAGATCTTGATATAAGTATAATTTTCCTGTGACATATTTGAAGAAAGTACATAATCTTAAAACTGGTGAAAATGCACAAATTTCTGTCCGACCTCTTAATACAAAGACTGCAAGATTGCAATGTTGGGATGAGATTTTAAGTATGATCTTTTTTTGTTGTCAGTTTCAATTTTTGTTGTCAGAGTTTCAAATTCTGAGCCTCCTCCACAAATCAAGTGTGTATAGGCGAGTCGGCGGAACTTCCGTCTAAACAGTCAACAGGCTTCTGCCTTCTGCTGCGGAAGTTTGGTTGAGTGGAATACTAGGTTGATAAATATTTTGGTGTGTATGCAGTTGACAGTAAATGTTCGTTGTGTCAATGAAAGAGACTACTATACATGTTGGCTGAGCGAGTTGAGGGCTGGGAGCAGAGCGAATGAGTGTGTGTGTCGGTGGAAATTTGGTCAAGCGGACAACTAGTTTGAGGGGGATTTTTTTTGGCTTGTTTACGGTCGACAGTAACCATTTGTTGCCTCAGTTAAAGAGATGGTAATAAATATCTGACCTCATTTTGCCTTGGTAAAAAATAACTTTAATTTGTTTCTCCACGTTACAGAAAATCAAGAATAAGCGGGTTTTTCCGCAAATAACAGATGTTAGTTTCCCCCAAAAAATCTGCAAATAGGTGAATTTGCAAATGCCAAACCATGAGTCCACTAATTTTCATTCATATGTAGTATAGTATGTACTTTAGTAATAGACTAGATACAGTATTAATATAATGTTAGCGTGTTAGATGCGTATCCTCCTAAGTTACAATGACCAGCTTGTACGTGGTTTTGTCAAGCTAATTTGCCTTAACCTTTGGGACGTGTTGTTGAAGCAGACCACTTGTGTAAAAAAAAAAAATTAAAAAAAATAGCCAATTGCACTTCCATTCATAGTCTCATTGTCTCAAGTCTCGTGAGACTTGTATCAGTTCAACCTAAACCAAGTTTTTGTGAGACTTTACGGGGATATTTTACAGAAAAATGTACTTGTAATCAAATTGGTACAACTTTTAAGGCTCTCAACTCTAGGGGTTCTACTGTTTATTTTGGAGATTTCTTTTAGCAACTGGTCCATTTTAACAGTGCTGTATTTTGAAGATAATTACCTTCTTTTATTCCTTAAGGAATCCGTTGTACACGCCTTGCAGAATATTGTGCCAGTAGTTTGTGCCCAATATTGCAGGAAGATTTAGGAACATATTGTGAAAGCACTGTAACCTTTTTGCTCACTGACACATCACTGCTGATGTGAAGAATGATTTTAAGCTTAAAAAAAAAAGCAAAAATAAGGAGTTGTTTCTGCATCACTTAAATATTTAATCAATGTATCGTATTTTATCAATATATCGAATGGCAAATGTTAAAGCCCTTCTGCTAAATGAAGTGGACTGACCTTAACGATTTTGCCAATCCCACTCTCTAAGAGGATTGTTTAAAAAATGAGTGCAGTCCTCACCTGACCTTTTTGTCTCCCTGTTTGCTTGCGTAGATGGATCCACAGGGTAATCCAGTTAGCATAACGGTTCCTCATGTCCAGCTTATCAACCCAGAGAACCAGATTGTTGAGGTGAGTTGAGGATGGTCAGTACATATCCTCAATATACATAATCTATTAACGTTTTGTCTAGCTAAATCTTTATTTTGTTGTCGTGCCAATATCCTTGGGTTATCACAGAAATGGCAAAACTGAATGTGAAGTAAGATAAATCGATCAAGATTTTAAGAAGAATATTAACATTTTAAGTAACTTGATCTTTCCCACTATAAACCACAAATGAAGGCTTGCTTCTTAAGATGATATGGATCGCTGATGTCATAAATAAGAAACTTAAACACCAGGCCTGCAAGCAGGTTAAGAACTGCAGTAAACTATACATATATTAGAACCCTGTTTTGAAATAAGGAACTTTACATGCACATTTAAAGTGAAGTCAAATTGAATAATATTGTTTATATGCCTTCAGAATTTTTCGCACAAAGAATTAAAAACTGTGAAAGAGTGCAAATAATGATCAAATATGTATGTTTTTTGTTTAGCCGGACGGCAATATGGCGCTCGACAGTGATGAAGGTGAAGAGCCATCTCCTGAAGCTATGGCTCGGTACCTCTCAATGAGGCGGCACACCGTGGGTGTACCAGACCAAAGGTAATAGCAAGGCAAAGGAAATTTATTTATGTAGTAAATAAGGTAACGAGGTGTGCTTTACATGATTAAAAGCATAAAAAAGAGAGAAAAATAAGACGGTTTAAAAACAAAGAAAAAAATACAGCGCAAGAAAGATCAAAGTGGAAATGCTCAATCATAAGCATGTGAAAAAAGAATGTTTTAGTGATTGATATGACTGCTGAAAGTCAGCTCAGAATCCATCAGCACACCAAGGTTTCGGACTTGGTCTTTGGTTTTTAAAGAGATTGACTCCAGCTATTTACTAACAGCAATCCTCTTTTCCTTATTTCCCAAAATATTAGCTCAGTTTTGTTGTGGTTTAATTGAAGGAAGTTTTGGTTCATCCGGTTATTTATTTCTTTTGTGGTCATCTGGAGACAGGCTATAACTGCGTGTCATCTTAAGGTTCTGAAGAATTTGACCCAAGGATAGCATATACAGGATGAAAAGAAGGGTTCACACACCAGCCACCAAATTAAGTGCTGATTATCCTCGAAGTTTGGCTGTTGTACAAGACTTTTCCTTGCATTTTTTTTTCTTGCAGAAACCTAAAGGTTTTGTGCTAACACTGACTGGTATTTGGAACAATCCATAATTCCCTCCACCTTGTCTCGGGCCCCAGTTCCAGCTGAAGAAAAACAGCCCCGAAAGCATGAGCCATGATGCTGCCTGTTGGGCCAGTTTTTCTTCAACTGGAACTGAGGCCTTTGACAAGGTGGAGGTAATTTGAACAGTTTGAAATAGCAGTGTTAGCACGAAACCTTCAGGCTTCTGTTAGAGGGGAAAAAAAAAAAAAGTTTAGGAAAAGCCTACTAGAACAACTAAACTTGATTCGGAGTTAATCAGAGGCAGTTTAAATGCTGGCAGCCGTATGAGGAGTCTTATTTAACAGATTTCCCCCAATTGTGCATCTTATGCTAAATTATAGTTCATAATTAAGTCATTCAAACAGATCTTGGTCTAACACGACGAAAGGGATTTAAAAAGCTGTTGACCCCTTATTTTACTATTTTATTGTAGGACTGAGATGCAAGAGGGCCTCCAGAAACTGCCACCGGGTTTCCCCCGGGGAGCAATGCCCCAGCCCCCTTTTCCTCCACTCATGCCTACAATGGGACAAATGCACACTCTCTTGCCAACGCAGAGCCTACAGCCCACACAGCAGTTAGAGTACAAGGTGCAGTAATTTAGATGTGGTTTAGAAGTTCCCTTAAGTCATCAGATAACTTGCAATACGCAGTCATGTCACAGCATTTATGAACCAAGATGAACTCACAGCTTTATTGATTTCTGTTCATACTTTAGGAGCAGTCGTTACTGCAACCACCCACTCTGCAGTTACTCAATGGCATGGGGCCCCTTGGTCGAAGAGCTTCCGATGGTGGTGCCAATATCCAACTGCATGCTCAGCTCCTGAAAAGACCACGGGGGCCATCACCTCTTGTTACCAGTCCAGTAATTATTATTGTTATTAAAATGTATTATTATTATTAGTAGTAGTATTTATTAATTAAAATGTATTCTTATTAATTAATAATAGTACATTTCGTATAGTTAACAGACATTATAGTTGACGAGGAAACTCTATACCTCCCTTAGCACCCTATTCCTGCTGTTGCCCCGGTGGATGAAGAGGGATCAGATGGGGAACCAGATCAAGAAGCAGTACAAAGGTAACCAACTGTGACAGTTTTTGGTGGTGGGATACAGAGGTATATAGATACAGAGGTGCTGGCAAAATTGGATAGTGTGAGCGGCATGTTACCTTGATAGTCGTGACTGGTACAGGTTTTGTTTGTGCTTGAAACTTGGTCAAGGTAAAACCCTCTTAACTTGTCCTCTTTGTACAGCAGTTACTATATCTTTTGCTGGTGGCCTGGGTTGCTGGGAGTCTGTGCCTCAAGGCTATTCTGCTTTTTCCTACGGGTGCTGGCCACTCTGCTGTGGCACTCACACTGTCTCTGCTCCTTTTACCGTCGTGCAAGTGCCTTCCTCTCTGGCTCTCAACTCAATCAGCCAACAGTTCCAGCCAAACGCTAAAGCCACCGCTTTATCTGATTCCCCTGTCAGTACATACAAATTTAGACACTTTTCCACTCTTTCTCATCCAGCTTTGCTTACTCTAAGCTTGTAAAGCCTGTAAATTAAAAATCCTTACTTTGTTAATTGTGGTATACAGTACTCATGAGCTCTAACATCTATTTGTGGTTTAATTTTCTTCAATTAGGCAAGATCTTATGATATCCCTTTTTGGCAGTGGTGGGAATGGGCGGGCTTTCCCCCTGTCTCTAGTAGCAAACGAGGGCAGTGAGCTGACCAGCACTGCTTCCTGTCTCCCACCCTCACCCCCATCCTCCCCCTCCCTGCGGCCCAGGTACCTGGCGAACCGCTGCAAGCGGCACACGACGCACGCACTCATGAGCACATCGCATGGCGATCCCTCGGCAGAGCCCCAGCGGTCACAGGTCCCCCGCCAGAGGGTGGGCTGGGCCCTTGACACACACACCCGGTGAGGGGACGCACCCACTCCGTGCTGTACTATGCACAAACGCACTAAAACTTACAGACTCTGTCATCCCAGTAGTAGAGAATAGCATTGCTGAAAATGACTGCACCTTTTCCGTCGAAAGAAAATCGATTTTTTTTAATGGGGGTGTTGGATGCAGAGTAAAGTATTGCTTCTTGTAGATTACATTTTTTTTACTTCATTACGTGTGTCATTTTGGAGCTTTTTTGCTCTTTGGTCTGGTTGATTTACAACAGACGTTTTCTCCCCTGTAAATCGTTTTCAAGAGTAGGCTTTACACGATCAGGATTTTTGGGAGCGATCAGCGAGTTTAAAAAAACGATAACCGATCACCGATCCGATCACAAGAGGGAGGAATGTGTCTATTTAAATTACCTGTTCATTTACTGTATATACATATGTACTTCATTGCTCAAAAAATTATTTTTACAATAAATAATGTATCTTTGTTCCTCTATTTATGCCAGTGAGGCATAATGAATGGTCTTCTATTAGATGGCAGGAAGTAAATACAGTAATTAATGTATCCCCTTTTTGTGACATTTTTGTTTGGTGGTGTTCCGTGAGATTTTTCAATTGTAAAATATGTTCCTTGGCTCCATAAAGGTTGGAAATCACTGCTCTAGTCAGATCGTGTATTCTAATCAGTCAGATCAGATCAACATTACATAAAAGAAATAATGGGTGCTAACTTACTATAATTAAATTACTTTATTTTTAATTAAATTACTTCACCCACACCGAAACCTTAGAGCATGATTCGACAGAACGGTGGCATGTTTACGTCCAACCGTTCGTGCTACCACTAGCTTGCTAGGCTACATAACATTTTATTGCCTGCTTGTGAGCCGTATCGTATTCAAAGTACGTGAACATACCTCAAGCAAGCCTTAAACGAACGTCCTCTCCTGTCCTGAGCACCGGTGACCACCAACACATGTTTTTCCCCCTTTTGTCCTCATAATATAGTCGTCGTGATCCACTCTTATTGTCATCGCCACGGTAACGAGTGTATCCAGTCGCATTTAAGTTGACAAGATAAAGCCCAGTGATGGTAAAAAAACGGGATGCGGTGGTATCGGAATACAAGATTTTATTGCAGTAGTCTGACAATCGTGAAAGAGACAATTTGTCTTGTAGTCTGATCCGGACATTACATGTTGCCTGTCTCAGACGTGTTGTCTGTCCCACAACGCCGACGTTTAAAAAAAAATATATATATATATATTTTTTTAAAATAACTTCATAGGCCGTCAGATATTTACAGTACTACGTCAAAAGACGCGCAACAAGGATAAAAATAAACTAGCTTTTGGATTCAAATATACTGTGCACGCAGCGACGCGGAATTAATTTCTTTTGCGGAGCCAATCAATGACGTAATTTATCGGATCGGCGAATTATAACATTAAAGCCGATCAGCATAAAATGCTAAATATCGGCCGATACCGATCATCCCGATCAAATCGGTGTAATGGAGATGGCTTTTTGTGGATATAAGCTGTTTTGTCTTGGGGGTGGGTGTTGGTGTTGGGGGGGGGGGGGGGTGTGGGGGGGGGGGGGGGGGGTGGGGGGGGTGTGTGGGGATGGTTGGGGGGGGGGGTATATTGGGTGGTTATATAGTTTGTGGGGTGTGTGGTTTGGTTATTTGGGGGGGGGGGGGGGGGTTTGGTTTTTGGTGTTTGGGGGGGGTGTGTGGGTTGGGGGGGGGTTTTGTTTTGGTGGGGGGTGTGGTTGTTTGTGGGGGGGGGGGGGGGTGGGTGGGGGGGGGGGGGGGGGGGGGGGGGGGGGTGGGGGGGGGGGGGGGGGGGGGGGGGGTGGGGGGGTGGTGGGGTTGGGGGGGGGGTGGGGGGGGGGGGTGGGTGTTTAGTGTTTATATGGTGATGTTTGTTGTAAGAGTGTATTTGTGATTTGGTTTGGTTGGGGGGGGGGATTTAGGATAATGTATATTTTTTGTGGTTGTTAAATAGTAGGTAATTTATTATTGATTAGGTTAAATAAGTTGAATGATTGTTTTTATGGTGGGAGGTTTACGAGATTATATTTTATAAAAGAAGTTGGATGTGACCGCATTCTAACTGTGCGATGTACCTTGAAGAGCTCTAAGACTATGTGTTAACGCATTAGTTGTTGGAAGATAAAAGCTGGAAAAGGTTACAAAAGTATCTCTAAAAGTCTTGATGTTCATCAGTCGACGGTTAGACAAATTGTCTATAAATGGAGAAAGTTCAGCATTGTTGCTTCTCCTCCAAGGAGTGGTCATCCTTTAAAGATGACTCCTTGAGCTCAGTGCAGAATGCTCAATGAGGTAAACAAAAAAAGGACCCTATAGTGTCAGCTGAAGATTAGCAGAAATCACTAGCACATGCCACCATCTCTGTTGCCAAATCTACCATACGTAAAACATTAAATAAGAATAGGGTTCATGGGAGAACACCAATCAGGAAGCTATTGCTGTCTTAAAAAAACATTGCTGCGTGTTTGAAGATTGCTAAAGAGCACTTGGATATTCCAAGATCAGACTCCAGTTTATGACCAATTTACGCAGGAATGTAATACATTTCAAAGGGTTCACATACCTTTTCTTCCCACTATTTACCTGCTTCACAACAACCCAACTTTCCTTTCAGAATCCATATTTTAATGGCATACTACAAAATACTCCCACAATTAAGAGCCATTGATTACAAATAAGATTTCAAGTCTGCACACGAATGCACGCACACACACACACACACACACAAGATCATGCAAACATTTTTATTCCTCAATGAAGGTTTTAGAAACAGCAACACTTCAGGATACAGAACTGAAATTCACAGTTCTGGTTGGGCATTGTACAGGGGTAAGGAATGATTTGTCGCTCCTGACGAGTTCTTAGACACTCGGACGATTTTCTGTTTTAATAAAAAATTTGGTCGGTGCCAACATCGACAGTTGAAGCAGAGTTAAATAGGATTTTTCAAGCTTCAAACTTTTTTACCCCCCCCCCCAACCGCTCCTACGCAAAGTTGATGAACAGGAGGCTAAAATCTGTTATGTGCGCCTGTGTCCATCTTTTGAGTTTTAAGCAAGGACCAATGCAAAGCAAGCATGTGTCTTCATTTTTAGCATTGTTTTCTGCATTAGCATTAAGAGTAATAGTTTTGATTGTTGGCAGCAGAAATGCACGTCAACAACCCATGCCGGATTTTAGCTGAGTAGCATTTTCCCGCATGCAATCTTTTGGGTGTATAAGTACATTGTTTCTCAAATGGTACAGTTTACAGTGCCTCGAAAACGTATTTATATACCCCTTGAACTTTTTCCACATTATGCCACCTTACAACCACAAACTTAAATGTTTTTATTAAGATTTTATGTGATGGGAGAACACAAAGTAGCACATCATTGCAAGAAAGGAAATGATAGACAGTTTTCAGAATTTTAAGAAAACAAAAATCTGAAAATGGTGGCGTGCATTTGTACTCAGCCCCGCATTAATATTTGTGGAGCCCTATTTCACTGCTACCAACTTTGCACATTGAGACTGAAATGTTTGCCCATTCTTCTTTGCAAAGTAGCACAAGCTCAGCCAGGTTGGATGTAGAGCATCTGTGGACAGCACAGATGCTGAATGGGATTTAGGTCTGGAATTTGACTAGCGCGTTCTAACACATGAATATTCGTTTGTCCAAACCTTTCCATTGTAGGTTTGGCTTTATGTTTAGGGTCTTGCTGGAAGATGAATCTCCTTGTCAGTCTCAAGTCTCTTGCAGCCGCCAACAGTTTTTCTTCCAGGATTGCCAAACTATTTATATTTTCCATCAACTCTGACCACCTTCCCTGTCCCTGCTGAAGAAAAGCATCCACACAGCATGATATTGCCACCATCATGATTCGCAGTGGGGATGGTGTGTTCAGGGTGATGAGCAGTGTTAGTTTTCCACCACACACAGCATTTTGCATTTAGGCCAGTTCTCATTTGACCAAAGCACATTCTTCCACATATTTGCGCTGTCCCCTACATGGCTTGTGGAAAACTGCAAATGGGACTTTGTATGGCTTTTTTTCAACAATGGCTTGGGGCTGTGGATCAGTAGGTAGAGCCGGTCGTCCAGTGACCAAAGGGTCACTGGTTCGAATCCCGGCTACGACTATCCACATGTCGAAGTGTCCTTGGGCAAGACACTGAACCCTGACAGTGCCTTGCACGGCAGCAGTTGCCCATTGGTGTATGAATGTGTGTGTGAGTGGGTGAATGTGAGGCTTTGGGCACTGTGATGGTGTAGATAAAGCGCTATATAAGTGCAGTCCATTTACCATTTACCATTCTTCTCGCCACTCTTCTACTGTATAAAGGTCAGACTTGTGAAGTGTACAACTTGTAGCTGTCCTGTGGGCAGATTGTCCCACCTGAGGTGTGGATTTCTGTAGCTCCTCCAGAATGACCATGGGCCTCTTGGCTGCTTCTCTGATCAATGCTCTTCTAATTCGCTCTGTCAGTTTAGTTGATGGCTATGTCTTGGTAGATTTTCAGTTGTGCCATACTTTTTCAATTTTTGGATGATTTATTGAACGATGCTCCTCGAGATGTTCAAAGCTTGGGATATTTATTTTTTTTGATAGCCCAACCCTGCATTAAACCTCTCCACAACTTTATCCCTAACTTGTCTGACCTAACTGGTCTTGCTGTTATTCACCAGTGTTCTCTAAGAAACCACTGAGACCTTCACAGAACAGGTGTATTTATACTGAGATGGATGGATGCAATGGATAAATTATACACAGGTAAAATGTATAATATACAGTGTATAACATTTTCGTTCTACTTAACAATTATGTGCTACTTTGTGTTTTTCCAAATAAAATCTCAAGAAAATACATTTAAGTTTGTAATTGTTAGGTCACAAAATGTGAACAGTTAAAGGGCTATAGTACTTTTTGAAGCCACTGTATATCCTGAAATTTCCAAATATAATTGTCTACTAATCTAATTGAGTGTTTTATGAATTAGACCTAATCCTTTTTATTTGTCTGTTTGTGTCCATTGTCTTTGTCTGTGACTGAAAATGTTTGTGTCATTTATGTTATCTGTCATTTTGTTCCTGTGTGGCTGGTTTCTGTGTGTCTCTTGTGTGCTTGTACGGTTTGTTTTTGTTCGTTCTGGTCTGCTTCTCAGATCCAGCTATAAAGACTGTAACACACTTCATCTTCCTATGGAACGCTTCTCACCTGTCAGAAGGTTCTCTGACGGCGCTGCCACCATTCAAGCCTTCAAAACGCAGCTAGAGAACAGTAGCCTCATTAAGCAACTCAAGCAGGTACATTTTACTGCCTTTATTGTGGGGGAATTATTTGCATTGCCAGTTTAAAATTAACACATTTTTTTTGTCTTATTTAACTGACAGAGGTTACGCTAGATCTTTTATTTTGAATGCCAAGTGTTCCCAAATTTGGGGCTAAATTTGTTGACTAACCTCATGCAATAGAATGCATAGTTTTGGAAACTTATTCAGTTTCCAAAACTCTGAGTGTCCCCTCAGAGTGCAATTACAGACAGATTTCGTCTTACTGTAAACTCCTATGCTACCATGCCAACATTCCTTCGTTAGTTTAGAAGAAAGCACTTGAATTGTCCCTGGTTTCTACTCTGTAAATGTGGTGATTACTAATTGTCTGATTCTTTTGCAGGAGTGTGAGCAGCTCCAGAAAATGTATGCGGCCCAGCAGGATGAGCGATTTCTGGAACACACCCAGCAACAGCATATCCTCTACCAGCAAGAGCAACAAATCCTCCACCAGCAAATCCAGGTATGCACTACGTCCTTCTACTGAGTCACGTCTTTGTAGACAAGAATGGCATCTCAACACCAGCTTTTAATACAACAAAGGCACACGTCTCTAAATTCCTCTGCAAGCAAAAACAAAAATAAGGGGATGAAACAATTTTTTCTTTTTCCCACTCACTGGACAACTTACAGCTCTTACATCGCCACATGAAGCCGCCCTCACAAAGTCAAATATTGCAAAATTATTCTCTACAGGGTCTGTCTTTAGGCCATGGAGAGAGTCAGCCCAGTCACCTAACCCACCAGCTTCAGAGGTAAAGTATAGACAAGTGCACATACTGTGGCCCTACTATGCAACCAGTGAACAATGAACTTGATACTGTGGTACAGAGCTCTCGATAGAAATGTTGCATAATTATTGTATCTCGCTTCTCTGCTACTCCCTCTCCTGTCCTCCTTCAGGTTGCGTATCCAGCCGTCCAGCCCTCCGCCAACACATCCGAGCAACCACCTCTTCAGACAGCCAAATCAGAGTTCTCCGCCTGGCTCTGCAGGCATAATGCAAGGGCATGGTTAGTAATACTACTTTATTAATTACCATAATTTTCCATACTTGTGACAATCTCTGTACTGCTGTATGGAGTACATTACACTATATCCAAAAACGTCGAAGCCCATGTGAGTGTGCCCTTAATTCTCAATTCACAGTAGCACAGAGAATTATTGTGCGCTTGCAATCTGTGTGACGAGGGGACACAAAGAGAGACATTGCTATTTTGGAATCAGAACGATTACACAGTACCCTCCAAAAGCATTGGAACGGCAAGGTCAAATCCTTTGTTTTTGTTAGATACTGAAGATATTTGGGTTTCAGATCAAAAGATGGATATGAGACAAAAGCCCAGAATTCCAGCTTTTATTTCAAGGTAGTTGCATCTAGATGTGTAAAACAACTCAGGACAGAGCACCTTTTGTTTGAAGCCACCCACTTATCAAGGGAGCAAAACTATTGGAATAGACATTATTAAGTTAACTTAAAGTTAACCTTACTTGCAATAACTGTATCAAGCCTGTGAACCATTGACTTCATCAGACTGTTGCATTCTTCATTTGAAATGCTTTTCCAGGCCTTAACTGCAGCCTCTTTCAGTTCTTGTTTGTTTCTGGGGGTTTCTCCCTTCAGTCTCCTCTTCAGGAGGTAAAATGCATGCTCTATTTGGTTAAGGTGCAGTGATTGACTTGGCCAGTCTAAGACTTTCCACTTTTTCCCCCTGATGAAGTCCTATGATGTGTTGACAGTGTCTTTTGGGTCATTGTCTTG
This sequence comes from Phyllopteryx taeniolatus, assembly GCF_024500385.1. NCBI lineage: Eukaryota > Metazoa > Chordata > Actinopteri > Syngnathiformes > Syngnathidae > Phyllopteryx > Phyllopteryx taeniolatus. The sequence continues at coordinate 17,956,272 of NC_084509.1, read as the reverse complement.
TTGCATGATGAAGCTTCTCCTGATAAATTTGAATGTATTTTTCTGTAAATTGCCAGACAAAATGGTTTTGTAGACTTCAGAATAGATTTTACTGCTAGAATCATGAGTTACATCATCAATAAAGACTAGTGAGCCCGTTCCAGAAGCAGCCATGTAACCCCAAGCCATGACATTACTTCCACCATGCTTCACAGATGAGCTTGTGTGTTTTGGATCATAAGCAGATTCTTTCCTTCTCCATACTTTGGCCTTTCCATCACTTTGATAGAGGTTAATCTTGGTTTCATCAGTCCATAAAACTTTGTTCCAAAGCTTTTGTGGCTCATCTCTGTACTTCTTTGCAAAATCCAACCTGGCCTTCTGATTCTTTTTGCTGATTAGTGGTTTGCGTCTTGTGGTATGGCCTGTATATTTCTTCACTCGAAGTCTCCAACAGTGGATTGTGATACCTTCACCCCTGCCCACTGGAGGTTGACAGTGATGTCACTGAGTGTAGTCTTTGGGTGTTTCTTCACAGCTCTAACAATGTTTCTGTCATCAACTGCCGTTGACACCCTTGGCCGACCTGTTCGATGTCTGTTGCTCAATGCATCAGTAGTTTATTTCTTTTTCAGGACATTCCAAATTGTCGTATTGGCTGTGCCCAATGTTTGTGCAATAGCTCTGATCTTTTTTCCCCTCATCTCTCAGCTTCAAAATGATTTGCTTTTCTCCCATAGACAGCTCTCTGGTCTTCATGTTTGCTTCACAGCAAATTCAGTTTTCACAGGTGAAACCCAAAGCCAAAAACAAGCACTATCTAATGTTTAAGCAATCAATCTAAAATGCAACACCTGAGCAATTACAACCCCCATTCCAATGAATTTGGGGACGTTGTGTTAAACATAAATATAAACAAATGTGTGTTCAAATTTATAACAATGAGTCTAAACTTTTCAAAATCTCAGATAAACTAATAAATTGCACAACATGATGGCGCTTTGAGGTCCTATTTGGAAAAATGTCAGGTTCGAGACTATGGCAGAATGGCAAGCGAGACCCAATCACAAGCGTTGGCTTTAGAAGGAGGAAGTGATATGGGGGAAAAAATCTGCGCTTTGGCGACGATTTTTCAAAGGTAAACTGAAAGTGTAATCATGGAAATTTCCAAAAGCAACTATAAATTAATTCCACATTTTTCCCAGTAATGTAACAGATTACAATTATGTAAATTTTGTAATTAAGTTACGTAAATCGTTACATGTAATTCGTTATTCCCCAGCACTATTGCTAGTCTATGACCATGCATTGTTGGTTATCATCTGTAACTATACGGTCCTCAAGGATTAGTCTAGGAGTCTTCCCTTGTTAAGATTTTCTGTATATCTCTGTTCTCTATGAAATTTTATAACAACTGATTTTATTCTCGCCCTCCCTAGGTCCATCCTCAGTACCGTATCAACATGGCTCTCCTTCACTCTACCAGGGCCAGAGTGGGAGCCCACCTCCCACAAGCCTTCCAAGAGTGTCTATGCCAGCCAATCAGCAGTCAACGTCTGTGCACCCTTCTGTCCCATTAGCTCAGGGTGTACCTCAACAGCAGCAAGTGAGGTTTTTAATAGTTGAATATAGTTATATAACCGTAAAATTTGACTATGAGCCGCAATTTAAAAAAAAAATAAAAAAATTATGCATCATAGGCTATGTTCACTCGGGTTGGGCATCGTTTGAATTGGAGCAATTCCGGTCCCGATTCCTGTTCCTCATTTCGGTTCCGGTTCCAAGCGATTCTCGATTCTGATTCTTTTAGGGGGATGGGTCAAAAAAGTTTGCATGGTTTAAATAAAGGTTGTCCAAATTATGAACATCCATTTTCTTAGCAACCCGCGGCATGGACTAAAATGAACATTTGACTCTGAATACTTTATAAGCAGTATCAATATCAAACCTATGAACTAAAAGGCACAACTAATTGTTCCAATTGTTCCAATTCAAAAACCAGTTGACTTAATATTCAGCTAAAAGTTAAATATAGCATTGTTAAAATAGTTATTTGGGACTGTTTTTTCAGGTCAAATGGTTTATATCTGCAAGTTTGAACTTGACTTCCTGTTTTAAGCTTGTAGCCTTTAATTTTGAAGGGTACACGCCGGAACTCAGCATTTTGGCACAAAAAGTAACTTCACATGGCATTTTTATTTTTTAGAATGGATGGAACAAAATGCTATAAAACGTTGATTCCTTTCCTTACCCACTGATGAGGCACAAGGTTAGTGTTTGTGAAATGGCGGGACAACGTTTATGCGAATTTTGTCCCAATTAATTAAAGAAGAAGAATCACCTTTATTGTCATGAACATGCATGAATGCACTCGAAATTTGTTCTCTGCATTTTACCCATCACATTGAACACACACTTGTTACTGGAACAGACTGGAGCGCCTGGGGAGCAGTTCGGGGTATCAGTGTCTTGCTCAAGGTCACCACAGCCATGAGTCCGGGGGATGTTGGCGGATGGTCCGGTCGGGGTTTTTAATCTGGGTCCCCCATGGTGGCAGGCGATGATCTTAACTATTGGGCCATGGCTTATGATGTAAAGTTGCTATGGTGAAGTTTTAGCTCAATGTTAAGCTTTTTTTTTCTGTCCAACTCTTAACGTTGGTTTGAAGACTAAAATAAACGCCAAAAACCATCAGTGCAAAGGTGCAACCAACCGTTTACCTTGTTAGCTGTCTCAATTTTGGCATAGACGTATTTTATTGTTTCACTCACCCAATTGACTCAGAGTTGACTTCACTGAAACTCCGTGCGGTGTAGGCTGAGGCTCGGCGCGGGACTTGGGAGGGAGTGCCTCAGACACTACACATTGTGAAAGCCTCCTTCGCACAATATAATCTTATTCCAAGTATTGCACTGAGGCAACTGGTTATTAATGTTAACAAAGTTAAGACACACTTTTGTTCACCACTGCCACCGTCGGGCACAAGCACGCCTTTGTTCTTCTTCGTCGGTTTTCGACGCTTCTTCATCGGTTTTCGACACTTCTTCAGGATCAGCGGACAAGGCATCGAAACTGGGAACCGAAACTTTTAAATTTGAACGATTGCGGTTCTCGATGCCCAACCCTAATGTTTACACTGCAGGTCAATTATGATCACCCCTAAACACCCTCATCAAGCCTGTGACCTTTAACAAACAACTGTTACTTTTGCAAAAAACATGGCAGTAAGACATACAAATACATCAAACACCCAACAAAACTCACATGGCATATATTCTCTAAACTCTATGGAAACAATCCGAACCACACAGCAAGTGTTATATGTGCAGCTTCAAATTTAGTGGGTATGTCTTGTATACTGTATCGTGTGCTCTGTAGACCGTACTTTATGGTACTTAGTTTTGCCTTGTTGTTTTCTGAATTTAATCCACTTGTGATCATGTGTACTGATATAAAGTAACCAAATGTCTAATTTATGCAGGTGACTATTCAGGTACAGGAAGTGGAATTAGGAGGTGGGCCACAAAGACAGAGCAGTTTTTTGTCTGCACCATGTGGACACAGAGTTCTTGGGAAGCAGCTGAGTGCAGATAATGCAGAATCGCACAGGTGACTTGAATCTTTCTGTACAGTGACCATCAAAAGCCTACAATGCCAAACGACTCTCAGTATTCTACTTCACAACATATCATGACCTCAGGTCTTTGAATGGAGTCATTCCATTTCATTTCACAGGAGCTCTGTTTTACAAGTTTGGAACTGTTTTTGTTTCATTGAAATTCATGAGCACCATTTTAACTTTACCATAACATTGTCACTTAGGGTAAACATTTTATATATAAGTACAGGTCACAAGGACATTAGTTACCATCACTGACAAAACAGTAATTGGAAAAGCCTCATGGACATTGATCAGATGACAACAACAGCGCTTGCTCCACCTCCATGTATCTGGTGAGTGGATGCATAGAATGTGCTGCGGCAGCACATATAGAGGTGTCAATAGTTTCAGTAGGAGATCTGTATTGTGTTCCTAACATTCACACCCCTGTTCTGCCTTCAATGGGAGAATGTGTAACCAACCTTGCATAAATCCAAAGGCTTACCAAGAAATCCTCCTTTGGAAAGAGACATATTTTTCTCAGTGAAGGCTTGAGTGTGGGCAAGGACCTCACGTATTTTGAGATCTTCCCATGTTGAGTGATGTAGTGACCTGCTCCACATTCTTCAACCATAGTAAAAAAAAAATTGCGTGCAAAGGGTTAATATAATGTTCCTTTTCCTTTGTTCTTCCAGTCGTAGCCTTGGACGTTTCACATCAGCCTATGACCAGGCCCAGTTCAATCCCCACCTTTTTTCTGGTGACGCAGCCACTCGGGGAGCCCCTGGAGTTCTGGGCTCTTATAGCCCTTACATGCAGGGGGCCTCTCTCAACGTACCGGGCTTGGAGGGTTACCAGAGTGGGGCTTTGGGAACCGGGACTTATGGCACCCCGTCAGCACTACAGCAAGCGTTACTCTCTCCAACTCCACTGGACTATCGTCCCCCACAACAGCATGTCACACCCACTTTGCAGGGGCTCCTGTCCCCCCGCCACTCTTTAACAGGTCATGCAGATCCTCGGTTACCGCCACAGGACCTGGCCGCACTGCTGAAGAGGCAGAGCCCCCGCTCATGCCCTGCACCCCCAACACCACCCAGCAGTACAACACCAGAATACGGAGAGATGCTACTTCTGCGCCAGCTGAGCCAGGGTGAGAGTTTGGAACCACAGCCACCTCAAGCCTCCCCGGTAAGCAAACACTACCACCACCTTCTCCAGATCCGACCGCCAGAAGTCCAGCCCCAACAACACTCTGTCCAAGCACCTTGTCCCAGCTTGCCCCACTCGGAAAGCATGGAGGAAGATGAGGTACCATCTGGTTACCACCATACACAAGAGGGCCTGCTGGCCAAAGCAGGAGAAGGTCATGAGCTCCTGGGTCCTCCCAGAGGCAGCACCCCTCCCTACAATTCCCCTACTCACAGACGTGGCTATATCAGTTTGAGTCCTCCAGCAACTAGAGGTTGGTTAATCCAGCACTTATTGGAGTATTTAGCATAATTTTCCCCAGCATTAAGATTACCATGAGTTTATACATCCAATATTTTATTATCAGACTCTGAACATGTCGAGTCCAGACAAACGGGGCAAGCCATGGAGGTGCCTGATCATAATGGCTTGGGCTATTCACGAGGTCAGCAAGGAGAAGCTTACAGGTCCCGAGGACATCTTCAGCGCCACCACACCATCCAGACCTGTGATGATGCATATGTGAGTGACTACACTATACATGTTGAATGTTGAATTGGAAGTTTTCAAGATTCATGTTCAGTATCGTTTCATTTTCCTGTGTTTGATGAATGGAAATTTCTGTCCAGGACCAGTCGGAGCCTATGTCTGGGATGAGTCTGTTGGCTGGGAAGGCGCTAAGTTCCGCTCGTATGTCAGATATTCTCAGCCAGACGTCACTGTCAGGAAGCCAGCAGCTGCACCAGCGGGAAGAGTCGGGTCAGCAATTAAAATGCAATAACCTAAATAGCTCTTGACTTTAAAAAAATCCATAACAGCAATAAAATGTCTATTTCAAGCAGTATGTGACGTTGAAGGGGAGCTCCACGCGGCGACCTGCTATCCCTCTTCCTGCACCACTGATATGCTTCTCACCTATAAGCCCCCTGACCTGCAGTACAGCATGGAGCAGGCTGGAGTCTAGCAATGGTACGTAATCCTTTCATCAGGCCAGGTACAATATTTGATAACTGATTCAAAATGATACTGTTATGTACGAGGACAACAATTTTGAAATGCAATTAAATTGTTTATTTCAAGTATTTGGTTCATTTAAAATAAACAGTTGAGAATTAGGCTTTACACGATCAGGATTTTTGGGGCCGATCACCAATCAGCGAGTTTAAAAAAAACGATCACCAATCCGATCACAAGATGGAGGAATGTGTCTATTTAAATGACCTGTTCATTTACTGTATATACTTGTGTACTTAATTGCTCAAAAAATTATATTTACAATAAATAATGTATCTTTTTTTCCTCTATTTATGCCAGTGAGGCATAGTGACAGACAGAACAAATTAATTCTATTAGATGGCAGGAAGTAAATACAGTAATTAATGTATCCACTTTTTGTGACATTTTTGTTTGTTGGTGTGCCGTGAGATTTTTCAATCGTAAAATATGTTCTTTGGCTCTATAAAGTTGGAAATCACTGCTCTAGTCAGATCGTGTATTCTAATCACTCAGGTCAAACCAACATTACAACATGACAGAAATAATGGGTGCTAACTTACTGTAATTAAATTACTTCATTTTAATTAAATTGCTTCACCCACACCGAAACTTTAGAGCATGATTCGACAGAATGGCGGCATGTTTACGTACAACCGTTCATGCTACCACTAGCTTGCTAGGCTACATAACATTTTATTGCCTGCTTGTGAGACGTATCGTATTCAAAGTACGTGAACATACCTCAGGCAGGCCTTAAACGAACGTCCTATCCTGTCTTGAGCACTGGTGACCACCAACATATGTTTCCCCCCCATTTTGTCCTCATAATATAGTCGGCGCGATCCACTCTTGTTGTCGTTTCCACGGTAACAAGTGTATCCAGTCGCATTTGTGTTGACAAGATAAAGCCCAATGATCGTAAAAAACGGGATGCGGTGATATTGGACTACAAGATTTGATTGCAGTAGTCTGACATAGTGCAATCTTGAAAGAGCAAATTTCTCTTGTCGTCTGATCGGGTATTATGTGTTGTCTGTCTCAGACGTGTTGTCTGTTCCACACCGCCGACGTTTATTTGATTTTTTTTTTTTTTAATAACTTTATTGGCCGTCAGATATTTACAGGACTACGCCAAAAGACACGCGACAAGGCTAAAAATAAACTAGCTTTTGGATTAAAATATACTGTGCACGATGGCGATGCAGAGTAAATGTCTTTTGCGGAGCCGATCAGCATAAGATACTGATTATCGGCCGATACCGATAAGGGTGATAAAATCAGTGTAAAGTCTATTGAGAAACGTGTAAAATACCACCTCACAAACTATATACCAATTTATGACAAAATCTTATGAGTGAGGATAGAAAATACATGACATAACAGCCACAGTCACGAGACTATTCTGAGAGGGTTCCAGTCGGCCTTAGAAAAGCATTAACATTTTTACATACATTTTCACCAAGATGAAATGTCACAAAATGCAAATATCCCACTGGCAATACAATTGCACGGCAAGTCAAAATGTTTTCTAAAACAATTAGTGTATGCTACTGTTAATTTTCTCATTTTTAGCTTTGTTAAAACATGCCCACATATGAGAATACTGTGTGCAAAAAACTTTAAATAATTGAAGCTTAAGGGTTTCAAGCAGCATCTAAATTGCCTCTGACATAACGTGCACATATGTCCTGATCATCTGATTGTGCATTCGGCATAACAACACAGAGATATTTGTACTTTGTGACACAACTGAGAACAGAATCATCATGATAAATAGAGTAACAGGTTTGATGTTGTGCATAAAGGTTTTTAGCTTCATTAAACTGAATGCAGTATTATACTCATGGTCATATTTAACACATTATTCAACAAGGGACTGCAGACATTTACTGGACGGGGAAATGACAACAAGATCAATATACAGCAAATGATTCACTACTTTGTGGCCAACTTTACACACGATACTCAATTCTGAAAGTTGGTCCCTCAGTTGGTCAACTTGCTCAGTAAATAACAATATTATTATTATTATATGGCAATATTCCTCCCTGTTTTATCCCATTGCAATGATCTCATTTAACAACACTTCACACAAACTGTGTGGTCTGAAATATACTAATATACACAGCAAAGGTCTTACCAGTATTGGTGGAACCACACAATCTACAGGTTACTTGAATAATGCCCAGTGGTTAATGGTCAAATGCTTTACAGGCATTCATAGGACAGATGGGGCTATTGTGAGAATAATAGTAATCCATAATCTCTTTCAGAATAAGAATACACTGGTCAGTTTTGTAATTTACCTTAAAGGTAAATTGATACTCTGAAGTGTACAGATACTGTTCCATTATCTCAGACACCTTGGGCCAGGGGTGTCAAACTCATTTTTGTCGTGGGCCACATTGTAGTTATGGCTTCCCTCGGAGGGCCGTTATGACTGTGAACCCATGTAAAATATTGTCTCATATAATGACATATACACAACAAATTGATGGATAACTAGTTTTAAAATCAGAAGCCAATAAAAAAAATTCACTATTATTACATTTATTCCAAAAAGGTGATTGTAACATAAAATGCTTGCAATATCTCAACATTATACAAGTAAAGACGCAAGTTGTGGTATTTTCACAAGAAACATGAAGTCAACACACATGATTTGCATTCGCGTGCCACATAAAATGTTGCGGGCCGGATCTGGCCCCCGGGCCACGAGTTTGACACCTTTGTCTTAGGCCTTCCGCACACAGAGCAATGTGGCCGAACCCGACTGAGTTGTCGCGCAGCGTACGGAGTTCTGTTACTAGTTTTGATATTTTGCTGCGATTCAAAACTTGCGATTCAAAACTTGAATCACAGATTAACAGTGTTGCAACACGGTAAAGTAACGCCACGGCCAATCAAAAACACCGTTGTGTCACAAGCTTTCACAACAAAAAAAACCTTTCCTGCCGTGTTGTTTTCATCAACAATTACACAATTATTTCTTTGATGCCCATTTTTTTCATGACGACAATGTGACTGTGACGAGCTTTACATGGTTCTTTGATAACTAAATCAGGACGAGACGTATGCGCTTATTCGTTGACGAGTGGATGAAAATGTTAGTGGGTGTTCTGTCAGACGTTCAAAATGCACGCTCACCACACGCCAATCGCTAAAATGGAATGGGAGCTGGAAAGTCAGTGTACACATCTCACGGTCCAGCGAAGAGAGAGCAGTGCGTAGAGCAGGTTGTAAATAGTGTGTCGCAGTTAAGAATCAGAGTCAGAATCATCCACCAGAGATGTGACTACAATTTCAAGACAAAATTGGCAGCATGTTACAATGGAATTGTAAGTTAACTGTTTAAGAAGTTAATGGCAAGAGCGAAGAAGCTGTTGGAATGTCTTCTAGTACTAGTTTGCATTGTTCGATAGCGCCTACATGAGGGAAGGAGCTGGAAGAGGTGGTGACCAGGATGTGGAAGGTCCATGAGGATTTTGCATGCTCTTGTCCTTAGGTCTGACAGCGTGTAAGTTCTCAAGGTTAGATAGGGGTGTGCCGACAATTTTTTCAGCAGTTTTGATTGTCCGTTGTGATGGATGAACACAGGACTGATTTGATGGCTGCTGTGTAGAACTGCTTCAGCAACTCTGGGCCTGCCGCTTTGTTGATCTTTTGTTGTTTGTAGATACATCTCACATCCTGTCTGTGGATGGTCAACGCAGGAGGGGGAGTCAGAGGTGTGATGGTGGTGGTCAGTGGTGCGGCTGGGTGTGTGTGAGGTGTGAAAGTGTCCTTTTCAAATCTGCAGTAGAAGGTCGCCAGTTATTATTTTTGTTCTCAGTTTAGGGGGATGGTCGCTTGTAATTGGTTAGCGATTGTAATCCACGGCAGTCGTTAGTGGTAAACTGTTTTTCTAGCTTTACTGCATAATTTCTCTTTGCAATGTTCATCTCTATAGTCAGCTGGTTTCTAGCGCAATTATACAGGGCTCTATCCCCACTTTGATAGGCGTCCTCTTTAGCCTTTAGCCATTTCTTGTTGATATAGAAGCATATCCTGTCGCCTTTTGTTTTCCCTGATAACTCTGTGACGCGGTCTGCCCAGTGTAGTTGGAAGCCCAGAAGCATTACGGCACCATCGGGGACGTGTTCACAAAGCCATGTCTCCGTGAAGCTCAGTCTTTACTGGTCTTTGCGAGAAGATGAAGCTCGTCCATTTTGTTGGGGAGGGAGCGTAGATTCGCGATTTTAAGTCCTACATTAGCTTAATGAATGGTGCCATTTGTACCGATTTTGTCACAATTTAATGTGCCTTTATTTCTTTGGTGTACCTTCAGTTTGTCACTGTACCTTTATTTCTCTTTATTTTAGAGGCCACAAACACAGACACACATATATACAAATACCACACTCTGGGAGATGACGTCACGCATCTCAACATTTGTTTTATGTGGTGTCGTTCAATATCATTGTGTTTAAATTTTGAAGTAAATTCTGAAGGCTTGAAGCTGACCCTGGCACCATTCAGCTACTGCTTCGGCTGTCAGCACACAGTGTAAACAAAGCTAATCACGTGCCATATATGCACTATGAAAATGATGGTCAAACCACGTTAGGAGGCTCACCTGCAAAATTTAACCGTTGCTATGGACTGCAATCAAAGCACATAAGCCAATTTACACTCATTGGTGGGGACATAATGTGACTAACGACCATGGCAGGGGCGGCGCTACAGGGGTGGTGGCCGTGGACCCAAGATAGAAGGGCAGCCACCCCACTGGCCATGCTGGCAGCCACCTCCAAAGTGTGTTGGGAATAACCAGGAAAATAATATCTTGTTATTTCCCCCATTGACGATCGGTTTTCACAAGGGAAAAACTTCAGTGCATGCATGTCATTCATATCTTGTGAGACCGCATTAAAAAGGTTTAGATGCTTTTTGTTATGCCACCACAGAAGGTTACTAGTTAATTAAAAAAATTATGGCTAACCCTGACTCTGGAACTGAGTTACTAAATTTCGGTTGAGTTCCAGTGGTAAAAATCTTTTTTGAAATACAAACAAATTGGCGGTCGAGTGTTGTAGGTATTGTAGATTGGATTGTGGTCAACCTTTGAGTTTCCAATGTACATTACTTTACTCCTATATCCTTTTGTCTGGGATTAGGTATCACCTTTGCTTTACACTCGTTGCCCCTCAGGTTTTTTCTGTTTAATTTTGATCATCTTTGATGTCCGTTTATCAGGTTTGCATGATAATTTTGGTTGGAAATGCCTAAAATGTCTTGCTTAAATTGCGCCACTTGTATGCTCCCGCACCTCGTGGGTCGTAGGCAATGGTGTGCTGTGAAGCGGCCACGGTCACCACCACAAGTCACCGCGGCTGGTTCCTTTTGATTTCTTTTTTAGTTTTTTAAATCTCTTCCTTGTTTTACTCTCCTTTCCAGGGGCCACGGCACCCAGCGTGACACCCGTTCCTCATTACTATCATTCTTAAGCACAATTCACCAAGCTCATCATTCGCTCCCACTGATTTGAACCTGCATGAATGATCATTACTGGTGACAATGAATGCAAGCTTTGCTATTCCATCCACCATTGTTACATCATGAATATAGTTTAAAGTATTGTTGTAAAACACACCATATGTATACATTATAGAGTGTTTTTAGTATTTTCTGAGTTTGGTCGCTTAAAAAAGGAAAATGCCCTGTTTTCGCTCAGCTGAGTTGACTGAGCCGTGTAGCGAACACGAATTGCACAGGTACTTGAATCTTAATTGACAACTACCGTAATTTCTCATGTATAATGCGCATTTTTTACCCCAAAAAATTGTCACAAGTCAATAGTGCAGATTATACACGGGTATAGGAGAAAATGAAAAAGACTTTCACATTTTATAAATGTATGCCGCCATCTAGAGGTTATGAAAAAGCTGTACACTTTCATTCTAGTATGGCACCAAGAGGTTATGAAAAAGGTGTAGACGACACTTTCATTCCAACATGACAGGGTTACATATGACTGCATATATGTAGAATTGCGCTCATAAGTTTAAATACCCAGGCAGAATTTGTTAAATGTTTTTATTTTTTTTTATAAATATGACTGATGACTGAACAGCAACCATCATTCATTTCTTTATGGTTATGTTTTGTTTAATGTTCATGCTTTTCTGAAATGCTTGACAGTTTAATTTGAATCACATTAAAATACAACTAAATGTGTTTTGTCTGGTCCTTCATGTTTTCTTAAAAGAATTGTACACATCTTACAAATTCTGCCTGGGTAATCAAACATGTGAGCACAACTGTGTGTTTTCTCATTTACTAAATAAAAGTAGGGCTGTGAATTTCAAAATGTGAGCAAGTAAATACAAATAAAGTATTATGTGTTCAAATAAAAGTGCTTAACTTAAGAATAATTCTTTGAAAAAACTAACAAAATACAGACCATACTTCATGTTTTGATCATATGGGTAGAAGCAAAATCATGCATTATACATAGGTTGAAGGGTTTTCCAGAATTTTTAGGTCAACTTTGGGGGTGCGCATTATACATGGATGCGCATTATACACGAGAAATTACAGTACATAAAAATTTCAGTGATTTCATATCTACCCATTTTGCAAGCCTTATGCTGTTTATTGACCTTTGCATTCAATCTACATAGATTCAGAATTTATACCATGTCACACACTAATTTTGACTTATGCATGCATAAACCAGTAGAAAAAATGTAATCTGATGAAAGGGGAACTTTAAAGAACCGACAAAGCCCTTGGATATGAATGTATAAAATCTTAATTCTCTCTGGAACGTTGCAATCCTGATACATGTCTAACAACGAGTTATGAAATGGCACCATTTATATGCTTGGGATTAAAGCACAAATAAATTCTTTCCTTGTTTCTTTTCCCCTTCCCTACAGGATGCAGTGTATCCTATGTACAGCGGTCTATATCAAGCATCCTGACTTGTGTTGAGTTGAGATGCATCATGCCAAACCACCATCACCCATCTATCGACATCACTCACCATCTCTTTGTAGGGGGAAGCGGGGTGGGGGGGGGTCTGCTCAAATGTGGGTGTTCATATAACATCACAGTTGGGGCATTCAGGGTTCAAAAGGTCAAAGTGCCACCATCTCCTGCACAAATATCAATCATTGTTACCAGTGGGGTTCTTTTTTTTTACCAAGACTATCCCACGCCACAGCAATCTCCTCTCATCCTTCATATGCACATCGTTTTGTGCCTCATTGGCTGACGGAGCCGGTTTGACTTATAACAACAGAAAAAAATGGACACAGTACTGCATCAGATCCAAAGTATATTGTGCTTGTGAGCATTTGTGCACACGGTTGCGCAATGAGAGGTGTGGAGATGAAAGGCGTCTTGAAGCTGCACACAACTCCTCCTCCTGTACTCCTCCTACTTGCAGACTGCAGATCATTTCAGACTGGATGAGAATCTCTGCATAGGTGTTTTTGGAGTCGGCCTACATTTATTCCTCCAAAGATAGAGCTCAGTGTCAGTACACAAAGGACAAACCAGCTCATTTATGTTTTTCCTGTTGTCACCCACCCCCACCCCCCAATTTATTTTTTTTAATACATATTTTATTGTCAAATAGTAATGTCCATGTTAAACATAATGGTCAATATTGTTACTGTTGTTATCACAGTTTCCAGTAAAATGTTTATTAAGATGACATTATTATCGAAAAACAGTTTTGTGTTGCAAGGAGGACACCAATTAAGAGAAAAAACTGAATTCTGCACTTTGGACTCGCCCCACCTTCTCCCCTCATCCTCTCTTTCATGATATCATGCTCCTTTTTGGACTCCCCCCAGCACCCCTCCATTCTTATTTGTTCCCACCTGCTGTTACCTTCTTTCCCAACCTTCTCACTCATGTCTGTTACAGTGTAATGCATTGTGGGTAGTTTTACCAGATTTTTGCTCCTTGTACAGTGATGCCATGTATAGAATGCTTTTGCAATTTCTGCTATTTGTTTCTTTTGTTTTTAGATGTTGTTGGGGAGGCTTTTATTTTTTTAATATCATTCTTATTTTTCAATGTTTTCGAAATGTTTACTTTTTGCTTTATGAATTTCCTGCCAAAAGAGGACAGAGAGACAGGGCTTTCTCTGTCTTAAAACGATTGTTCATATTTGTTTTAATAATTATATCAAGACACTTGAATAAGAGTAATATTTTTTTCTTTTTTAAGCATTTCATTTGTTCCTCATTCGTATAGCTGTTGCGCCTGTTTTTTTTTTTTTTTAGATAGATGTGGCAGCGGCGGGGATAGCAAACAGAAACTTAAAGGGAATAACTTGACATTTCATCCAAAACATAGCAAGTATGAAGACTGACAACACCTGTTTTTTTTCTTCCCTTTCTGCCCTTAAAATCTGCTGTGATTCCTCGGCCATTATTATGAATGATTATTTTAATATTACATCTTGCGCCTGGACAGATGACACATTTTTTAATGTGACTCTTCTTCCCTCTCATTTGGACTTGTTTTGATACCCCTGGACTCTGGACCCCTTTCCAAACGAACAAAAGGTTGTTAAAGTTCTTCTAAATTGGATGTCCATAGCATGTGAAGTCAAGATTTTAGGCATGGTGATTTGAGCCCACCTTTAATACACAGTAGTGCTTTAAACTGTTGGTAGGCTTAAGCACCACCAGATGGAAACAAGAACACACTGGGGACCACAGCAGAACATTTGAAAACCTTATCCACCCCAACTCCTTTCTATGTTCCTGTTGGAGTGTCATATTTACTGGTGCAGAGAAAAGACCTTCTGATCTCATTGTAAATGTTTGTACTGCCCCAATTGCACAATACCAGACTGCACAGTTGACGTTACAACCAACAGTTGTTGGTGTCGTGCTGCGCTCGTGCTTTCCATTTGCACTCTGTAATTTCCTACGAAGATTCAATGAACATTTCCAAAAGTTACAATTCCTCCAACTCTCCTTGATTCCTGCCAGATCTGTGCTCCTGGCCTCTGCACCAAGCCAAAACTGATACGTAAGAGCAATGAAGAGGAGATGAGTGGACTAAAAGACATGCAAGTCAGACATGAAATTGAACCTCAGCCTGGGGACCTACAGCAAGACTGAATGGGAAGCACTGCACATGATTCAGACAGAGTGGGGGAGAGCTGTTTCACACATCAGACTGATTCTGCCCAGTTCTCATTTTCTGTTTTGCCTCCTTGATGCTGCCATCTAGTGTGTGTGTACTCTTCATCTCAGCCTTTCCTTCTCTGCGAGTCAGCTCTCTGCTCCACTCTCCCCCCCTAGTTTTGTTTTTATGTTTGCCTTTGTTTTTAATTTTGATTTCTGTTGAGTACAAAAATACTAAAGTGCAACAATTATTAAAAAGATTATCAACCAAACTAAGATAAAATATATATATAAATAAATACTTTAAAATGGCAATGGCTTCTGTCTTTGTGCAGCTTTTTCGTCTTTACATTATACTATTTTTCCAGGAATGAAGAAGATAAGAACATAACACATTGCTACAAGGAATAATTTCTTTTTTAGTTTGTTTATTTTGACCTACCACTTGAACAGGGGTCATAACAGGATAAGTGTTATCATTATTAATCTTTAGTATTTCAAACATTTGACAGACTTATCGTGAGAAAGTACTTATTTAATTGTATCAAAACAACACAGTACATCAAATTAAAACGAATAGACTAAATGACCGAACTACTACAAATATTCTAAAGAAATACTCTTCAGGAAGAGTTAGGTCCTAGCTTTTACCTTTGTTGTCCAGTATATGCAATAAATATGAAGTCAATAATTATGAGGTGCTTACAACGTAAGGGACAAACAGTTGCAGTGATAAAACATCAGGCTCTCAGTCCTTCAAGGTTATCTACATTTGGTTTCTCAATGCCAATCTGTGGTTTTACATATGTAAAATAGTGGGAAAATTAATTATTATTATTATTCTTGCAGAAAGATTGTCCTCATATTTGGATGTTGGAAAGTTCACACAATTGAATGATGTAGTGAGTTTGAATGTCGGGAAATATGACAAGAATAATTTGGGAATTTTAACATCATAGGCATTTGGAGCCCATTTTGGGGAGCTCCCCTGAATCTTTTTTTTTCCAGATTATTGTGTTTTGACTTTATGTCCTTTCTAAACAAGTTAGACATTACAAGTGTATAGCCATACAGTACCTGCTTGAAATGTCATATTTTAACAAAGATAAAATATACCCATTTGCCTCAACAATGGTTTGTTGCACCTAACCCTTCCAACCTCTCCCCGACTGGGCTCAACGCTACCTGCACAGGGGCAATGCGCTGCCTTCCAGTGAAATGCAGTTGTTGTGTAAGTACCTGCCTTAAACCAGCATATGTGGGGCATTTCCCAACTTCTACCACTTAATAGCAACACACTTTTATCATTATTATTCCTCATTTTTTGCTGCATTTAATTGTAACTCAATATTAATGTTGTTAGGTCGGGGTTAAGCTGACCTTTTTTTTTACTAGCTAGGGTGGTGAGAGACATCACCACTGTGCTTTGTTTGAAATGGAATGAGAGAAGCTAGCTGTTTTGTCCTGTGCATGTGTTAATGATGTTAATGTTAAAAAGGTGAGACTGACATTGTTTGACAGGTAACTGGATGCTTATTAACATAACTCCTAATGGGACGCGGAGAGAGGGAGGAACAATGAGAGAATTTTACATATTAGTTTTCAAAGTATTCACGAATGTCAATTTTCTGTACATGTGTTTTACACATTGCGCATTGGATTTCAAATAAAATTCTCCAAAAGAAGTCCAAGGTCCATTTTTAGGAGGGTACTCACCATGGGGTAAAAACAAATTCTACAATTAACATGTATGCAGAGGTGCTAACAGAGATTAATAGATGTGAAGTTCACATCTTCTGATGATGTTCCCCCCCATGATTTATTGAAGGACATAGAAAATGGGCCTCCGATTGACAACAGAGACAAACTAGCGAGTGAACCGCCTGCACCTCTTTAGTATAAGCTATACTGGCTGCAGTGTTCTGCATGCTGCTGCTTATGTCTGTTCAACTGCATTGCAGACATGCCAGCCTGAAATAATGGAGCACCGAACAAGTGAGTGACATGACTTTAACATGTCTGCGGATGGTCAAGAATAAGATAAGAAGGAAAATATATTCAGCTTGGCCTTCTTTTCACCAGTTTAATAAATCTCTGCCTCTCCTTTTCTCCCAACTCAGAGCATCCTTCTCTTCATCTGTGCATTAATCCTCTTCCCTTCATTCGCTCATCCTCTTTGCTGCTCTCTCCCGCCTACTCTCCCCTCCTCTCAGTGGCAGCGGTGTGACTGCCTGAGTCAGCTAGCTTTACCAGCCAGTGAGTAAATGCTGCTTCTGGAGGTGGCATATCCTGAAGACAAATGTGTGTGTGGTGTGTATGTGGGACTATGAGTGGACACGGATGGGAGAGCGACTGAGTCAGAAAGGCTGCAGTCCTCCCATCACCATCCTTCGCTCCACTGCTGCCATGGAGCTCCGGCTGGCTGAATCACAGCAGAGGCTGCAGAAAGGGCTGCTGAGGTAACACTGTGTGTGAGTGTGATGGAGGAGTCGTGTGGAAATGTATTAAGCACAAACATCTGTACTAACATGCATGCATCCTTGTATACAGTATGCGTGTGTGGGCCTTTGCAGCAATGCACCTTGTACGGCCATTCTTGATTGTTAGTGTAAACCCAGCATTGACAGCTGGAGGCCCAGCGGGTGCATACAATTTCCTTGCTCATCATCATGTTTACGAGGTGTGCGTCATAAATGCTCATAATGATCAAATAACCCAAATAGCGATGAGTGTCGCTACAATTACACTATACACAATCACACGAGTCCCATTTGAAAGAGCACATTTTGTCTTGTTTTGTGGCAAGCAAAACATTTTCGTATGGATCGATGCGCTTCTCTTCTCATATAAGCTCGTCTACTAGCTACAAAGGCTCTATAAAAGAACTCTTAAACTTAGCCACTACAACAAAGGTACAGTCATCAATAACGTTAGTCTTTTCTAAAGTAGCTAATGCTAGCAAGGCCAGCTGGTTTAATCCCTGAACATTCTATTCTTTATCTTGAGTGGAGCATTTCTGTACAAGCAGCAATTTAACATTAGACCCCTAGAAATAGAGAGAAAAAAAGAACGAAAATAGTAGTTATCAAGCAAAATGGATAACTTATTTCCTGTTGTTTTTAGGGTTTCAGTTCTCTACTTTTTTTGTGCAACTTGTCATTTGCTCCCGGAAATTAGGGAAGCGCTTCTCAGGGAACTTTTTTTTTACCTTTTCTGATTTTCCGGTGGGCTCTGGTTTCCCCCTATGCAGTAGCCCAGTGATTCTCAACCACTGTGCTGCGGCACATTAGTGTGCCGCAGTAAATGGTTTAAAAATCATTATTGATTTATTACAAATAATGCATCTTTGATCATCTTTGTATGCCAGTGATGTACAGTATTTAACAATTTCTAACCCCAATGAAGTTGGGAGATTGATTTAAACGCAATTAAAAACAATATAGTGATTTGCAAATCCTTTTCGCCTATTTTCATTTGAAAACACTTCAAAGACAAGATGTTTAATGTTCAAACTGATGACCGTTATTGTATTTTTGCAAAAGACAAAAGCTGGGACAGATAGGGGCAACAAAAGACTGGGAAAGGTGAGGAATGCTCAAAAACATCTGTTTGGAACATTCCACAAGTGAACAGATTAATTGGAAACAGGTGCGTGTAATGATTTGGTATAAAAGGAGCATCCCTAAAAGGCTTAGTTGTTCATGAGCAAGGATGGGGCGAGGTTCACCACTTTTTGAACAACTGCATGAACAAATACTGCAACAGGTTAAGACTAACATTTCTCAACATAGAATTGCAAGGCATTTAGGGCTTTCATCATCTATGATCCATAAAATCATCAAAAGTTTCAGAGAATCTGGAGAAATCTCTGCACGTAAGCGGCAAGGCCGAAAACCAACATTGAATGTCCATCCATCCATCCATTTTCTGAGCCGCTTCTCCTCACTAGGGTCGCGGGCGTGCTGGAGCCTATCCCAGCTGTCATCGGGCAGGAGGCGGGGTACACCCTGAACTGGTTGCCAGCCAATCACAGGGCACATAGAAACAAACAACCATTCGCACTCACAGTCATGCCTACGGGGAATTTAGAGTCTCCAATTAATGCATGTTTTTGGGATGTGGGAGGAAACCGGAGTGCCCGGAGAAAACCCACGCAGGCACGGGGAGAACATGCAAACTCCACACAGGCGGGGCCAGGGATTGAACCTGGGTCCTCAGAACTGTGAGGCTGACGCTCTAACCAGTCGGCCACCGTGCCGCCACATTGAATGTCAATGACCTTTAATCCCTCGGGCGGCACTACATCAAAAACTGGCAACAATGTGGAAAGGTAATTGCCACGTGGGCTCAGGAAAACTTCAGAAAACTATGGTCACTTAACACAGTTCGTCACTACATATACAAAGCCAAGTTAAAACTCTACCATGAAAAGTGAAAGCCATATACATGATCAAAAACACCTGGAAACGCAGCTTCTCTGCGCCCGAGCTCATCTGAGATGGACTGACGCAAAGTGTAAAAGTCTGCTGTGGTCTGACAAATCCACATTTCAAATTGTTTTTGGATATAATGGACGTTGTGTCCTACAGGCCAAAGAGGAAAAGAAGCATCCAGATTGTTATCAGCGCAAAGTTTAAAAGCCAGCATCTGTGATGGTATGGGGGTGTGTGAGTGCCCATGGCATGGCTAACTTGCACATATGTGAAGGCACCATTAATGTTGAAAGGTACATACAGGTTTTGGAGCAACATATGCTGCCATCCTAGCAATGTCTTTTTCAGAGACGTCCCTGCTTATTTCATCAAGACAATGCCAAGCCACATTCTGCACGTGTTACA
The DNA here is from genome assembly GCF_024500385.1 of Phyllopteryx taeniolatus. Taxonomy (NCBI): domain Eukaryota; kingdom Metazoa; phylum Chordata; class Actinopteri; order Syngnathiformes; family Syngnathidae; genus Phyllopteryx; species Phyllopteryx taeniolatus. The sequence goes on along the minus strand of NC_084509.1, from coordinate 17,936,533 downwards.
ACAGTGTGGCTGAGTGTGAGTACTAGACTCTCCTGTCAGTGCTCCAGACCTGTCTCCCACTGAAAATAAAGCTTCAACAATTAGTGTCCTCAGTTCCCAAATACTTATTGAGTGTTGTTCAAAGGAAAGGTGATATAACACAGTGGTAAACATGCCGCTGTCCTAGCTTTTTGGAACGTGTCGCAGGCATCAAATTCAAAATGAGTGAATATTTGAAATAAATAAATAAACACACAAACAAACAAATATAGACGTTTATCAGTTTTAACATTCAACATCTTGTCTTTGTGGTGTATTCAATTGAATATAGATTGAAAAGGATTTGCAAGTCATTGTATCATGTTTAGGGCTGCAGCTATTAAATATTTTAGTATTCGACTAAAAATGTTATCAAGTAATCGAGTACACGGATAAGTTAAACATGTAAACAAGTGCGCCACTTCGAAAGCACGCTTCTCCACAGGCTCCAAACAGATGAACTGTAACCACATTATTAACCAAAGCTGTGCTTAAGGAACGCATTGATGACGTAAGCTCTGTTGAGGTTCACAATTAACAGGCAACTACTGTATATACAAATAGTATAAAACTGAGAGGGCGGGCGATGAATGAGTTAAATAAGCAGATCCCCGAGGCAGAAAAAAATCCTCAAGCATTTTTTGTCCTTGAAATACTCAAGTATTCATTGCAGCCCTAATTAGCCATTTCATTGGAATTGGGGTTTGTAAATGCTCTTCTACCTGTTTATCTGTTGCCATTTATACAACAGAATAATAGCTTTGTGTTCAACTAATCATGTCCGGGTTTCACACGGAGTATGCACATTTGAAAGTAAATTGAGATGCGATCATTATTATTTCAGTATATTTACTTTTTATGACATTTCTGTTTGGTGGTCTGCCATGAAGTTTTTCTAATGCAAAATGTGCCTTGGCTTAATAAAAGTTTGGAAACACTGTAGTATCCTGTATTTAATAACAAACTCAGTCTCTCCCAACAGGTAGATGCATGTATGTTGTAGTAGTATGGATAATGTGTGCAAGAGAAGGTGGTCATCAGGCTCCCAGGCCATGGTGTTTCTTCACACACTGGCCTTATCCTGGGCAGGTGATGTATGCTGTTACTTAATTGCTGTCATTAAATGTCAAACTTGGTTTTACAGAAAATAAATGCTCCTCCTTGATCTCATAAAACAAAATTAGTCGTATGAGATGATTTAAGTTTAAGTCAAAATATAAAGTGCGGTGTCTTGGTGAGACAAAGTATCATACAAATTCATTGAACGCTTCGACTAATCCCACCATCCTTGCTTCAGGCTTTCTACAAAATTAGAATATTATTAGATTTTTTTCCAGAGTTGGTATGCAATGTCAAAGTAGCGCTCCAAATTACAAACATGATCAATTTAAGAGCAGGTACATGCACAGACATTTTGGGGGCAGGTGCTCAAGCCCCAAAAAGGGCACCCATCCCCAAAATTATTCATACTATTAAGAAAAAGAGTAGTATATATTTTATTATGTATTTATTTCTGTTATACAATCAACACAGTCAAATAAACAACTAATAACAAAGGAGTTGAAGGGAAGCTATAGTGGATATAAAAGGTCTACAAGACCCCTGTTCAATTCGCAGGTTTCTGTGGTATATAAAAATGAGACGAATTAAAATCATTTTAAATGTTTTTTCCCACTATTAGTTAATCTATAACCTGTACAATACAATTTCAAAAAATTGAGAGGGGAAGTACAAATTAATTGAGATAATGTGGTTGGACAAGTGCACACACCCTCTTATAAATAGGGATGTGTTCAGAATTAAGCAATCACATTCAACCTCATGTTAAATGGGGGTCAGCACACACCTGCCACCATTTAAAGTGCCTCTTTTAACCCCCCAAAAATTAAGATGGGAGAATATGTACAATTGTCCTAAAAACTCGAATAAAATTCCCCTCATATATCAAAACAGTTGGGTGGTATTGATGGCAGAGAGGTATTTTTAAATACTGTATATAAATGAATAAAAAAAATATGTTGCAGTAAAATAGGTGCTTTTTTTCCTCCAGGGCAAAAGGGCAGGTGCTTGAGCACCACTTGGGGGCATTTGTGGTCAATTCTTCTTAAGAGTATAAATCATAAAATCATTAAGCCACCCCTTTGTCGACATTTATTTTATTCTTACTTGAAATAAAAGTACAGGAAAAAACAACTTAGTCTCTGTACCGACAGGTGCTGTTGAACCTGCCCCCGAAATTGACGGACATCGTCAGACAGCGATGACACTAAGAGAAAACGCAATACACAGGTTCAACTGTCATTCATATGGTTGGCACCCCCATGCACCGGCCTTGCTGACCTGGTACCTGAACGGTGAGCGGCAGAGGTCGTTTTCTCCTAAAGGGGGTCTGGGGAAGACACCCCAAAAAAACTCTGAGGTCAGGAGATTCGGAGCCAATCACAACAGCACATTCTCACTGCGGGCCAGAAAGTGGGACAGAGAGCTGGTGTGTGTGGCATTGAACCCCAAATCAGGGGAAAGCTACAATGCTACAGTTACACTCAATGTCCAATGTGAGTGGCAGTGAATTATTTATCTATTCTTGTGCTACAAAAAACTATTCTACCTCTGCCAAGCACAAAGCTTGTTTTTTTTGTTATCTGCTAAACTAAAAACAAAATGACACAATACTTTTTGCGGGCATGTATCATGGAAAATCATAAGACATTGTTTATATGTATAATTTTAGTTTGTATCTTGATAGCAGATCCAGGATTATTTTTAGTTCATCATAGGGAAGATTTGGCAGTCACAAAAGTTGGCAGGTATTCATTTATCCCAATTCACATTTTTAAATATTTACCCACTTCCTTAACATTTGCAAACATCCATTTTTTTATTCCACCTTTCCTAAGTAGGTTTGGGGATGAACTGGAGGCTATCTCAGCTGACCTTTGCGAGGTACAGCATGGACGGGTCGCCAGCCAATCACAGGCCACATAGACAGACAACCATTCACATTTACCTATGGACAATTTAGACTTTTAAACCTACCTTTTTTTCTTTTTACCTATGATGCCTATTTTTGGGATGGGAAAACCCACGTAAGCACAGGGGGAACATGCAAACTTCACACAGAGAGGATGGAGCCTAGATTCGAACATAAACCTTAAAACAGTGAGACAGACATGCTACCCACTCGACTACCGTGCTAGTTTTCAAACATAATCAATCAAAAATGCAGTCATGCTTGATCACGTCCAGAAAATGTTCACGAGAAGCCGAAGAATATGAACACGTGTAGCAATACCAACGTATTGTCTGTGGTAAAAATGCATACCGGTTGGCAAGTCTGGCTACTTCTGGTCCATTTCTCTTATATACATGTTATGTTCGCCACTCTACTAGGAATGAAGAAGCTAGTATTATAGTCTTGTCTTGGCAGGGGTCTTTAATCTACTGAGTGCTTTTGTTCCAATCTGTGAATCATTCCTCTCTATCTTCTAGTTCAGCCTGAGATCCTCAGGGTCAGCGCACACTCCAGTGAAAACTCAGACCCCGGCCTTTTGTTAGTCCTCTTTGCATTGGTTCAGTCCAACCCACCTGCCACCTTCACCTTCACAGACCAGTCTGGTCTGCTAATGGCTAACACTTCAGACATCTTCATCCTCGACTCACACGACTACCCCTGGATGACCAATCACACACTAAGAGTCACTCTCAGTAGTCTATCAGGAAATATCTCGCTGAATGCCAGCAACAGTGTGGGCACCACGCAAAGTAACCTCACACTGGCAGGTCATTGGAGGGGGGGACAAGAGTTATCTACCATAGAAGATGTTTTTTTTTTGGAAGTCTTACTCTGTCTCTTCTCCAGAGTTCCTACAATCTCGTGTGGAAGTGCCAATGCTGGGAATTGTAACTGGAGGGTCCATGGCCTTCATGGCCCTTCTCATCCTCAGCCTGATAGTCCTCTGCCTCATGCAAAAACCAACAAGCAAGTCCATCGGTGAGACACGAGTTCCTTATGGGTTTGTAACAATGCTATAGCAGTGTAACAAACTGTACTTTATTTTATGTTACAGATGAGCCAGTGGAGATTCTAATGACTAAGAAAAGGTAACTCAGACATGATGGCATGTTTGTTTCCAGCCAGCCATTCCGAAAAAACATTAAAAAAATAAACACTTCCTCACAAAAAGTTATAACCTTGACAGACAAACTTAATTTGACATTGTAATACCTTTTCAATAGACATATCCAGCTGTTCAATAGTTCAATACTTCTTGCACTTGAACCTGCTGTTCTCTAATTCACGACAGGTGTTGTCCATAAACATTTCCAAGGAAACTTATATTTCTTTCTGTGACTCTTCCAGTCTCTGTGTTGAAATGTTATGATGACACTCTGTGACACTCTAAGCTCAGTGGCAACTTCCCTCTCTGAGCATCCTGTTTGAAGCGTCACAATGGCGAGCTACTGTTGATCAATTGGTCGGTGTCATCTTGGTCTTGTGATGTCAAAATGTGAACAGCATGATTAAGAGGGCTGTACTGCAGCCCTATGGGTGGCACAAGCCAGTGCAAACTGTAGGCCGGTCCAAAGCCCAGATAAATGTAGAGGGTTGCGTCAGGAAGGGCATCCGGCTTAAAACTTTGCCAAACAAAAATGAGCGTTCATTCAAAGAATTCCATACTGGATCGGCTGTGGCCCGGGTTAACAACATCCGCCACCGGCGCCGTTAACCTGCAGGGCGCCAGTGGAAATTCAGCTACTGGGACTTATATATATATATATATATAATACATACATACATACATATATATATATATGTATATATATATACATACATACATATATATACATATATATATATATGTATGTATATATACATATATATACATGTATATATACATATATATACATATACATACATACATATATATACATATATATATATATATATATATGTATGTATATATATATACATACATACATACATATATATATATATATATGTATATATATATATATATATATATATATATATATACATATATATATATATATATATATGTATACGTATATATATATATATATATATATATATATATATACGTATATATATATATATATATATATATATATATACGTATATATATATATATATATATATATATATATATATATATTATGTGGGTGGCACAGTGGCCGACTGGTTAGCACATCTGCCTCACAGTTCTGAGGACTGGGGTTCAAATCCTGGCCCCGCCCGTGTGTAGTTTGCATGTTCTCCCCGTGCCTGCGTGGGTTTTCTCCAGGTACTCTGGTTTCCTCCCACATCCCAAAAACATCCACGGTAGGTTAATTGAAGACTCTAAATTGCCCGTAGGTGTGAATGTGAGTGCCAATGGTTGTTTGTTAATATGTGCCCTGCGATTGGCTGGCAACCGGTTCAGGGTGTACCCTGCTCCTGCCAGAAGTTAGCTCCAGCACTCCCGCGACCCTTGTGAGGATAAGCGGCTCAGAAAATGGATGTATGGATGGATGGATGGATAATGTATGAATGCATATATATAAACTTCATTGGAGTCCAGCTGTGTTTGATTATACTGATTGCACTTGATTAGGAAAGCCACACACCTGTCTATATAAGACCTTACAGCTCACAGTGCATGTCAGACCAAATGAGAATCATGAGGTCAAAGGAACTTCCTGAAGAGCTCAGAGACAGAATTGTGGCATGGCACAGATCTGGGCAAGGTTACAAAAACAATTCTGCTGCACTTAAGGTCCATAATCCTGAAATGGAAGACGTTTGGGATGATCAGAACCCTTACTAGAGCTGGCCGTCCGGCCAAACTGAGCAATTTGGCGAGAAGAGCTTTGGTCAGAGAGGTAAAGAAGAACCCAAAGATCACTGTGGCTTGGCTGAGCTCCAGAGATGCAGTCCGGAAGTGGGACAAAGTTCTAGAAAGTCAACTATCATTACAGCCCTCCACCAGTCGGGGCTTTATGGCAGACTGGCCCAATGGAAGCCTCTCCTCAGTGCAAGACACATGAAAGCCCGCATGAAACACCTGAAGGACTCCAAGATGGCAAGAAATAAGATTCTCTGGTCTGATGAGACCATGATAGAACATTTTGGCCTTAATTCTAAGGGGTATGTGTGGAGAAAACCAGGGACTGCTCATCACCTATCCAATACAGTTCCAACAGTGAAGCATGGTGGTGGCAGCATTATGCTGTTGAGGTGTTTTTCCACTGCAGGGACAGGACGACTGTTTGCAATCGAAGGAAAGATGAATGCGTCCAAGTACAGGGATATCCTGGACGAAAACCTTCTCCAGAGTGCTCAGGACCTCAGACTAGGCCGAAGGTTCACCTTCCCAACAAGACAATGACCCAAAACACACAGCTAAAATAATGAAGTAGTGTCTTCAGAACAACTCTGTGACTGTTCTTGAATGGCCCAGCCAGAACCCTGACTTAAACCCAATTGAGCATCTCTGGAGAGACCTGAAAATGGCTGTCCACCAACGTTCACCATCCAATGTGACAGAACCGGAGAGGTTCTGCAAGGAGGAATGGCAGAGGATCCCCAAATCCAGGTGTGAATAACTGCATTAGCTCAAAAAGGTGCTTCTACTAAACACTGAGCAAAGGGTCTGAATACCTATGACTATGTGATATTTCAGTTTTACTTTTTTAATAAATCAGCAAAAATTTCAATAATTCCGTTTTTTTCTGTCAATATGGGGTGCTGTGTGTACATTAATTTGGAAAAACAATTACTTAAATTATTTAGCAAATGGCTGCAAAATAACAAAGAGTGAAACTTTTAAGGGGTCTGAATACTTTCTGTACCCAGTGGATGTTACAATAATACAAGAAATGTATGAGGGCAGCAGAACAGTGGTGAGGTGTTCTGTAGGTGTGACAGAGGAGTTTAAGGTGGAGGTGGGACTTCATCAGGGTTGGAACCAAGCAGGTTGGAACGGGTGGAGGAAGGTGTCAGGTGTGTTATGTGACAGAAGAGTCTCTGCTAGGATGAAGGGCAAAGTTTACAAGACAGCGGTGAGGCCAGCCATGATGTACGGATTAGAGACAGTGGCACTGAAGAGACAACAGGAAGCAGAGCTGGAGGTGGCGGAAATGAAGATGTTGAGGTTCGCTCTAGGATTGAGCAGGTTGGATAGGAAAAGAAATGAGCTCATCAGAGGGACGGCCATGGTTAGTTGTTTTGGAGACAAAGTTAGAGAGAGCAGACTTTGATGGTTTGGACACGTCCATAGTAGAGAGAGTGAGTAGAAAGATGATGAGAATGGAGCTGCCAGGCAAGAGAGCGAGAGGAAGACCACAGAGAAGGTTGATGGATGTTGTGAGGGAAGACATGAGTGCAGTTGGTGTTAGAGAGGAGGATGCAGGAGATAGGCTTACATGGGGAAGGATGACACACCGTGGCGACCCCTAAAGGGACAAGTTGAAAAGAAAAGAAGAAGATGATGAAGAGGACTGTTTAAATACACGAGTTCCAGCTGAACCAGGAAATGTATTGGTAGATTCATGAATTTAACACCTGTATTGAAATTTGGAGTTCAGCTGCTTGTTTGAGAACAGAAAGCCATGCGAAACATTCTGAAACACTGAACAGTTGAATGTTTATTCCAAATTTTAGAGAATTTTAAATTAAGTTAACCTGTAAAGGATATATTACATTTTAGGTTCATCCTGAAATTTCACGCTAAAAGCCAAATATCTCAAACTTTTTTGAGTAGTATAGTCAAAGCAGTTCTTTTTGTTAAAAGAAGAAGAAGAAGAAGAAGAAGAAGAAGAAAAAAAACACACATGCTGTCAAAATCTTGGACCATCAGAGTTACATTATCTCCAATGAGTACTTGGCACCAATTGATCATGTGGTGACTTGCTCCCACTCAGTGACGGTATGAATATGAACGCGGAAGGTTGTCAGTTTCTATATGTGCCCTGTGAGTGTCTGGTGACCAGTTCAGGGTTTAGTCTGCCCAATTCAGCTGGGATAGGCTCCAGCACCCAGTCAGCTTGAACAGGATAAGCGGTATAGAAAAAGGATGAGTGGATGTTCTCCAGACACTTTTTTTAAACTTCCGCATCAGAACCACATGGAGTCAAAATAGACTTTGTAGATCTTTTGCACATCGACTGAACACTTGTAAATATAAACATATTGATGAAGACACCTAACTGGGAACATAATGTTGATCATCAGTCCAGGGAAATGTTACTACCAATAAAACATACTGGTACTTTGTTACTTGTAGTCCATGCAATAATGACATGTGAGCTTTCCCAGTCCTGATGTGCTGTACGTGTTCTTGTATGAATATGTTGTCTACCCTCAATGGACTTATATATCCTGTGAACTACATTTGGTGTGTATGTATTATCTGCACAGTGACTCAACCAATCTGAAAGCAGAGAGATCTTACATCCCCAGAGAGAACATGTCTCTTCCTTCCAATATGCAGCTTAATGACCTCAGCACTTTGAAAAAGGGTAAGACTTGAACTCAACGGACAGACTGTAAACTAGATCCATCATTCTGTTCCTAAAATAGAAGTACTTACATGAGATTCAATATAGTATATACTCTATTATAAATATTATCAAACCAATTAAAACGCCACCAAAATTTTGCAAACATCATCTTTTCCTCCTGCATGTTTTCTGCAGGTACTTTGCTGCGGTTTCCTGCCAAATTCAAAATGAACACCCATAACCGAATAACCTGGAGAAAATTTAACTTTTAAGACTTTTGTACGGTACGGTGCATGAAACACGTTATGACTTTGCAGACAAACCAAATTTGACAGGTACAGCGGATATAAAAAGTCTACAGACCCCTGTTCAAATGTGTTCAGGTTTCTGTGACATAAAAAATGAGACCAAACTAAATCATTTAAAAACGTTTTGCTCCGTGAGTGTTACCGATAATCTCTTCCAACTCAATTGAAATGATTAAAAACTTTTTTTGAAAGGAGCAGTAATAGTAAACAACTGAACTATTTGCATATCTGTTGTTAACCAATACAGGCCACTCATGTGCCTGAGTAGCATCTGCAACATTTGCACAATCGACATTGTCCCAGATTATCGCACTACTAGTCACTTTAAACTGCATACATTTCGTGAAGTCTCTGTGCCCTTTGCACAATGGTCATTACACCGAACTATTGTTCTATTAGTCATTTCAAACTGCTCTAATTGCTAGAGTTCTCTGCATCTTTTTGCACATTGTCCAAAAAAAATAAAAAATGTACCTGCATTACCACATTACTGGTAACCTTTTATTGCTCATTGACCTTGTTTTTTTTTTGTCTTTATGTCTCAAAAGTATTCTCTGCCAATTGACTGTCTGTTGTCGTATTAGAGCGGTTCCAACTACCGGAGACAAATTCCTTGTGTGTTTTTGAATACTTGGCAAATAAAGATGATTCTGATTCTGATTCTGAAATAATGTGATTGCTCAAGTGTGCGCACCCTCTTATTACTGGGATGTGGTTTCAGAATTAACCAGTCCCATTCAAACATATGTTACATGGGAATCTGCACACACCTGCCACCATTTACCATCTAGTTGGCTTTCATTACTTTTTTTTTTTTTTTTTCTAGCAGAAGCCTGAAGGTTTTGTGCTAACACTGACTGGTATTTTGAACTGTTCATAGTTCCCTCCACCTTGTCTAAGGCCACAGTTCAAAAAGTAAAACAACAAAAAAACAACAACAACAAACAACTAAACACCACCATGCTTCACTGAATAGTGTTCTTTTGGTATTAAACAGTGATTGTGCCCAAAAAAAAACATCTTTTGGAATTATGCCAAAATGTTCAACCTTGGTTTAATTGTGCCATTACACATTTCCCCTCACGTGTTTGTGATACTTTATTATGGTCCAATGTCAGGAAAAGCCTACTAGAACATCTGAAACATATTCAAAGCCGATTTAAATGGTGGCAGGTGTGTTGAATGTGACTGGTTAATTCAGAACACAGCCACATCTCATAGTATAAGAGGGTGTGCACATTTGTGCAACCACATTATTTAAGTTATTTATTTTTATTTGCCCTCAAACACTGCATCTTGCTCACACTTTTTATATTTCATCCATTGCTCCAATACCCCTGCATTGCTCTCCAAACCAGGAGAGAATATCCAGCAAATCAGTGGGGGGGAGAAGAAGAAAGATGAGGAGGATGAAGATCTATCTTTAGCCTATGCTGCGAGAGGTCAGGAGGCGCGTTTGCATTTATTATTTCCAAATTTGGGTTCTCTATAGACAAATAAAAGTGTGGTCATTTCTTTAATTGTCCAATCTTGCTTCCGTGCCACACCCAGGCTTTGCCAGATATCCTATGGTGGGCTACATCTACAAGGTGAATAGCACAAGCAGTGAGGAGATCTGGCTCTGACTCACCTCAAAGGCAACATACGGGCTATGCAATTGCATGTATGACTATTTTAACAAAGAATCTGCAACAAATCACACATTTGTCTCTTAAACTATTGTCAAGTTGGCTCAAAATCTGGCTCTAGATCATACAAGTGATCACTACTTCAACAACTGTATTGACATAATGTGTGTGAACTCCAAAACTGTGTTGCCATGTCATCTGTAACCATTTGCTCATAGTTGTCCTCTTTCATCCTATTAATATTGGAATGCATTTATTCTGCTATGCACAGTTCAGAATGTCCGTGATGTGCTGTATGTGTGATTTTACAAATTTATTTGATGCAAAAAAAAACAACAACACAACATTACAGTTATATATGGGTATAGAACTTGTAATGCACTGTATTAGTTTGCACATGTACATGCGCATAAAAGATAGTCCTGAATAAAGTTAAAATGAATACATTTCACCTCGACTGTGGCTCTACTGGCATCCACAAGGGGGTGCTAAACATGTGGGTGTCTGGTACTTGTGAAGGGTGATCTGTGCTTAAATGTGCAAGGGGAATGAGTGTTTGTGCCTTTTGTGCAGTACGTGGACAGACAACTTTGATGATATGTTGTGTATATAAAACATTGTGCATTTTAAAATCCAGAATAGCAACTGCAGAATAAAATTGCATGTGTTCGACTTGTGTGGACGTACACGTACGCATGTCGTGGTCGTGAGAGTTAAGAGACGCCACCAGGTGCTGTCTGTGGTTCATAGGGTTTTGATGCAGCAGTTCAGACAGGAAGCTGTGTTGTGCTGTGGCGGGTGAACGTATTTTCTTCCTGCAGCACGATGCTTTTGGGAGCGAATCTAGTTTTTGTCATGTACAAAAGGGAAATAATATAAGAGCCATGGTAATAAATTATTGATGAGTAAACACACTTTTGTTTTTTGCCTTACCAGACAGAGGTGTTGTTTTTATTTCTCAAAACAAATAATTAGTGCAGATCTAGTTGTTAATTCAATAATTATTTTGTTATTTCTTACCTTTTGCTGTCCCCATTGTAGTATAGACGCTTCTGCTTCCAGAGATGCAGCTAAAACAAATGCCATTACATCTGCTATTCAGTAAAGTATTTACTTGAGCTGTAGCAGAGATGGCAAAAGTACTCACACTCAGTACTTAAGTAGAAGTACACATTCTTTTGTAAAAAAAAAAAAAGTGAAAGTACTGGTTCAATTTTACTTAAGTAACAGTAAAACAAAGACTGGAAAGAACAAAAGTAGCCCGCGAGGAGAAGCAATAAAGAAAATGGATGGATGGATTATTGTCAGTTATATACAATATCTGTTTTGATAACTTGGCCCATTAGGGAAAAAAAACTGCACACAAAACATTTTCCCTCTTTTATTAACTTGCATAGTGCTCGTACTGAGAAGGAAAATCAATCACTGGGCACGCTGTCAAAACAATATTTTCCCATAGCTTTGCTAACATTGTGAACTGGGTAACAAAAAATATTGAGAAATAGCGAGTGAGAACTAAGGAAAAAATACACCTAGTCTGTAGTGTGTGTGTGTGTGTGTGTGTGTGTGTGTGTGTGGTTTTTTTTTCAGATTAGACAGAGAATATTTGAATGCCAGAAGCTGGTGTTTCCTCCCCAACAAACCAGTTGAACATTTCACGAAGAACGTCATTGATTAAGGATTGGAAGACTGCGGTTGGCTAATCCCACTATATAGTACAAGACACAATGTACTCACCACCAATTATTGTCAGAGCTGACAACAATGAAACAATCAGTCAGTCGTGATCTTTTTGATGTCGTGTCATCATCGTCAGAGGCTGAAAAAAGTAACGAGACAATTTTGACAAATTAAGGAGTAGAATGTAGAGATTTCAGTTTTTATATGGAGGAGGTAAAAGTTAAAGTCGTCAGAAAAATAAATATTCAGGTATAGTACAGACAACTGAAAAATCTACTTAACAAAGAATTTATTCTTCGTTACTTTCTACCACTGAGTACTAATAATGCCATTAAGGGTTATGTTAAAAATGCATTTATCTGCTCTCTGTCCCTCTGCTCTCTCTCTCTCTCAACCCAACTGGTCGAGGCAGACGGCCACCCCAAACAGTGATGGTTCTGTTCGAGGTTTATTAAGGGGGCTATTTTTTTTCCTTGCCTCCATCGACAAAGTGTTGCCAGTAAGTTACTCTAGAAAAAAAACAAAAAATCTTAAAAAACTGGGAGGTGAGTTGTCTGAATTGGATTCTGGAGTCATGCACCACTTGATACATCATATTCATACACCAGCTGTGAACCATTATTTGCTAAATATTAGTTGATTAGCTTACCTGAATCAGGTGACACTGTGAAAGCAGCAATTGGCTCCTGTCTCTTGACTGCTACAATGCGCTTCCGCCAATGGAAACATACTGCTACTACCAACCGCACATGTTTATAATAGAAGCATACTGTATACAACAACGCTTTTCTGCAACGGTGCCACATTGTTCGTGTTCAGTATTTCTACACAATAGAATTTTATGATCATTCTCTTTCTTGTTTTATCGTATTTTCTTGCATGTTATATACACGTCTTGGTTTTTACACTGAAATGCTTAAACACTGTGGCGCCATGAACAATACTATGGATGCTGGTAACATTTATTACAGTACAATTAGACATTGCTGTAAATTCTAGTTATTTACCACATACAGTTTTCTCCGGGCACTCCGGTTTCCTCACACATCCCAAAAACATGCATGGTAGGTTAATTGAAGTCTCTAAATTGCCCCTAGGTGTGAATGTGAGTGGGAATGGTTGTTTGTTTATGTGTGCCCTGCGATTGGCTGGCAACCAGTTCAGGGTCTACCCCGCCTCCTGCCTGATGATAGCTGGGATAGGCTCCAGCACTCCCGCGACCCTTGTGAGGATAAGTGGCTCAGAAAATGGATGGATGGATAGTTTCCACTGATGTCACACACTATAAACAGAGACTTACTATAGATGTTTTAATTCTTTGTGGTGCTGATGAGTCACACAAGGAAATTGGGAGCGCTTTTGGCTTGTAGACAAAGTTGGCCAAGTTGAGTAATCACAAGGAAGTTCAAAATTATATCTAAGTCACCAGATAACAGTTAGCTTAGCTTCCCTTAGCATACAGCTGAACTGACCGGGGTGCCACTCTATCGCACACAACCCACAGTCAGGGTTTCATGAAAACAAAGTGTAACATAAATGTAATGCGAGTGTTAAATAAGACACAGATTCAATAACCTACGTGTGACATAAAAACAAATTATTCATGTTACGTTTATCCTAATCGTTCATGAGCATGAAGGATTAATGAATTTATCACAGCAAAAACTCAACATTTCATGGCGCGCTGCATGCTGGGAGCCAAGCGGCTTCTGCTACAAAATACAGTAACTCTCTGTCTCCCAAAATTATTAATATTACTAATTAATTACTGTATAATTACTTTAAAGTATTTTACAGTATGGTATATGATAAATAATTGTAGAATTTCCAGTAATGTCTAACAGTGTGCCCCATATGTAGTGAGCCAAGATAATGTCTGTTTTGAACTGGTGCCATGTCAAAAAAAGACAATGTGCGAATGAAATTCCATGATAGCATTGTAGCACTGCAGTACTCAAGAGTGGAAGTGCGTTACATTTTCTCAGAAGTGTGTGTATGTGTGAGTATGTATGTTTGTGGTCATTCTAATTCCAAATGAGTGACAATATGAGACTGTCAAACCAAGTTAACAACAAATAATACAGAATTTTGATTCTTAACTAAATACGGTACATTTATAGTTTTTCAATTCTTAGAAATGATGAAGAATATATTGAAGCTTCTGCGGAGTGAGCGAATGACACTCACTTCCTACTCCGACTGACACAGTTCAAGACACAGACAATAAAAAGTGACAGCACCAGGAGCAGAACCGATCGATATTTAATGGTCAGTATTTTCAATATTGTATTGTGTTTGCCTTAATTTCCTTAATGTTAAGATTGGCTCTGAAATACAGTACATGTTTTGATTTAAACCAAATATTAGGACATTAGGACATTTATCATATTTTTTTGCTTGTCCACAAAAATACTGTATGTGGCAATGAAAGGAGTTTTAGTCGAAGGTTTAAGTTAAAGGTGTGTTTCGACAAGGCAATGATGTCCTGATGTCCTGTCGTCTTTGCACACAATGATGAAACCATCTCACTCTTTTACCAGCACAATGCAGATGACACAATGAAAGGCTACACTGTTTTACCTTCTTTTTTCATTGTTTGGACACTGACAGGTAAGACTGTTTTATTCTGTCATCATGTGTTTTGAGATATTTCATTAAATCGTAATGACGGCCATTATTAATTTTTTTTCAAATTTTTCCACAGAGTTTGTCTGGTGTGATGAAGGTACATACAAGAGTGTGATTCTGTTTAACTGTCACTTAATGAAAAGACTGTGCATTGTAATAGCTTATAATTTCATTAATGTTTTCTATTCCTCACAGGATCGAAAATTGACGTTGTCTGGAAATCTGGACCTGGGGAGATTACGATTATATGTGGTCAAAACAAATATGTATCAAAAAATGGTAAGAAAGTAACGTTTCCTTTAAAATACAAAGATGAGAACTCTGGCGAGTACGAATGTGTGGACAAAGACCAAGCAAGACATAAAATCTTCGTGAAGTTCAGATGTAAGTTCTGCACCAATTTCTACAGTATTTTTACTTTTGGACTATTTTCTATATTTCACAATTGGTAACGCTGCAAAAACTCAACGGTAAACCATCTGTGTCAGCTCTTGACATAGAACTACAGATTAAATTCTCTGTACTGTCCATCCACCCATCCATCCATCCATCCATCCATCCATCCAATTCAATATCCCAACCTGTATCTTGAGCAGAGGTGTCCAAACTCTGGCCTGGGGGCCATTTGTGTCCCACCGTCCATATTTTAGTGGCCCACGGCATATATCGTATGTTCACGACCATAAGGCGCACTTAAAAGTCTTAAATTTTCTCCAAAATGGATGGGGTGCCTTATAATGCGGCGCACATTATGTGTGCACCGAGTTCCAACATCTATAAATGTTGTTGTGTGATGAGCGCTCCGCTTTCCTGCCGACACGCTGCTTACACAGAGGAAAATCGGTCGTGGCTGAGGACAGGGGAAGGGTGCGTGAAGTTGGACGCTAAAGCCACACCCGCAGTAGGTACACCCGGGGTGTTTTTTAAATTTTTTTAATTTAAAATTATTATTTTTTATTTAATTTAATTTATTTTTACCGCTTGACTGACTGGGAGCATTTTCGCGGTGCGCATTGTGCAAAACAACATCGATTTGGCTAAGGGCCCCCGAAAATGTCACCTACGAAGAGACACGCTTACAAAGCACAGTTTAAACTGCAAGCTATCAGTTACGTGGAGGAACATGTGAATCAAGCAGCCACGAGAGAATTCAAGATCAACGAATCCATGGTTCGCAAGTGGAGGAAGCAGAAAAACAAGCTTCGCCAAGTCAAGAAGACGAAACTGAGTTTCCGTGGAAAAAAAAGAAAAACAAAACGCAGAAACAAGGCGAGGTGGCCCGAGTTGGAAGACCAAGTCGAGCAATGGATGAATGAGCAAAGAACAGCCGGGAGAAGCGTCTCTCCAGTCGCCATTCGACTGAGTGCAATAACTCGGGGCTTGCCATCATTCCGGGAGGCTTGACGAACCGCTGGACATCCATGTAAACAGGGCTTTCAAAGTGAAGTTGCGAGCGGCGTGGGAGCCATGGATGACAGATGGCGAACACAGCTTTACGAAGACAGGGAGGCAACGCCAGGCGAGTTACGCCACCATATGTGAATGGATTGTGGATGCCTGGGCTAAGGTATCTGCTTTGACTGTTGTCCGAGCTTTTGTGAAAGCAGGCATCATTGCTGAACAGCCCCCCGGCAACGAGACTAACTCTGACAATGACGAGAGGGAAGCCGGCGTGTTTGTTGGAGAACTTGCCCAGCTGTTCATTTCGGACACAGAACATGACAAGTGGACTTTGATGGATTTGTGGATGAGGATTGATTAAAAAATAACGTGAGTACATTATTAAATACTTCAATAAAGTACAACCGAACTCAGTTTTGCTCCCACTGCCTTTTTAAAAACATTGTTTTAGCGTGCATGCATGCTACCGTATGTTTTAAACTAGCGTATGTTTCACCATGCCTGTGCCCAATAATACGGTGCGCCTTATGTATGTGTTAAATACAGAAATAGACCCCGTAACTGAGACTGCGCCTTTTAATACGGTGCACCCCATGGTCGTGAAAATACGGTACATAAAATAACATTTGACATGGCCCAAAATGCATGTGGCAGTCGGTGGCCGACTGCTTAGCACATCTACCTCATAGTTCTGAGGACCCGGTTTCAAATCCGGCCTCGTCTGTGTGGAGTTTGCATGTTCTCCCCGTGCCTGCGTGGGTTCTGTAGATTATGTGGCCCTCGGAGGAAAAAATGTTTGGACAACCCTACTCTAAATGTAGAATTAAATAATTGTCAACAATTAATTATTTTCTCCACCATGTTGGCATTCAAATATGCACAAGCATGTCCTGTGAGTGTTTGTATTAGTTGTTCTTATCTGGAAAGTCATTAGAAAATGTCACAAGGGGGCATTTTTTCATGAATCTGATGAGAAGACTTGTACTGAGCAAATTTTTTTTGTCTTAAGAACATTTGATAAACGACACCCAATGTCCTTATGTCAAAGTTCTTACAGGTGTCATATTTTAGCAAGCCAACTATTTCTAGTATTTGTGAATTAATATTGGCTCTATGGTGCCTTAGTACACATGTGAAATATAAATTAAAATAGTCTACACAATCCTGATTTCCAGACGTTTTTCTGCTGAAGGCCTCAAATCAGGTCATTCGAATTTCTTGAGCTTATGTACGGCGCTAGCGAAGATCTCCGCCTACCTCTCCGCCTCTGAGCTACTGCTGTCCACATAACGATCACGTGCTCTGACAAGTAGTGAACGTTAAGTCTTCTACACGGAGGTAACCAATCAGAGGAAAGGGGGTCCAAACATGGACAAAGCAGATACAAAACTGGGTCAAACAGAAGTAGCTGTCAGAGGGGCCTTTTCTGGACACTACTATGACAAAACCAACGTGTTTTTAAAAAAAATCAAATTGACACTTTTATACTAAGAGTCACTCTATGGAGGTCTAAATAGCCAAAATATGGGACCTTTCAACCTGTTACAGTGATTTATTTGTCTGTTTGTTTGTTTGTGTCCAGCTTGTGAAAACTGTGTGGAGCTCGACATTGTTACCATATCAGGTCTCGCTGTTGGAAATTTGATGGCTACCATTGTACTTGGAGTGGCTGTCTATCTTGTTGCATCACAGACCCATGCCAGTGTTATCACTTCTCAACACAAAAGTAAATCTACTGCATCTGTCCCTGTTTCAAATTTATTTTGGAAGAATGAAAAAGTTCATCATTTGCGAAATGAACTGTGTTACCGGTAATTATCTAACTTTGAGAACATACCAACTCTGTGAAGTTTCAGATGTGAAGTTGATTTAAATTAAAATACATTAACAATGCAATTAAAATGCTTGTGTAGCAATCTCTGATAGATTGCATAGGGTTGTATAGTTTTGCATGAGCTAGGTCGCTCGCTTAGCTAAACACTGTTGCTATTCTTAGACTTCTTTGCTGTGTGTTAAATGTATTTTTCCTTTCAGGCTCTGATCAAAGACACCTTATTCCAAATGATACAAAGAGGAGCGTCCCAAATGATGAGTACCAAGAGGTAAACTACATATCAAATCATTAAAATGTCATTTGTAATTTTCTCATCAGAAAATGAATAATAACTAATGGTCATGTCTGTTCTTCCCTCAGCTGAGACACAAAGGTGGTCGTAAAGAAATATACAATACCCTCTCCGGCAAATGATACCCTGCTGGCCCAACCTAATAACATGTAGTATATCCTTGAAACTGTCAGAAAATCCAGTTCATCGGTCCAACTTTGCATAAATATGTGTGCGTTTTTTACCTGAATCAAATAGTTTCATTATACTGTCAAATGCAATTGTCATTGCATTTCTTGTGTGGTGATTTTAATAAACATGATCTGAGTGTATTATGGTTGTCGGGTGCCTTGACATTGACTGGCCACCAGTCCAGGGTGTACCCTGACTCTTGCCAAGTGACATTTGGGAAAGTCTCCGGCTCATCTATGACCCAAATGTGGACAAGTGCTATGGAAAATCGATGGCTTATATAAAACTGCAGTGCTATGTAAATAAAAATGTCATTCTCCAGGAACACGAGGATCATATACATTTGAGAACTTTAAGCACACGTGCAGATGTCTTGGCCTGACACGCTCCACAACAATGCTGAGGATGTGCTATATTAAACACTACAATTTGCAACATCAAATTTTTCACAATATTTCATTCATGAGAAAACAACTGTTCTTTACTCATGAAAAGTCATTACTTTTCATACCAATGTAAACATTTTTTGTGACTTTGCATTCATTGTGGTCATGCTGGGTTTAAACAGAAAATATTGAAAACGTCCAATTACTTTATTGTGCAAAACTACAAATGCACAGTGAATATGATACAATGAAAATGCATTTGCCACAAAATCCCTCTAAATGCTTGTGAAAACAGTCTTTTCATTCAAACAGATCCTACCTTGTCATTATCATCTTAGTCACTTTGACATCAGACACACAGACAACAGGTTGGACACAGGGATTTACTGATTAGGAAGGATAGAGAGAAGGAAAATGTACAATGAGGGAGTGGCATAAGAAGACGTAGAGGAGAGGTGAGGTGAGGAGAACTGGTACGAAATGAAAGCCAGTCCTTGTCAGACAATCTTGAAGTCTCAGTTCTTGTATCTCTCCTTCTTAACATATCAAACACACGCACACACACGCACACACACGCCTAGCAGTAAGTGGGAGTTCTTCAATTATAACTTATGATTCATTAGTAAGCTGAACAAAGAACTGTGACATTGCCTCGACGTCATGTTTTAGGTGCTGCTGGGAAAATGCAGTGGTGACAAAATTAACAACCAAGTCTTTTTAGACAGCGAGGGAGCCAGCAGACACAAGTTTCTCCTTCCCCCACTGACACAAGCAGGTGATGGCACCACGTCTGCATGTGTGCACGTGGGAGTGTAACGGATACGAGCTGCGGCTTTGAGGCAGCATCACGAGTGTCGAACCCCCACTCATATCTGTAAAAGTATCACAGTGATGTTTCCAACCACAAACATGAAAAGGGAAGAGAACATTAACTGCATTTATTGAACTGTCCTTCACAAAAAAATATTTGGAGAATCAGTTGATAGTCATATAAACAGTATAGAATGTACATTTCATTGCATATGTAAAATAAGCATGATTTTATTTGAATAAAAGAATACATTTCGAGCAGTTGAAAATGTTCAACGTTTGTGTATTGGATAGCATTTATGGTTCAACCCAGCAAATGGTTATACTGTAGATACAAACAATTTCATGAAGTCCAACCACCCAATGAGGAGTTATTGACTCCATTGCAAAGAAAACAAACATACTTTCTTTCACCTATATACTTGCTGGTCATTGTCGTTGTGATGGCTAATCCCATAAACCCCTAACAACTAACAATGTAACATCAATAGGATGAAAATAAGACAAGCTATGTATAGCATTCACATTGCCAAATACATTGGAACCTCTAAATTCTAATGTCAGAATTCGATCAATAAATCCCCCAAGACCTCAGCCCATCTCGCACGCAATACCTCAACTCAATTAGCACCTCAAGCAGGGGCCACCAACTTTTTTGAAACTGAGAGGAACTTACCAAATCTTGGATACTGATTCAAGAGGAGGGCTACCAGTTTGATACACACTTCTGAAATAACACATTTTCTCAAATGACTTTTAAAAAAAATTCCAGGTTAATTAATTAATGATATTCATCAATTTGAAGACACTTTTTTTGGATTAAGGTTTATTATTTCTCACAAAAATGATCAATGATTTCACAAGGTACGGACAGTGCATATCCAGTGGGGCAGTTGGGACCATTGTACACACGAATCTGTGCTAGCTACTCACTACAATATGGACTAAAGCGACAATAAGTTGATATCGACAATAAAATAAGAACTTGTACACCGGTAAATAATGCAAATATACTCACAATGATCTGTAAACATTCATCAAAGTTATAGTTGAGTGCACAATTATTTGGTATAATGTTTTAATATACAGCTGTTAAATTATCATTCCACTTGTGCAACAGGTAAAAAATGAAGTCAGTTCATGTTCAGCAATCTTCTAGCTTCACTCTGCACTTCCATTTAAGTCATTGTAAATATTTATTTCACTTTGATGATAGTTTAAAATGTTAAAATATAACTTCAAACATTGCCTATACAGTTATAAAGGTTTTATGATGGTGAGAGGTTGACTGATAAAAAAGTAATGGATATATTTCCTTTCCTATTATTTCCAATGTGAATTCATTTTTTACTAACTCAGAACAAATCGGAGGTCATCCAGAACCCAGGGCTAGATGACTTTTGACCTAAGACGCCCAATTGTATAACTTTGCAGACCATTTTGCCCAGTGCATATCAGCTATGTTTGTCAGGTGTATTCTGATACACAACGATGTCACACAGACAAATGGCCACTCATGTTGCTGTAGAATATTCCAATTTCGATAGAAAGTTGAACTTTTAGTACTTTTGTCTGATAAATTCACATGGGAATGAGTTTGTGCCATGATCCTACTTTGTGTAGTCATCGTTCCTTAATTAGGATGAAATGACGAGTGACCTGCTTGTGCACTTATGATTGTATGGAGCTGCCAGAACACTAACACTAATAAGAGCAAAATGTTTCCATGCAGCTCCTCCTTTTTTTCAGTTGATTGTCTTCCCTGATGAAATGTTCCAGCTTGTGACCTGCCTCACATTAACTTGCTATTGTTGATAAAAGAGTATGGATCCTGGGAGCGTCTGTGCGTGTTCAGGTGCTGTCAATAAAACAAAAATGGCAGTTTTAGAGGCTCACAATACAGCATCTCTGATGGCAAAAGTACAGTACAGTCACTTGGTCCTTCTCTAATATACAGTAGACACAAGGCAAAGTAGCTGATTGATTTGATACCTGATAAACTAACTAATAATGACATTTTCCCACTTTTTCTATTTATTTATTACTATCGCCCAACATTATATTAATATTAGAGCTTTGATTACAATCCGACTTGGGACCACCCTGGTCCCCAATTCAAGAGGTGCAGTATTGTTCAGGCGCCCCTTTCACTCTCGCATCTCTCCTTGCATGCCTACATGTACGTTATCTGGTTCTCTATCTGATGTGCAACGCAAATATATAGTAGAGTTAAAAGGTTCAAAGAAAAGAAATGCAAAAGTAAATTTTGCAGTCTTAATATTAACAATGGTTGCCTTTTAAAATAATCCACAATTATTAGGTTACACATTGTTTTCCATTTCCAGTATTTTCTATGGGATTCTTCTTCCACAATCAGATGTCAACTAGTGCCCCTGAACAAATGTTATTAGGCCCGAAAGATTCCACTTTCGTCAACAGTTTAAAGAATGTTTTATCCAACTGAATTCTTGTGAGAACATGTTGTTGTGGAAATTATGTTATGTTGCGTCATCCTGTGCATACCTTATAGTCTGGAGAAGGAGGGGCCGGGCCTGCAGGTGCTAAAATATTACAGAAATATGATTACACAAAATGAGCCTGGACCCAAATTAACCCATTAAAATTTTCAATATGTAAAAAATTTATTTGATTAGAATTACAGATGCAAGAATTAATTGATTACTCGTCAACTAATCGATTATCAAATTAATCGACTATTTTGATCATCGATTAATCGTTTTGAGACCTTGTTTTACTTAAATCCTCTGAATTTTAGCCTATCGACTGTAAATATTCTCAGATTTCTATAATCCTCCATGAAAGCACACTAATTATCTTTGTGTTTCACCAAGATAAAACATCTGCAAACATCTGCTTTTACTTTGGAAAAGAATGATAAAAATGTGTGCCTTTTTTTAACACGTTACGGGCCAAACAAGTGATTGAATCATAATGAATTTATGTTTGTGCATTTTCTGCACTGTCAATTTGAATTAATTGTGTTGTTTTTTAATAAAGGGATGGAAATTAAAAATGTTTTTTAAATCCAATTCATTGATTAATTGAAATAATAATCGACAGATTGATTGATTATGAAAATAATTGTTACTTGCAGCACTAATTACAATTCTATTTTTAAAAAATCAATTAAATAATAAAATAATTTAAACTATGTATATTGCAGGTGACTTTCAAAGTGATTCATTGCACTGTTCCAATATATAATATGTCTTCTCCCTGACAGTGGATAGTTCAAGTTTATTTACAACTTTAAGATAAAACCAGTTTGTAAAATAAAAATATATTGATTGCTAAATGACTATTTATGATTATGAGATGGGTGGACATGATCTATTTTACCACCCACAGAAAGCTTACACTCTGTGACACTGTTTCTTACCCTTTGCACCAGGTGAACTTTTCTTCTGGGTCCACTTATAGATGAGTATCATCAATATAATTGTTATGCTCACATCTGCAACAATGACCGACCCAAACATTGTTGCGTCCAGCTCAAAACAATCAGTGCACACTGGAGGAGGGTGGAGAGCAAATGTCAAGTGAGACCTCAGCAAATACAAAGATCATATGAAGAAATACAATGCTCTCACTTACCTTTTCCTTCCACGTAGAAATAATATTTGCTGTTCTTGCCATATTCACAATGGTAAAGGCCTTTGTTTTTGCCATTATAAGTAAGTGTATAGGAATTGCTTCGATAGCCCACCTCATTTCCAGCTTTGAACCAACTCCCATTATTTGGGCATGTCATTGTGACATTTTCCCTCCAGAATGACACTCCACCTTAAATAACGTAAAATTAGAGGCCAAATTATGTGCTTGCTTTCTACCCTCATTTCAACTAAAACACAATACATTTAATATTTTAGCTGGCAAAACACAATACTCATGTCATACCAAAGACATCAACATATACTGTATTAGATAAAACAGGGACCAGCAAATTTGAGGTCTCTTTTCACCTAGGCCTACTCCAAATGCTGATTTCGACCTTTGTATTCAACCTGTGGTAAACGAGTCACATTAAAATTGAATTCAATTCTAATGTACAAAAAAAATTTATTTACCTGCACCAGCTTCCACTGCACTTATTATCAGGAGGTGGCCGAAAAGCAAAACGCTGTTGTACATATTCTCCTGAAGATTATATTTGAGTTCTCTGCTTTTTTCTGTGATTCTCTTCAATCGTCAAAACTCTCCATACAATGACGTCGATATTTACTAATAAGCTTTTTAAACTAGCTGCTCATGCGCTCTCTGACTTTCTCTATCTGACAACCATTCACACGCACATGCACGAAAACAACACGCACACACACACACACACACACATGCAAACACAAGCATGTGCACACTCATGCAAGTACACACACGCACACACACACACACACAGGCACGCACTGAATTTATTTATTTAGTGTAGTTTAAAGAGTATAATAATAATAACGACAAATATACAATGATCATTGAATACTCACACATACACATCTTTATCCGCCAACTCAAATACTGTACTCGTGTACAGTATGGGATGGTATAGCCATAAATAAAAGTGGAGTCCTGCCCTCTAATGGCTTAACAGTGTTAGGCTCACGTCATGTTACCAAGCATCGGCTTTCACTACATAAAAATTAAGAATCATACATAATATTAACAATAACGATACAACTTGCTAGTATGCCTACTTTTTATCAGCACAGTTAATTAGCTCTTTGTTTTAAAACCAATACACAAAACGTCTTGGCCTTAATTCACTTTGTTTGACTGGAAACAATGTGGATCTGCAACTCAAATCGCGTAATTTAACCAATATTTATATTATCTCGGCTATACCAATCGCTGAATTAATTAATAATCTGTGAATTATTTTTTTCAATTAATCAATTAATTGGATGAATAAACATCCCTTTATTCAAAAACAACACAATTACTTCAAACTGACAGTGCGGAAAATGCACAAACATAAATTGATTGATTGATTCAATCACTTGTTTGATCCGTAACGTGTTAAAAAAAATGGGCAAACATTTGTATCATTCTTTTCCAAAGTAAAAGCAGATGTTTGCAAGGTTTTTTTTTTTTTTTTTGATTAAACAAAAATAATCAGTGTGCTTTCATGGAGGATTACAGAAATCGGAGAAAATTTACGGGGATTGAAATTAAACAAGGTCTCAACGCGATTAATTGATTATCAAACCAGTTGATTAATTTGATAATCGATTAGTTGTTGATTTATCAATGAATTTTTACACCTCCAATTCTAATCAAATACATTTTTTACATATAGAACATTTTAATGGATTAATTTGGTCCAGGGTCATTACGTGTAACCATATTTCTGTAATAATATTTTAATACCTCCTTCTCCGGACTACGAGGTAGTACATGGTGACGTAACATAAGATATTTTCTACAACAACATGTTCTCACAAGAATTCAGTTGGATAAAACATTGTTTAAACTGTTGACGAAAGTGGAATCTTTCAGGCCAAATAAAATTTGTTCAGGGGCACAAGTCGACGTCTGATTGTGGATGAAGAATCCCATAGAAAATACTGGAAATGGAAAACAATCCATCCATCCATCCATTTTCTGAGCCGCTTCTCCTCACTAGGGTCGCGGGCGTGCTGGAGCCTATCCCAGCTGTCATCGGGCAGGAGGCGGGGTACACCCTGAACTGGTTGCCAGCCAATCGCAGGCCACATAGAAACAAACAACCATTCAC
This sequence comes from Phyllopteryx taeniolatus, assembly GCF_024500385.1. Classification (NCBI taxonomy): domain Eukaryota; kingdom Metazoa; phylum Chordata; class Actinopteri; order Syngnathiformes; family Syngnathidae; genus Phyllopteryx; species Phyllopteryx taeniolatus. Next base: position 17,911,132 of record NC_084509.1, on the reverse strand, counting down.
ACTCACAGTCATGCCTACGGGCAATTTAGAGTCTCCAATTAATGCATGTTTTTGGGATGGAAACCGGAGTGCCCGGAGAAAACCCACGCAGGCACGGGGAGAACATGCAAACGCCACACAGGCGGGGACGGGGATTGAACCCCGCACCTCAGAACTGTGAGGCTGACGCTCTAACCAGTCGGCCACTGTGCCGCCATGGAAAACAATGTGTAACCTAATAATTGTGGATTATTTGAAAAGTAATAGTAGGATTTTTGTATAAATTATTTTACTATTAATAATCACTCACAGGAAAAATCAACTCACACTATATATTTGCGTTGCACATCACATAGAGAACCAGATCACGAACATGTAGGCCTGCAAGGAGAGATGCGAGAGTGAAAGGGGCACCTGAACAATACTGCACCTCGTGAATTGGGGACCAGGGTGGTCTCAAGTCTCAAGGGAAGGTCGAAGGTCATTTGGAAGGAGACTAACAGAACTGGATGGTTAATTGTATTTTGTGGAAGACAATTGTTACAAGGCAAAGAGAGACTCAATTGTCAATTGCAATTCATTCTCCTGTTTCGAAATGTATTTTTTAATGGTTTGTAATCAAAGCCCTAATATTAATATAATGTTGTGGGGGTGGTAATAAATAAATAGAAATCATGATCGTATATTATGAAAAACAAAACAGTGGAGCCCCAGGCAATGCAAGAACCAAGTTTGCCCATCTGAGACCAAGAGGGTAGATGTAGGATGAAAAGATAGATTGGTAAGTACTTCGAAAGCTCGAGCAACTTCAGTTTTAAGCCTCGACTTTGGAACAACCAGAAGGCCCTCACCCGAAGATCTGGGACCACGGGCTGGCTCAAATGGGGAAAACAAACAACCAATTTATAGTCTTCAATTAACCTACCATGCATGTTTTTGGGATGTGGGAGGAAAACGGAGTACCCGGAGAAAACCCACACAGGCGGGGCCGGGATTTGAACCCTGGTCCTCTGAACTACACACACACACACACACACACACAACGAATGAAGAAAAAGGACTGCAGCGAAAACAGCCTTTTCTTTCATCCAGTTCAAAAGGGTAGGTGCTTGAGCACCATTGGGGGTCACTGTGTGCATGTACCTGGGCTATACTGTATGTATGAATAATATGTACAGCTACAGTATACTTTAGTGCCACACACATGAGCAAGCATATTCTGTTGTTAAATTCAAGTACCATGATAACGATCCTTTATTATTTCCCATATAATCCACACGCACGTCATTCCTCCCGTTTTCTTTGACATAAGCGCCGATGTTCCGTCAGAGGTTTGCGCAACATTGACCAAAGGGAAAAAACAGGTCCAACGACCCAACATTCGTTGCATTCGGAATTACGCGTGAGAGGGAAGATAAGGAGGCAGTCAGTGAGGTGGGTGGGAGCGCTGCCGCTTGACTTGAGAAACACCAGTGGCGAGTCACGACGAGTCCTTGGTGCTGAGACAAAGTCGACCAAGTGGAGGTGAGGACTCCCGGGTCGATTTCTCCCGGAAAAAAAGAAGAAAAGAAACGAACAGAAAAAGATATATAGATATAATCACTTGGAGTAATTTGGTCTTCGCCGGTTAGCGTGAGTTTGTCAATTAGTTGTCTCCTGTCGGTTTCCCAATGTGCGTCAAGAGGATTCTGCTCCTGTTTGGACTCGCAGCCTCAGGTAAGAGTCTCTGCACGCCTACGCGTTCGTTCACTTAGCATCAAGCTAATGTATGTATTCATAAGAATTGCTCATTGATTTGAAAGATGGTCAATCCTCGTTTATTATTTGTTAATCTGAGCGACAGTCTTGGGAGCGTTGACAAGTACATTCAAAGTCAAAGACAATGGTGAGGTGTGAAAGCTCCGCAGGGAGCTGAACCTGCGTCTCGGAGCGGGCGTCATGCGTCATAACCTCGCACGGTGGCGTGGGTTGGGTCCACTAAATAGCCATCAGGGAGGAATCAAGGTTGGGAAGAGAATGCTTTGACAGTAATTGCCAATCAGCCAATTGTCACAGCCACGTCTTGTTTTGCCTCACTCATTTCCTCTCTTTTATTGGAATGTACATTGAATGGCACCGTTTGACGCACACAGCGTCAGGATATCCAGGATATGCCAGTTGACATCACAACAATTCGCACCGTGCATGTACACAATGAAAACATAATAAGATGCTTCCGCTTGTTCAAGCAACGATAGCAAATAATCTAATCTGTCTGTCAGTTTCTGTTCATTTAGGTTGTAATCCATGCTCAATGGCTAGACCCTTCTATAACTTTAAACCGTTGATTAACAACAATTAGCAATAATTACAGATGTTCTGGTAACTGCAAACAGTAGTCTTAAAAAAGGGACAGTCTAAAACGCTTAACATAAAAAGATTAACATCGCTTGATGTCCGAAAACTGGTATTAATCATCAGCAAAATGTATGTGGACATTTCGAATCATGCTCACTTCAACCTCTGAAAATATCAAAATGATAACCCTAACATTACGGCTTTTGTGGAGGTTCCTCTCTATAGGCACTTGCAATAGAGAAAAAAGCTTCATGTCGCTTAATGAGGAAAAGGCTTAACGTGCGCAAAATCTGTAATATTTGGGTTATTGTTTTGATATTTTCAGAGGTTGAAGTGGGCAAAAATAGAGATGTCCACATGAATGTCCACATAAATTTTGTTGATGATTGATAGCAGTTATCGGACATTAAGCGACGTTAAGGTTTTTTTTTTTTTTAACACTTACGTTAACACATTCACTGCCATTGACGGCTTTAGAAGTCAAATATCCATGTTAACTGGGAAGGCTGGCACTGAATGAGTTAAGCATTTCAGACTATCCCTTAAAATACTTTCAGTCAGAAATTCAACTTCAAGGAAATGTCACACGCAGACGGCAACAATTTGCCAGTACTTCCCTCTATGCAGCATGTTGAACTAGATTGAGGGTCTTTTCTGTCTTGAACGAAAAAAAAATCTTTTTTTGGGGGTGTATTTTATTGCGTTCCGTAACATGATCATTTTCAATAAGAAGCCTTATGTGAAGCCAACAATGCTGACATGCGCCAACCTGCTCTGATTTTCTGGTTTAACACACACTTGCATGTACACACCCACACACATGCACACACACACACACACACACAAGAGAGCGAGAGAGAACAGATGGCTGTTGTTGACTGTAGCATACCGGCAATTCCATTGGTTGTTTAGGCTTCAGCTTCATTCTGTCTGCAGTTGTACTACATTGTTTATACTCTTTGTCGGGATGTAACAGTATTACGGTGTCTCTAATCTAACCACAACAGCAGATCAGTCTCGCAAAGCATCTCTTTGATTATTGACATGCTGAGTTGTGTTGACACACCTTGGAAGGATGTCTGGCCTTTGTGCAGGATTGTGGTTAGGGAGTGTAACAGTTCACAACTGCTCGAGTGTAAGATCACAGCAATCGCCAGCACAGAGGACTCAGGTGCTGTGAAGTGTTTACGACAAAAGGCTATGTACGCTTCAAACAGGGAGTCGGAATACTGAATCACTGAATGAGATAGGGATTTCTTAGGGATTTTCTTACTTTTTAACAGATGAACAAGTTATAATGAACACATAACCTCATTAGCTATCTGTATACGTGACACACCTCTTGCACAGTTGTTGCTTTTGTACTGGTAGTTTTCTTGTTGGGTTCATGGCAAAGATCAACTGTAACATGCAGAGATTTACTGTGTTCATCTGTACAGTGGCAGAGGTGATCATGGCAGACCCACCACTCACCACCACAAGAACACCGACTAACCCTATAGGGCTCATCTAGTTCCAGAGTATATACGGTATATGGGAAACGGAAGGTCTTTTAAAGGATGCATACATCTATCTAGTTGAGGACTGTAGGCTCTGTGGTTGGATCGAAGTGATTGTGATCCTGAGGAGAACTTGTCGAGTCAGCTGCAATGTGACAACAGAGGAGGTCTTATGGATTAAACTCTTATCTGCATTTACACAACACACGCTTCTTCAAGATTTTCAGGAATTTATTTTCATCAACGAAACATGTATAGTATATATATGTCCCAAAATGTATACATGCTTTGAATATTAGTATTATCTTCATCAAAATATATTTAATTTTCAAAATCTATTTGAATCTCTCTCACTCTCTCACTTGCTTTGCTACTCCCAAACTATGCATCACTCATTGAAAAACGTCAGAATTTTAAAAATGTAATTATCCATCCATTTTCTACACCACTTGTCCTCATTAACTCGACTTTGGGTGAGAGGAAGTGTACACTGGACTGGTAGGCAGACAATCACATAGCTTGTAGACAAAACATTCACACATGCATTTATACCCTGGGAAATTTAACCTAAAAGTATGTTTTTTTTAATGTGTGAGGAAGCCAGAGTACTCAGACAACCCCCACCCATGCAAACTCCACACAGGAAGATATTTGAACGCAGAACCTCTTGACTGTGAGGCAGAAGTGCTAACAACTACTTCACTGTTCTGCCAAAGATGTAACCAATGACATTCATCCATTCATTTTCTATATTGATTGACCACATTAAGGTTGCAGGACAGCTGGAGCGTATCCAAGCTGAATTTGGGAGAGAGGCGACGTACACCCGGTACTGGTCGCCGTCGTGCTAGAGCCTATCCCAGCTAACTGCGGGCAGGAGACGGGGTACACCCTGAACTGGTTGCCAGCCAATCACAGGGCACATACAAACAAACCACCATTCGCACTCACATTCACACCTACAGGCACTTTAGAGTCTTCCATCAACCTACCACGCATGTTTTTGGGAATGTGCGAGGAAACCGGAGTGCCCGGAGAAAACCCACACAGGCACGGGGAGAACATGCAAACTCCACACAGGCGAGGGTGGAATTTGAACCCCGGTCCTCAGAACTGTGAGGGAGATGTGCTAACCCACGGGTGTCAAACTAATTTTTGTCACGGGCCACATCGTAGTTAGGACTTCCCTTGGAGGGCCGCTACGACTGTGAACCCAAATGAATGAAAGATTACCACATATGTTCTAATTACATACAGTATACACAACACATTGATGAATAACCAGTTTTGAAATCAGAAGCCTATAAAACATGTTTTTCAACTATTACATTTCTTTTTAAAGGGGGATTGGTAACAGAAATGCTTGCAAATATCTCAATGGTATTACACCAGAACACAATGTGCAATTTTGATTTGCTTTCGCGGGCCACATAAAATGATGTGGCGGGCCAGATCTGGCCCCCGGGCCACCAGTTTGACACCTGTGCGCTAACCAGTCGGCTACCGTGCCGCCGTATACTAGGATAGAGCATTATTATTTATTGTATATAAGTATAACTTCAGGTTGAATGTTATGATCTTTCGTTATTGATTGGATGGGAAAAGAGTTCTACTGATTTCTAGTGAGGTGTGCGGCGTCCAATTCGACTTGAGCTAATAAATACAGTTCCTTTACAATTCAACCAAACTTGATCACATCATGTTGATTGTAGTATGTTATTTTTTTTCAAATTGGTCTGTTTGGTAGCTTTTGATGATTGAATCATATGGAAATTGTGTACCCTAACTACTGCGAAATTTGGACAAAATATATAATTGTCTGACTATTTTTTTCAAATTTTTCAATTTGAAAAAATGTTTGTGGAGTGTGCTACGGTAGCCTCAAGATCTGCACTGAGCTCCCACAATTGCTACCCAGTTATGAGCTCAGTGAAGAAAGTGATACTGTATAGTGCTTTACTTTTTAAACTTAACTTCCCTGGTGACATCTGGTGGTCACTCTTTTTGAAGTGAAAGTAGCTTGTAAGGGATGAAAACTGGTATTTGTAAAGGTACACCACATAAAAAGTGCTTCTTCAATGGTCAGTAGTCTGTAACTGGAGGTGTGTGCTAGTGAGATGATGTATGCAAACATTTATTCATGCTCTATGACAAGCAATACAATCTACAACTTCTTGATTTTTTTCTCATTTTTCTTTATTTTCTATGTATTTTTTGTACCTTTGACCAGGCCTTCCAGCAATGTTGTATTTTCTTTAGTGTTTTCCCCTGCCAGTTGTGGTCCATGTTGTTCTGTTTTGGGATTTTTGGAGCTCAACACCACACGTATTCCTTCTGACATCATACTGGCACTGTAAACTGTTAAGTGTTGTCTTTTCCATTATTAAAGCTAGTGCAGTTCTCACTCGCCCATGTGGTCATTCTGCGATCACACCCTAGACATTAGGCAAAGGTTGTAGTTGTTACCAAAATGTGTACATGTACAGTACATGGAGCGTACAAAAGGCATTTCACCAGATAGAAGTCTCTGTCCTTCTGGCCTGTACAAACACTGTTACCTGAAACTGTTCTTGCAAGCTTTGAATCCTGACCATAAAAGACATGCCTTGTTCCAAAAAGTCAAAAAAAGAGAGAGTCTGTGAAGTCCCTCACAAACGAGAGAAGAGGCTCTTTGTAATGCACTGAGCTATTTGTGTTTCATCCATGTCCTAAGTGTTTCCTCCACAACTGATGTACCAGAGACTCAGGTTTCCTTTGTTTCTGAGCCATAATGAAGAGAGGAAAGGCACAAAACAGCCTGGAATAGAGCTGCACTTGATGTGTCCAGCTGTGGAGTCACATTCTCTTGCCTAATTGAGACATCAGGTGTGACTAAATGCATTAGCACCTGTTGGTTGGTGACTGCACAGGATGTGATCGCCATTGTCTGTTGACCCTAGATACACCCACCACACTGGGTAGATAGGTACCACAATGGAATAAGATCCACAACAGTTATAATAGATTTCAAAAGCTTGATTTAAAATGCTTGCGGTTGTAGTTATGTTGAACTACATTATGTTATACTGAGAGGTATTTGTATCAAGTATCAACGTTCAGTTCTTAGGTTTTGATTTATTTATGTATTTTTGTACACACACAGACACACACACATATCAAAACATCCATCCATCCATCCATTTTCTGTACTGCTTATCCTCACAAGGGTCGCAGGCATGCTGGAGCCTATCCCAGCTATCTTCGGGCGAGAGGCAGGGTACACCCTGAACTGGTCTCCAGCCAATCGCAGGGCACACATAAACAAACAACCATTCCCACTCACATTCACACCCACGGGCAATTTAGCATCTTCAATTAACCCACCATGCATGTTTTTGGGATGTGGGAAGAAACCGGAGTGCCTGGAGAAAACCCACGCAGGCACGGGGAGAACATGCAAACGCCACACAGGCGGGGATGGGATTTGAACCCCGGTCCTCAGAACTGTGACGAAGATGTGCTAACCAGTTGTCCACCATGTTGCCTACATCAAAACATGCAATCTGTAAGTAAGACTAGTAACTGTCTGTGACCATCCTGGTCTTAATGGAAACACTTTGGTTTGGATTGTGGGTTTATTGTGAATTAGCTTCATACGTGCGTATGCTATAGGTTTTGGTATAAGATGGCAGGCTGAACATTTATTGCTTATGTAATGGATGCTGGATATTATTCCAGTATGAGCTGGTGGAAAGCCCTGGCGTTGACACTGGACATGCACAGTGGAATACCCGGTTGGCGTGAAACTAAATAAACAGCGTCTGTGGTCGGGGTTATACCCTTTGAAACTCCCATATATTCTTTGACATTAGAGAAATATACTGTATTATATCAGCAGGCGAAATACTACCTCATATTTTTTCTTTATTTTTTTTTGTAAGGCTTTCACACAATCATGGGATGCCTGCCAAGCCAAACAAACCAAATCGCCCCAAAGTGGCCTTGACTTATTTTGTAGTGAATGAAAGCCTTTGCTTTGTTTTGGTTCTGACACACCAGTTGCACACTGCATCTTGTATTACAATACTGACAAGTAGACTGAAGTGGTTTCAGAAAGTTTGTTTTTCACAACTTGGGAAGTATAATTCAGTGGACAAAGGGCAATGCTGGTGCATGTCATGGAGAAAGTAAAACAATAACAACAAAAAAAACCAAAACAAAACTGAGACTAATGTTCATGATATTCTTGTGTATATACACAAAAACAATCTACTCTCCACACTGCACAGCTGTACATCCTAAATGTTTCTCTTTTCTGCTCTTTCCCACTGAAAGATGGGTGTGGTTGACATTAGCTAAGCAGGATGTTCGTATTAAACAAGGGAAGGAGTTAGACCAGACAGAGAGATATGGCGGGGTGGAAGAATGGGCCCGACAAAGACCTAAGCAAATAACCCTTCCTAAAAAGCTCCAGGACATACTCTCTCATCCTGTTCTTGTGCATCACTTGAGCTCATGTTCTCATTGAAACTCTTTTTTTTTTTTTTTAGTCTCCCGTGCTCTTGACGCTAGGAACCTACCAAAGCAATTGCGGTAATGATCATAGTTGTAGGCACTCTGCTAATATGTACTCTTAATTGAAAAAGACCTCATTAACCTGAATTCTTAATCTACTCAGATATACTTGAACGCGCAGATGAGCAACATTTATTTAAATTCAAATACTGATTGGTTAAAGGAAATATGTGTAATGATGTTTCATAGCTTTGAAGATGTGTTCCCCCCGTGCGAAAAGAAGCATAATGAATCAATTGGAGAAGCAATTGCACCATAGCTCATCTCAATGGTGACTGTTTTTTCTCCTCCCCGTCGTATGGCTGGATTCTATCCAACCTGACTTTGGGCGGAAAGTAGACAACACGCTGGTCTGTTTGCCAGTCAAGCACACAACAAAAGGCAATAATAAAAACGGATAGAAACAATATATTTATTGATCGTAACTAATCCTTAAACTTTGGAATTATAGGAAAAAGAGTTGCAGTGTTTGTGGCGGGATTATGTATTTTCCTCCATTTTGCTTTGGAGTATGTCATTGCGAGGGTTTGCAAATTCTTGCGCATATGGACTGAAATGAGTCCTGTCAAAAGCAACTGAATTACCCAGTAATATGAAACTCTAGCCAAGTTTGTCAGCACGTGGTGATAAGAGAGATGGCTATTTAATGATGTACAGGGGGCCGTCTGGACGGCCTGCTCTCTCATCCCGGCCCACAGGAAACATTCTCCAGCCTGATAAGAAAGAGAACGTGCCGCTTAGAACCTCAAGCCCTGCTCACATTTTCCCAGCTAACTGCTGCCTTGAAAGAACAATATGATTCAGATTGGCCCTTTCTGAACAGTTTGACATCTAAAGCAACTTGATATAGCATACCATCCGAAACCATACTCGGTAGCACTTTTAGCTCACAGATATTTTTCTGCTAAAAATATTATCCACTAAAGGTGCGGCCATGTTTCTGGCTAGCACGTCTGCATCACAAACAAAGGCTCTGGGTTTGAATCTCGGCTCGGACCTTCTGTGTAAAGTTGATATGTTCTACACGTGTATACTCTGGACCCAACATTCCTAAAACATGCATGCTACATTAATTGGAAAACTCTAAATTGTCCCTCGAGGTGAATGTGATTGTAAATGGTTGTTTGCCTCAATGTGCTCTGCGACTGATGGGCAACTAATCCAGGGTGTACCCTGCCTCTCGTCCAAAATCAGCTTCAATAGGCTTCAGCTCACCCATTACCCTAAATTTAGCAGTATAAAATGGACAGATGCATGAATATCATCCACTATAGTTATGGCTGCAATCTGTAGTATGACTTTTGGATTATGAGATATAGTTTATTGTTATTGTTAATTCAAATAACAAGAACATCAAACTATCGACTTGACGGTAACGACGTCTTGACAAGGCAGTAAGTCTGGAAGCTATTTGCTTGTGGACTGAGGGGTCACGGATTTAAGACCTACAGGGCAATGCAGCCTGAACCGCTTTGGGCTGCTTCACTTTGGGTATCAGTATAGTATAGTAAATAAATGACTGCGTAATAGTATTCATGAATTCATTCACAACATGAATAAATAAATTCATAAATTGTTGATACCACTTGTCCTCAATAGGGTCGCAGGTGAGCTTGAACCTATACCAGATGCCTTTGAGCAAGAGGAGGGGTACACCCTGGACTGGTCGGCAGCCAATTGCAGTAAATGCATGTATAATATACAGTATACCTGTACATGAAATATCAGAAGGGTACCTGCCTAAACCACGTTATTGATAGGTGACACAATAACTTTGATGCTATGCCTGTTAGGCACAGTAGGTAACGTTTTACTTCTAAATCAACCAATATGATGATTATTAACAACTTCATCAATGTCCAGTTGAATGGGACTATTGTGAATATCGAAAAATCCATCCATACATCCAATTACTGATCTGGTTCAGCGTTGCAGGCAGCTGGAGCCCATCCCATCTGATTTGAGGTAAAGGTCAGACTGCTGTACACCCTGGATTGGTCACTCACAGGGCACATGTGCAGTAGAGTGCAACTGAGTGGTAACTAAAGCAGAAACGCCTGCATGGAAGTCAGATTAGTAAACCATTACACTGGCAATGAGTCAAGAAAAATCAGTTTGATTAACACCGGCGATAGGAATTTTTGCACAAAGCCTTGATGAAGAAAACGAATACAGCACGCCAAACTTATCAGCTAGTCTAGTGCAGTGATTTCCAACCTTTATGGAGCAAAGGCATGTATTTTTGCTTAGGATAGTAATTGTTTCTCTTGCGGCAGCTCTGTGTACGGGGTCACTAGGTACACTGTGAGCACTTACGAGGGAGGAATTCCATGAAGGGAATGATTCATGTTGTGTTTTTGACTTTGATTTACTGTGTGTGTTGGCTTTTGTCAGTATGCCCTGCATTGCCATATGTCTTCTGTTGTAGGCGTGCTGCCGGTCAGCGGGATCCGTATATATACTTCTGACGATGTGGAGGCGGTCAACGGAACGGACATTCGTCTGAAGTGTACATTCAGTAGTTCCTCTACCATCAATCCCAATGCCATCATCATCTCCTGGAGCTTCAGACCCCTTAAACCAGGCCGAGAAGAATCAGTGAGTTTATATCTGTGTCTTGATCAGAAAGTATGAGGGAGCGTTCATCCCCTCAGTCCATTGAGAGTTGGTGCAATCGGACAGCCAAGTTAGCCCGTGTGTGTGTGGCAAGAAAACAATTAAAGTCTCTTTTTCGATAACAGCCTCATTCTCATTTTAGCTTCCAGCAATGAGAAATCAGGTGTGAATGTGAGATGAACCGTTTTGATCGTGATTACGGGATTACACACAAGTGACACAAGTAATTTCAAGAAATGTTGTGGAAGGGCGACACACACTAAGAAAGAACCCCCCAACGTTGATGCAGATGCAGATAAAAATTCAAAATAATATTTTCTCATTTCACAAATTAAGTCACAATGAAACCGGGCCTTCTACCCCAGAATAAATGTAGAGTCCTGACGGTCTATTCAAACCAGAATAAGCCTTGATGCATCCCACAAAGAACGGTTTCAACTTTTACAGCAGCCCAAAATATCTATGTTTATATTTATAACTCAAGTCAACACGAGTAAAACTGTAACACTGTAGTTGCAACTGAATCTGAATAGATAACTAATAGATAATGAATAGAGTAACTAGGAACTGAGTCCTGCGGCAGATTGATAGATGGATGGATAGATAGATATCAGATACAGTTTAACATCAATTTAAACTCATTTTACAACATTACACTTAAAATTAAATGGCTGACAGATTATTTTATAATGCAAAAATATACATGCAGCGGACTCCATAACAAACAACCCAGGCAAACGAAGCTCCCCCCCAGACATAGAAAGCTTTTAGTCAAAGTGTATCACTTCAGGCGGCACGGTGTACGACTGGTTAGAGCGTCAGCCTCACAGTTGTGAGGACCCGGGTTCAATCCCCGGCCCCGCCTGTGTGGAGTTTGCATGTTCTCCCTGTGCCAGTGTGGGTTTTCTCCGGGCACTCCGGTTTCCTCCCACATCCCAAAAACATGCATTAATTGGAGACTCTTAATTGCCCGTAGGCATGACTGTGAGTGCGAATGGTTGTTTGTTTCTATGTGCCCTGTGATTGGCTGGCAACCAGTTCAGGGTGTACCCTAGTGAGGAGAAGCGGCTCAGAAAATGGATGGATGGATGTATCACTTCAACATATTTTCTTGGAGCAATTACCCTACTACTTTCCCATTTGGACAAAGCTTTGTCATCATCTTGTGAGATTCTAGGGCATTGCAGGCAGAGCACAAAAAAGGTGAGTTTTCCAGCAAATAGCTGTGGATAGGTTCCACAAAAAAATAAAAAATAAATTAAAAAACACAAACTGGTAAATTTGTGGATAGTGAACTAAATATGCGAGGGATTTTCAATTGGGAGATGACAACAACAACAACAATGGCTAAAAAACTAATAGATGGCAAAACAAACACAAATAAGGTGCAAATCGGACTTTGACCTTTTGTGGCCCAATGAAACTATTCTACCTGCTCCAGAAAAAAACATTTTATGGTTTTGTCAGCTTATGTCATGGTCTTTGACCCGAGAAGTGGCCTGCTGATATTTAGATGGATAAACAAATCCAATTATGATAATTTATTCAACTTTTATACCAGTTCAACCTTGACAGATCTCTGTGAACTCTTATTCGCCATTCTTTTGTACAGGTACATCTCAATGAATTAGAATAGTTTTTTTTTAAAAAAAAGTCAACTTATTTCAGTACTCACACATCATATAGATTCATTAAACATTTGGGCAAATACCTGCCTAATTTCTACATTAAAATATCATTTTCATTGTTTCTTGATTGTTTATGTAAAATTAAAATTTATATATACGTATGTATGTATAAATAAAAAATATTTCATTCTTAGTGTGTAGTGCATCTCTATATGAGTTTCACTTTTTGTATTGAACTTTTGAACTAAATTAAGCCTTAGACACAATTCTAAATTCATTGAGATATACCAGTGTGAGTTTATTCTGTTTATTTTGATCTGCCATTAAAAAAACATCTTCATAGAAAAAATAAACAAACAAAAAAAATAGTACCAGTGCATCAAATTAAGGGAACCCCCCCCCCCCCCAAAAAAAACAAGTAGCATGACAAGAAAATGCAAATTCAAAAAGGAGTGAGAAGAAGTCAAATTTAACTGCCCTCACTCCTTATACTGTAAATCCAATTTGCTCACATACTGAACATTTTCATCCATCCATCCATTTTCTTTACCGCTTATCCTCACGCGGGTCGCGGGCTTGCTGGAGCCTATCCCAGCTATCTTGGGCGAGAGGCGGGGTACACCCTGAACCGGTCGCCAACCAATCGCAGGGCACATAGAAACAAACAACCATTCGCACTCACATTCAACACCTAAGGAATGTTTCCTTTTTACGTTATAATTTTGTGATTATTACTTACTTTTTATTTCCCCACTGTAGGTATTTCACTACCAGCAAAAGCCATACCCTCCTCAGGAGGGCATTTTTCGGAACCGCATCATCTGGGCTGGTGACATCATGGGTCAAGATGCCTCCATCATAATTCGTCAAGTCAAGTTTACCTACAACGGCACTTACACGTGCCAGGTCAAGAACCCGCCAGATGTTCACGGCTCAGTTGGAGAGATTCGACTACGTGTCGTCACTACCGGTTAGCACCTTTATATTCACGTGAAGCGTTCACACTACACTTTTCATTCAAAACTGAAAGGTAAAAAAAACAAACAAACAGAAAGGATGGCCCAAGAAAACAAAGAAAAATGCATTATGAATTTAATTATAGCATTTATATAATGTAAAGTGAAAAAAAGTGAAAATGTTTTGCAAATTCGACTTGAACCCATTTTTTTTGTAATTGTATGTATGTAGTTATATATTGCTGTCATATCTCTGCTGTCTGGACTAAATGGCTCACACTTGCAATGCTGAATGAAATTTGTCAATAACCTGTTCACATATGACCTGTTTTTTTTTTTTTTTGGTGTGTTTTCTTCTCCAGCCTCTTTCTCTGAGCTTCTGCTGCTAGCGTTCGCTATCGGGGGAGGGATCACTGTTGTGGTTCTCCTCCTCATCATTATAGTGTCCTGCAGGAGGTGCAAGAAGAAGAGAGAGAGGCGGGATGGGGAAGTGGAGGCTCCTCGCAAAGAGAGAAAAGATCCCACAGTATGGTAAGACCAGGAGAAATGTGGAGGGAAAGGGAGAGGGGTGATAGGGAGAGGAACAGAAGAATCATAGACTTCCTCTCTCACTCTCCAGCTGACTGTGGGGATTGGGCTTGTGGCGCTCCTTCCTGGGGCCTGGGACTCTTTCCCGCTGGACATTAAACTTCTTCCTTCCTTTTCAACCACAATCTTTGGATCCAGTTGAAGGGCAGCTTCCAGTAAAGAGAAGACAATGAGAAAGCGCCCTTATGTAAAAAGTGCAGACACAGAGCTTTTTTGATATCACAATGTGCCTTTCACTTGTGCAATGTTTTGTTTTTTAATCACTTCGTCTTTTCCTGTTCACTTAAATCGACTTGAGACACCATTTTCTGTTTAGACATTTTGTTTTGATGATGTGGCATTTGAACAACGGCGTATTCCCAATGTTTACTTGCCTATTAATACATTTCAAACAGCAACATTCCAGTGCAGTCCAAGTAAGATGTTTGATGGAAACTTCTGCATACAAGCAACAGGAACTGAACGGTTTCATTTCACGACACTTGCCGCAATATTTAAGGTGCTTAAATTTAGACCTCTCATTAACAAACAAAAGCAGTTATTATGACTGACAGTTTAGGTCAGCTCTAACCCTTTTAAAATGCATTTCTTATCACCATTTGCTGTTCTAAATGTTTGGAACAACTCCTCATTTTCTAAAAAAAAATGTCTTCTCTTGCTTGGGCACCACTTTGCACTCTTGGGTTTTCAGATCTCCCTGTGAAATTCATCTCGGTTAAGGTGAAGGCATTCTTGCCTTTTGAGAAAAAGTGGCTGCACATACAGGTGGTGGTTGATATGGTCAGAAGCTTTAATAATCAAATCTTACCCATTATGATCAAGTTCAGCCAAGGTCTCGATACCCTGTGTGACTGTAACCCTTTATCCCTGCTGCTTTTGTATCATCTGTCCTTTCCTCTTTGTCTGTGATGTCTTCTGCACATGCATTTACAAACCCAATTCCAATGAACTTGGGACGTTGTGTTAAACATAAATAAAAACAGAATACAATGATTTGCAAATCATGCTCAACCTATATTTAATTGAATACACTGCAAAGACAAGATATTTAATGTTCAAACTGATAAACTTGATTGTTTTTAGCAAATAATCATTAACTTTGAATTTTATGGCTGCAACACATTCCCAAAAAGTTGCGACAGGTGGCAAAAAAGACTGAGAAAATTGAGGAATGCTCATCAAACACCTGTTTGGAACATCCCACAGGTAAACAGGCTAATTGGGAACAGGTGGGTGCCATGATTGCGTAGAAAAGGAGCTTCCCTGAATTGCTCAGTCATTCACAAGCAAAGATGGGGCGAGGTTCACCTCTTTGTGAACAAGTGCGTGAGAAAATAGTTGAACAGTTTAAGGACAATCTTCCTCAACATACAATTGCAAGGAATTTAGGGATTTCATCATCTACGGTCCATAACATCATCAAAAGGTTCAGAGAATCTGGAGAAATCACTGCATGTAAGCGGCAATGCCGAAAACCAACATTGAATGCCCGTGACCTTTGATCCCTCAGGCGGCACTGCATCAAAAACCGACATCAATGTGTAAAGGATATCACTACATGGGCTCAGGAACACTTTAGAAAACCAATGTCAGAAAATACAGTTTGGTGCTACATCTGTAGGTGCATCTGGAACCTGTACTATGCAAAGCAAAAGCCATTTATCAACAACACCCAGAAATGCCGCTGGCTTCTCTGGACCCTAGCTCATCTAAGATGGACTGATGCAAAGTGGAAAAGTGTTCTGTGTTCTGACAAATCCACATTTCAAATTGTTTTTGGAAATTGTGGACGACGTGTCCTCAGGGCCAGAGGAAAAGAACCACCCGGCCTGTTATGGACACAAAGATCAAAAGCCAGTATCTGTGATGGTATGGGGCTGGCTTTGTGCCAATGGCATGGGTAACGTACACCACCTGTGAAGGCACCATTAATGCTGAAAGGTACATACAGGTTTTGGAGAAACATATGCTGCCATCCAAGCAACGGCTTTTTCATGGACGCCCCTGCTTATTTCAGCAAGACAATGCCAAACCACATTCTGCACGTGTTACAACAGCGTGTCTTCGTAGTAAAAGAGTGTGGGTACTAGACTGGCCTGCCTGCAGTCCAGATCTGTCTCCCATTGAAAATGTGTGGCGCATTATGAAGTGTAAAATACAAAAACGGAGACCCCGGACTGTTGAACAGCTGAAGCTGTACATCAAGCAAGAATGGGAAAGAATTCCACCTACAAAGCTTCAACAATTAGTGTCCTCAGTTCCCAAACGTTTATTGAATGTTGTTAAAAGAAAAGGTGATGTAACACAGTGGTACACTTGACCCTGTCCCAACTTTTTTGGAACGTGTTGCAGCCATAAAATTCTAAGTTAATGATTATTTGCTAAAAACAATAAAATTTATCAGTTTGAACATTAAATAGCTTGTCTTTGTAGTGTATTCAATTAAATATAGGTCGAACATGATTTGCAAATCATTGTATTGTGTTTTTATTTATCTTCAACACAACGTCCCAACTTCCTTAGAATTGGGGTTGTACATGAATTATTCATGAAGGTGCATGCATGTATTTCATCGTGTGTGTGTGTTGTGTTGCTCTCGTCTCCCCCTTGGTGCACGTCTTCCCGTGTCCTAGCCACCCAATGAAGGCCATCCACCTGTACCTATCACAGACATCCATAGAGATTGACAGTTCAGACGGAATGATCTCAGAGGCCAGCACTAAAGATCCCAGCTCCGACTCAGAGGACCCGAGCTCAGATGACGACGATGACGATGATGACGATGACGACTATTCAGACTAAAGAGATGGGAACGGACAGAGGGAAGCCCGTATGGTACCAGTAGAATCCCGTTGCGTCCGAGTGGCGAGTAGACGAAGGGTGCACTGTTGCTGGTGAAACCATGCGCGCCGTCATCATGAATTAAAGGAAAAGCTGACGGATGTCCTATCCGAACGACTCGGAACAGGCACAAAGACGTTGAGAGTCCTTGAAAGGAGATCAAAAAGGGTTTGTTTCTGCGTCCTTTAGAAATATTCATATGACAGAAAGGCTGAGTTAAACCTGCTGACACAGCAGGTAATGCCATTATCAAAACCCATTTTATATCCCATTGGCTGGGATTGCACTGTTACATTGGTATACTGTCTATTCCACCTGCAAGCCAACTGGTGGCTGGTGTTTGAGCCACAGTATGCACGCTCCTGTCTCAAATATGGCGTGGGAGTGTACAGTTTTGATCTGAAAAACCTTTGAATGCAAACTGTCCCAGTGAGCCTCTTCTCTCCACGCATCACATCCACTAACGACTGTAATGATTTTTTTTTTTGCTGTCATTTTGTACTGATGATGTAACACTGAGCAATATGCATCAGTGTCTTAAGTTTTCATGCCTTTTTTATGTAGTATATATTTAACATAGAACGGAATTTCTAATAAAAAAGGCCTTTTAAATATTTACTCCATTGTGCTGAGTATACTTAAAGCCATATGAATGAATGAATAAATGAGCTCATGCCCTAGATTTTAAATACACTCACATGATTTGACATACTTTTATCAAATTCATCTATTATGTACGAGAGTAATCTGTTTACCAGCATTTATTATGCATCATTATCTTTAATACAGTACATTTGATTGTGTACACATGCTCTGCAGAACATTTTGCATTTGTTTACCTGAAAGCTTTATACTCAGTGTTGTTTACTGCTGGGGCCTGCTGCCCTGAATTGAGCTGGACAAGGCTGACAATAAGTTACCAGTAAAATGATCAATATATTTGTGTGTGTGTGTGTTTGGTTGTGAGCATTTTTGTGTGTACTGATCAAAGTCTAACCCTATGGGTGCAATTTAAGTTACTCTTTGGCAAAGCTGACAGTGTGTGGACATGAAGGCGGGGTTAACAGGGTTGATAAAAAGTGTGTATTCATACAAACAATATAATTGGATTATCGACAGAGATAAAGCCCGAGAGGGCTCTCTTAGTGAAGTTTCTCTGTAACCGCGGCGTAATTGCTTTTGCACAGCTTTGATATTTGCCATCATATAATTTCATCTGGATTTTCTAGGATGTACAGTATTTACAAATGAGCACTTAAACTACAACGTATATTTTATATCGTCACAATCGTTTTTGCAATTCTAAACCTTGTTTTTGTATGTAAAACAAAACAGTTTGTTTTACCAATGTATCTTGAAGAGGCGAAATAAACTATTGAGACAATGGTAAGGAAGGTTATCTATTGGATTCTTTCACTTGGACTAATTTAAAATACTAAATAAAAACCTTATCCAGTTTTTATAAAAACCCTTTTAGGGCAGTGGGACTGATTTTTTGGGGGGGGTCTTACAATCTAAATCAACTAAACCAAGGCTATTGCCTTTCTCTCCTCAACTCATTGGTCTGCTCATTTTGAAAAAGGACTGACCAAAATCAAGTCTCGAAGTTTTGCAAGAGAGTTTGAGATTACATGTAGTAAAACAAACATGAAAAAACTGTCCGAGAGAGTGTGTCCTTTCATTTGTTCAAAATACAACACCAGGCAGTACACCAGCTACTAAGATTCGCTCACATTTTTGTCAAGCTGAGATGCCAGTGGTGTTGATGTTGTGTTTTTATAAAAAAAATAATGGTGGGTCAACAACCAGTCAAATACTGCAGACTCCATATCAGAAAAACTCAAGTACTCTCCCTATCATGTTTTTTTTTTTTTTTCAAAAAGCTTCAAACTCTTCCAACTGCAGTGTTACACGATTGATTGTTAAAAAAAATGGAACGTTTAGAATGAAAATGTCGATTAGTCATGTCTTGAAGCAGTTGAAGCAAAATGGAGAGCATTGCTTGGCTGCAAACCAGCAGTGGTGCTGTTGATTCAGTCTCAACTAGTTTGTGGTGTAAAGAAGCACAGCGTGACATCAGCTATGGGACATTTGGCAGCATCCACACAGACCTCAACTATAGCAACTCCTCCAGTTAGCATTAATCTGCTTAATGTAAGACAGACATCGGAACAAGAGCTCAGAACAATCAGACAAAGATTCTGCCACTCCGTTAAAAATCTGTCCTTCAATCTTCTATATCGCTTGTCCTAATTAGGTTAGCAGATGAAATGAAGCTTATCTCAGCTGACTTTCCCCGAGAGGTAGGGTAAACCCTGGACTGGTCATGAGCCAATCGCAGGGCACATATAGACAAACAACCATTCACACTTACCTTCATACTGATGGACAATTTAAAGTCTTCAATTTATCTACAATGCGAATGTTACAACTAACTGATTATTTGATTTAATTTTCCCGATCAAGGGCATTTTCTCAAAAGGTCACTTACAACGTAGAAGTTTTCAGATTTTTTTCAAGATCATTGTAAGGCAAATTTAATAGTGCTAAACCATAACTTCCCAATAGACCAATGAAAACAATTGCCATCTGCTAGCAACAACGCGCAATTGGTCGTATGAATAACCTACTAGGAGTTGACCACCCTGTGCCTGAGGAAATAGCGCCAATAGGAACAGGAAGTTAGACCGACAAACACATGGTAGTTACTCCTCCATCTTTTAAAATACATTTTACAAAGAATGACCAAAAAACATGTGGGCAGCACAGTGTGAAAGTGGTTATTATGCCTGCCTCACATTTCTGAGGTTCTGGGTTCGAATCCGGCCTTCCTCTGTGGAGTTTGCACGTTCTCAACGTGCTTGTGTGGGTTACTCGAGATTTATTCGGCATTCCGAAAACATGCCTAAATTGTGGTCTGAATATGGTGCATTCCATATGTACATATGTCCATATGTACCCTCTGACTGGCTGGCAACCGGTCCAGGCTGTGCATCAGTTGGTATAGACTCCAACTCCCCTGTGTCCCTAACAAGGACAAGGGCTGTAAAAAAATGGATGCATGGATGTAAAACAGCGTCATCTGCGGGGCCTGCTTGCTAGGGCACTGCCTTTTCTACCTCTCATCATCACAGGGGTCTGATACAGTATGAGAACTGCATCTGCGACTCTTACTCACTTCAATGTGTTCTGCATTCTACACTTTAGGATGGGTTGTACCTGGCACAGATATGTGTAAATTCCATTGCACACTCACTTGTGAGTAAGCACAGGCAAACACACAAGAAGCACTGGCTTGTCATTTCGGAGCGAAATAGAAATCACCTCACATCTACTCAGGACGGAATCTCACAGTGTAACACACATGCGGAGACCCTCTCATTTACACAGTGCCATTTATTTTAATGGACACATTAATAAAGATTGACTTCCTTGCTACAATGTGGAGTAGAAGTTCCACTGACATTTCAATCTTGTTTGACAGCGTTCAAGTCACTCATCAACTATTCTCCTCCACACATTATCAGAGTCCATGTAAACTGTCGAGAAGACTGAAGGCTTTCATTACAAGGATTATGGTTGCATGTGCAGTACATCGTCTGGCCCCAACAATTTGAATCCCCTTTTCTTTGTCCGCTCCAGTGTTAACAACCGAAGAGGTCTCTCACAGTTTGATGGCAGTCACAAAACAAAGCGTCTGAAGGGAAAAAGACTTCGGTTGTGCCACAGAGACGACTTTAACTGAAACTGACACCGTACTGCTACAGCAGACAGACAGAGAACCCCTGTGCTCACACACACAAAATACATCACAGCACAATGCAGTGCTGGTTGTGTAAGAGGCATAAGGGTTCATTGTCCAGGAGATAGGTCGAACCAAGCCAAGCATATTAGACGATATACTGTAATACAGGTGATACAATACACGTGGATGGCAGAAGACTTTTTCACTTAGTCAAAAGAGAAAGCGATATGTCTATAATCAGTGTGGGAACTGTTATCGATCTACTGTATATATCAAACTAGACAGATTTTTAAATTCATCTGTCATGAGGATAACACCATGGACTGACTGCGAGTAAGTGACAGGGTAACTGGGAATGGGGCTTTCCATTCCACAAAAGTCAGCTATGTAAAATCACGACATTACCATACATTTAGATTTTCAATCTACTAAGCTGTACATGTGCAGCTACTCTATTTTAGCCACAAGAGTGCATAATCATCATCATTGGATGTGTCACGAAATGCGATGCATGCAATATGACCACAATAGTCTCGGAAGACAACTGGCATGAGTTGGCGATGAATGAGGCTCACCAAATGGCAACATAAATACACTTCAAAAGAAACCTCCACAAACACAGGGAAAGATAAAGCAAAAACAAATACTCGTAGCCATTAGAGACAATTACAGCAGTAGCTAAAGACAGGAGATGTGAGACTGGGATATCTTAGTAGGGCTACAAATAGCGGGCTAGTCCCAGGAGGGCATTCAATGTTTGCTATTAAAGAGGCTGGCGTGGCACATAAGGGAACAAATTGGGCCTCGGTGGGATCACAGATGATAATAAAAAGACTCTGAAACCAGTAATGGGCAGTTTGTACAAATAAACCACATGCGCACATAGCTATGACTGTACTTTTCTTCATAAACGGAGTGACATGATCATAATCCGAAACATAAATAAAATTGTGGTATGACTTGTTTGCGTGTGTCATCAAATCACGACACATTTTGTTTGCTTTTCACTTTCCATCGACCAGAAGTTGTTGGTGTTAAAAGCAAACTTCACAGTTGCAGCTTGTCAAAACCTGACGAGGACAACGATCAGTACTTCCGACTTTGCTTTTGGCTTTGACACGATTCCACGTCGTCTGGCTGTTGGAGTGGTGGTGATATTTAGTAAATTAATTGTTATGTTTCTATCCATTAACGTTTGGAACAGTTTGACGATTTGTATACAAGCAATGAACTCGTTTTCTAGTACTGTGCAAAAGTCACTACATGCTTGGTTGTTTGATTTACCTTTTGCTAGCGATCATATGGCACAGTAAAATGGTATATCAATACATTTATATCAATGTAGCCTTGTTAAAAATGTGAAAATGTGAATGTGATATTACGGTATTTACCCGACCACCATTATCGCCCTTAATCTTGCAAGCAGCACGGTTTGGCAATTTCTGTGTTTTTCTCGCAACAGCGCCCTCTAGTGTGGCAACTTGTAAAATGTATGTTTGCGGTTGAAACATTCCACTTTTTTTTTGGCGAGCACAGTCATTTGAATCATATCTATATTCCCTTCCGCTGCTATCGACTGACATACCAGCAGCGGATCATTGTTTATATGCTATGTTCCATAATTACTGACACTACACGCATCTATGGCCTACTCGATCCTCATATGTACTACAAGCCAGTTGAGTCGTGTATCGCTGATGCGTTTGCGTGCCATTTATTCGATGGTCCAAGTCGCTCCATTAGCCGTACTTCCTGATCCACCTGTTTGTCAGGTAGCGCTCATTCTGCTGCGCCCCGGAGACTTTGAGTCACGCCGAACTACACAATGGCAGGACTTTGACGTATTTCTTTTCTTTTTTTTTTTTTGGGACGTTTTGTGTGGATGTTTCTTTGAACTCCTAAAATGCCTCGAATGTGCCAAAGGACTCGCTCGCTCCAAGTCGTCTTGCTGTTCCATTTGCTCGTTTTCTTCGGTGAGTGAACAAGCCATATACTTCGGCTTTCATGTTGCTTATTCACAAGCGTTCCATCCACGAGTGTCGACGTTGTTTCTATTTACGTAACAACTGTTGTAAAATAACATCATTTCAGAAAAGTCTCGCGGGTGTAGCACATTGTCTTCCTGGTTTTCTATTGCCGCGTCCTCGCTTTTGCCACTTAGTTCAGAACACAATCGGCGTGTTGTTTATTTGTAGTGTATATAAGCACATGTCTCTTTCTCTATTCTCCTGTAAATGCTTGTCTTTTTCAGGCACATCCGAATCACGACATGTTAAACCCCCCAACGCTAACGGCGCCGCTGCCTCCTCGTTTAAATGACCTCACAGTTGCGAGGCAATTCAAGTTTCGATTGACCAATTTGAAAGTATCGATATCATTTCCTTACTATGCCAAACGGTTATGGAATATTTCAACGTCACACACGCATTTAACACAGACTGTATGCGCATCCTCTATGAATAGCCCAGCCATATCATAGTCCTCCTTATTTGCATATAATCTAGGCATTGCTATGATGTATGTAGCGCATAATAACCCCAAAGTCAGCAACCCGCAAACTCTCATGTTTAGATGTGAATCAGCATGGATTTGTGATTAAATATGTGAAAAAAAAAGCACCTGAATAGACATTCCACAGATACTTTGCCACTCAATTAGAAAAGTAGCCAATACAAGATGGCTGCGGTCAAAGTCAGATCAACATGCGTTCCTTTTAATCTCTGCAGGGATTGCAACTGTTTTTTTTAATTTGTTTTTTAACCTGACTGCTAAAAAGTGATCGCTGTGTGGGGACATCTCACTGTGATCTGTTATTCTTCGACTTAAACGTAACCTTGTAAATGTAACTTAACCTTTTGTAGTCAACTCAATTTGCTAAAACACACACCTGCACAAACTAGTGTTTTTGTTTAATCCCACAATTTGTATGTTTCAGTTTTTTGCTCTTCTTTTCAGCTCCTTCACTAGTCTTCTCCATCACAGTGAGTTCTCCAGCAGAGCTGCATGCATCCACAGGAGACACCGTCACACTGTCCTGCACTTTCATTTCCACCAGCCGACCCACTAGCAAGATGACTGTCGACTGGTCCTATAGACCCCAGACTGGAGGGCCGCCACAGACGGTGCGTGAAGATCTTGTTGGACTCAATTCTGCTGCACTAAATTTGAGTCACCCAAAAATAAATATTTATAGTTGTGGTGGGACTTTATTGAATACATATTTAGTTAGAGCCTTTGTAATGAATCCATCACAATGAATCACTTTGAAATCAATTCTAATAATGTTTCAGCTCTTAGACGTGTGAACTTAAAGGAGCTAGCTAAAGTTTTGAACAATGGCACTCATTCCATAGTTCTGGATTCACACATTATGTCTGCAGAAAAAAAAAATCCCCACCAAGAAAGACTAGTAATTTTAGGCTTGTTTTATGATTGAAATATTAGATTTTCAGCCAGATTTTTGCCTGTCCACATTTTATACACGTGAGCCTATCACGGCCTAACACGACAAGTACAGGTGAGGACATTACCTCACTGAAATACTATGTATTCTGTGGTGTCATTTTTGCCTATATTGAAAGCCTGGATTTTTTGTTTAGAACGTAACGAGTGAAAATAGCAATAGTGAAACATTTTAATAGGCTTTTTTTTTTTTTTTTAAATCGATCGTAGAAATTCCTCCTTTTGGAAAGCCAGCCGCGTCATCCCACGAGGTAATTCTTGCAGATTCATTTCCGCGTATTTAAATGGATTTCAACAACTCAATGTTGTATTGGTGTTTCTATCAATGACTCAGACGTTTTTGTAGGGTTCATGGTGGCGTTGTGTGACAGACGTGGACTTTGATGGGCCTCGCTGGCTGTCCTGGTGGACAACTGCCGCGTTTGGCGCCTTGATGTCAGTAGTTTGTTAGTTTCGGATGGTGACGTTAAACGGGTGTTTGATTTTGACATGATGCGATAGATGGCATTCACTCTGAAACTGGTGCTTCTTGATGATACCGGAAAGTCAAACAATGACTTCACCTCTGTGTGTATTTGGCTGTGCTAAGATTGACACATGACTTAAAGCAAATACAAAGTTCCTTCTTCACCAAAGGGCATTTGCACCAAAATTACTTTTCTTTCTGAAACAAAATATTCCTGATCACCTTTTTTTTTTGGGTACATCATCCAAGAAACATTTACGCTAAGAAGAAAAAAGAAAGACCAAAGCTATTCATAACCAAGGATCCACATTTATTCAACAGGGCAGACAATATTAAATTATTACGTTAGTGTTAAATATTTACAATAAATCAGACCAGTTTTTCTGAGGAATCAAAAATATTTCATAACGGTGTAACGATTCGTTTTAGCAATGATTCGATTCGTATCACTGTTTGTGGTTGCCGATTGAATTCAAGGATGATATTGGTTCATTTAGAACGATCCGATCCGAAACGATTCAGTGGCTGGAAATCAATTCAGTAACATTGTAGCCAATTCCTCCAGTGTGACTGTGAAATAAATACTTGCGTACTGGACAGTACAGGGGAAATTTCTTAGATTGTTGTTGTTTCTTTTAAGGAAATTGGGTACAAATTAATTATAGTTATTAATTATGAAGATTTTTTTGATGTACCTTCCTTTATGTGTCGTTTACTGTATTGTATGTGCTTTCTAATGGACTACGAGTCTGATTGATTAAAGTTGATTGATTGTATAATTTGAGGAAGAATTCCTGTGGCGCAAACATGCCAAAAGTTCCTAATTCCAGGATAAAAAAAAGAAAAAGAAAAAGAGCCTCAAGTCTCATCTATTACAATTGTTTGCTATGTGGGCTACACCAAGCAGTTTAATAGACTTGCATGCAATCACTGAATTAAGGATACAGTATTTTTGGAGATTCCCTAGACTAGATGACAATTAAATTTATTCCACGGCTAACTTTAGCATTTTATAAACAGATACCCCACAATGTTGCCGCATTAGAGGCTTGATTGAACATTTACAGAACTCAGTGAAGTGGAATATTGCCTCATCACTTGTCTGCTTTGACACATTAGACTCTGTGCGTCATTTATACAGTGCAGTGGCCTGGAAAATATGTGGGAAAAGAACAGGCATTGTAAAAGTAATTTGTGTTTTAGTAAAGTAAATTTGTGTCTGAAATTCTCAAGTCTCAACCAATTTCAGTTTTTTTTTTTTTTAACCAATTTTTAAGTATCATGAATTTCCATCAATGCATGTGCTTAATTTGTATCGGTCTTCTGCTCAATCCCCCGAAAACCTCATGTGAACAGTTACCTAAATTCCTTTTCTCTATGTTGGTATTGTAGTCTTCCAAAATGCCATCCACGTTTCCATTCCAACCCATAACAGCACTCAATCAGGGTTGAGCCTCATTGACCAGTCCACTAAAAACCACCACATAATTTAAGGAGTTCCATTTGGGCTTGAAGTGAACCATCAAATGTGGTTCTGTGCAATTGCATTTAGACCACTGGAATATATACTGTGGTAGTTGCAACCCTATATGCCATCATTTCCTAGAGGAGCACTCAGAGTGAAGTGAAGGCTAATGTTTTGTGGCTCTGCCTAATGTGTAGTACTGTTGGTTTAGTCATTAACAGACAATGTTATCTGGCCTCAAAGTGTGTAGCAAGATGAGAAGAACAGACAAGGTGATATTATGTTAGCATGCATTTGTGTTTAAACGTCATGAACTCTCAAAGCTCTAAAGTTATTGCAAAACGGTGCTACAGCCATTCAAACTATTTTTGCTCCATTTATCACAAATACATAATGTGCCGCAAATTGGCAATGTGATATTGTGTCCGTGGATGGAATCAGGTCTAAATTTTTCCAATTTCTTTTTTCAAGCCAGTATTTACTCTCCATCCAATTTCATTAGCTGTTTTGGCAAGTTTATATGTGTGAGTATACTTGGTCGTATATCACAGTGGGCCTGACCATGAATAAGCATGTGAAATAAATACATCATAAATACAATTATTCAGAAAAAAACTCTGGTCGTCTAGAACTCTTATCTAATTTATGTTGCAACCTTCAAATTACGAGACTGTGGGGAAAAAAGGTTTCTCGTCACTTTCCCTAAATTTTATACATATAAAAAGTGACGTGGTGCCCCCTTTACGAGATATGATAGTTTGATTTATAACGCTGTAATTTAAAATTACGCTAAACCGGAAGCAACGCAGGCATCACCTCCATCTTATTCTTTTCTCCTAAATTAAGATTTTTTTTAACTTTAAAAAAGTGAGATTAAGATCAGACACTTTTTTTTATATATTTATTTTATTCTGCTGCTTGCAACACGTTTTATGAAGTTAGCTCTTCAGATACATGGCATCTACTTTGTCAGCTAATGTTACCTTGTGTGACATATTGTATGTTAAACAGATATCTAATTTCTTGAATATTGCATTTGCAAGTTTCGATGGAATGAGTACTTGCATGGCATTTTGTCAGCCTTCCATATGGTGCCATTAGCCTTTTAAGCCTTTCTTGTTTTTAACTTTTTTTTTTAATTTCTTTTTTAATAAAATGTAAGGCAACTGTTTGAATTGGCTGGATTGCGTATGTATCCAAGTTGAAGAAATCCATAAACTTCTATCTGATCTGCTTTCAGAGTACAAATGTGTTCTTATGGAAGAACAAGGTCTGACTTCCCATTTACTGTAACTTGAATATACAGTGGGTACGGAAAGTATTCAGACCCCTTTAAATTTACACTTTTTTTAATATTGCAGCCATTTGCTAAAATCATAAAAAAAATTCCACATTAATGTACACACAGCACTGCATATTGACAGAAAAAAAACGTAATTGTTGACATTTTTGAAGATTTATTAAAAAAGAAAAACTGAAATATTCCACAGCCAGCCAGGCCCTTTGCTCAGTATTTAGTAGAAGCACCCTTTTGAGCTAATACAGCCTTTTTGGGAATGATGCAACACGTTTTTCACACCTGGATTTGGGGATCCTCTGCCATTCCTCCTTGCAGATACTCTCCAGTTCTGTCAGGTTGGATGGTGAACGTAGGTGGGCAGCCATTTTCAGGAGCTGCTCAATTGGGTTTAAGTCAGGGCTCTGGCTGGGCCATTCAAGAACAGTCACTGAGTTGTTCTGAAGCCACTCCTTCGGTATTTTAGCTGTGTGCTTAGGGTCATTGTCTTGTTTGAAGGTGAACCTTCGGCCCAGTCTGAGGTTCTGAGCACTCTGGAGAAGGTTTTCGTCCAGGATATCCCTGTACTTGACCGCATTAATCTTTCCTTCGATTGCAACCAGTCGTCCTGTCACTGCAGCTGAAAAACACACCCACAGCATGATGCTGGCACCACCATGCTTCACTGTTGGGACTGTATTGGACAGGTAATGAGCAGTGCCTGGTTTTCTCCACACATGCCACCGAGAATTAAGCCCAACAATTTCTATCTCGGTCTCATCAGACCAGAGAGTCTTATTTCTCGGCATCTTGGAGTCCTTCAGGTGTTTTTTTTTTTTTTAGCAAACTCCATGCAGGCTTTCATGTCTCTTGCACTAAGGAGAGGCTTCCGTCGAGCTACTCTGCCATAAACCCTCGACTGGTGGAGGGCTGGAGTGATGGTTGACTTTCTAGAACTTTTGCCCATCTCCTGACTGCATCTCTGGAGCTCAGCCACAGTGAATTTTGGGTTCTTCTTTACCTCTCTCACCAAGGCTCTTCTCCCTCGATTGCTCAGTTTGGCCGACGGCCAGCTCTAGGAAGGGTTCTGATCATCCCAAACGTCTACCATTTCAAGATTATGGAGGCCACTGTGCTCTTAGGAACCTTAAGTGCAGCAAAAAAGATTTTGTAACCTTGGCCAGATCTGTGCCTTGCCACAATTCTGTCTCTGAGCTCTTCAGGCAGTTCCTTTGACCTCATGATTCTCATTTGCGCTGACATGCACTGTGAGCTGTAAGGTCTTATATAGACTGCGGTGTGGCTTTTCTAATGAAGTCCAAAAAGTATAATCAAACACAGCTGGACTCTGATGAAGGTGTAGAACCATCTTAAAGATGATCAGAAGAAATGGACAGCACCCAAGTTAAATATGAGTGTCACAGCAAAGGGTCTGAATACTTATGGCTGTGTGATATTTCAGTTTTTCTTTTTTAATAAATCAACAAAAATTTCAACAATTTCGTTTTTTTTCTGTCAATATGGGGTGCTGTGTGTACATTGAGGAAAAAAAATAACTTAAATGATTTTAACAAATGGCTGCAATATAACAAAGAGTGAACAATTTAAGGGGGTCTGAAAAGTTAACCAAAGTTTTTGTAATGTAAAACATAGCTTGTTTTTCAAGCCAGATTGACTCCCAAAATGGGATTTTTGAAAAGGTTAAAGTGCTTGGAAACCGCCAAATAGTTGCTACTGGCTCTTTCACAGATGGACTTGAGTTATGAAATATTGCTGCCTACTATTTCTCAATTCTTTCCCATTTTGAGTTCATTAGATATTTACATGCACAGACCATGAAAATTGAGCTTTCATTGAAATCCAGGGGGAATGATTATACAGTACTATATGCTGTGAAAGCAGAAATCTTTGAGGGGGTATAAAAAGTATAAAGTACAAGAAAACCTTTATTAATGGTACTGAGTGTCCACACCCTTTTACGTTTAATTGTGTGGCTGTGTTAAGTCGTCATCGATCACATTTAAATATTCAACTGATCTTTTAGGATTTTCCTCACGTTTACATAGTTGCATCATATGACAAATAACGTAAAAAGAAGCTGTAATTGCAGAGAAATAATACAAAAGGACAGCAAGAATATTTTAGAGAATAACCAGTTTGTTGGGAGGCTGGGCGTTGTTAATTACTAAGTTGTATTTAGTTTATCGTCATCTCTTAGAATTTCTCTAATATAGTACGATTTTATATTTTCCGAAGTTTGGAGGGTTAAATTTTTGTATATTGTGTCATTATCAAAGAATTGTTGTAGCATGCTGATTAACATTTTTAACTGGCACCTCATGTCAAACAAGCAGGACAAACTGTTTGTGCGCATGCTTATGTTTCTTATGCATGCCGGTGACTAGCCTGGCATGCATAATATAACCTATTCAATGGTTAATGCATGGGTGTGTGAGCACCCCAACTTATTTTTTTGTTTTCCTTCAACAAAAGTTGGTGTTGAGGCACATAATGCATATACAATTAAGTCTTCATCCATACTTCCAAGTCCTTATTGACTTATTGATTATTTGCAACAAAAGTGTCCCCCCCAATGAAACGGCTAATCAGTCTGCTTTCATGGAGGACTACAGAAATCAGAACATTTACTGTGGTGAGAGTGAAATTCCAAGGACTTGGAGAATTTTAAGTTGGTCTCTAAACGATTAATCAGTTACCAGTTAATAAACAGTTGATTAATTTGGTAATCAATTAGTTGTCGATTAATCGTTGCACCTGTCGTCTTCTGTAATTATTTTTTCTTATTTTGTGTGTCACGTTTTCCGTTACAAATATTTCTTCCAACCTGCACAGCCACTGCTCCTCAGTTGGTGAACGCTGATAGTTTTGACAATGTTGTCATCTTTTATGTGAGACTTATTTAAATGCAATGAAACAATGCTACGTATGTCATTGGAGTCTAACATAGCCTTGGGGCGACAGCCAATTACACTCACATTTACTGTAAGTCAACCCAGACACAGGTATTAAGAAGCTATAGTGCTAACGTGCTTTTGCCCATCCTTATCTTCCCCCTCCCTTGTCTCTTTCTTTGGAGAAACATGTAATATATGTCAGTTCGATTCTGATGATTAATTCTCCAAATACTTTTTATTTTTTAGGCGCTCAGATTTGTGCCCATATTTCTGAACATTGGTCTCGTCACTTAGCTTGTCCCACCACCATCTGTCTCAGCACCCGCTGCCAGATACTTTTCTTTAGATGAAAATGATGACATTCATTTAGAGTTATGGTCAAATGTTTGTTTCTGATCGTCACTGAAACAAAACTGTCAGTCAGATATGCTTACTGGATTATTGATTTTTTTAATTTTTTATTTTTTTTTGTGCCATCTCTTTATCAGTTTTTGTCAACGTCAACCTTGTTTTAGCTTTTCTTCCAAGAAAGCTTACAATATACTATTGTATGCTGTATATGCTTGCTTTTCATCAGTTTTTGTTTGGCACGTTGAGATTTACCTTAAAATAGAAAAGAAAAGAGGGTTAGAGCTTCATAAATAATCATTATGTATGTATGCAGCATCAAAAGCTGTTGTGCTGAACCAAGTTTCAGACAGCTGAGTCAGTCATTTGGTAGCAACTTCCCATTTAAAAATTTCAGACACTTATCTCTATATGCCTCAGAGGAAATCATACATAGAAATTCTGGATCTACGTGAAACTGTATCTTCATTTAGCTATTCAATCTTAAGCATTTGCCCATCGATTTCCTAGGTAACATATGTTTATATCTTGGCGGAGATCTGAGTGCTCTGGTTGAAAACTAATACACTGTGGTGAATACAAATCAATAGCATGTGAATTTGTTCGCGAGCAAAGGCTTTGTATAGTAAATATAAGCCAAGCCAAAGAATTTACTGTACAGGCGGTCCTTGGTTTAGTGTAACCCAATTTTGTACATTAGTTGGAACACATGTACTCTCGACTACTAACTAAAACCATCGTTTTAAACCTTGGCCATAAGTACAAAAATAATCAAAAGAAAAACAATGAGAAAAAAAAGAAAGAAGTGCCTTACCTTTACTCTTGTGTTTGGTTTGCATGTTGGAAGGGGCTCAACCTTGTTCATTTTGTGCTGTTGTAGATCAACACCAGCGTAAACTGATGACAATCCTGTACATGCTAAACACAAAGAAATCCTTTCGGTGTTATAACAGTGTTGAAATAAACATTGTCTGGTCATCTTGCTGGCACTAACAATCTATACAATAACACTAACAGGTGTCCCCGCTCGTCCACCAAAAAATGAACCTCTAAAGTAGTGGAGTTTCTATGGCAATGGCAGAGGCTATTCTACTGTACAATTATTACTACCTACTGTCACATCAGAATGATTTAGCTATTGTTTTGTGACCAAATTATAAGACCTTTTGGCCTATATTTACTTCTCTTGACCACACCCCTCAACTCCTGTAATGAGTAATAATAGTTTTTGCCTCCTTTTCTGCTTTCCTCAGTTCTTCCACTTCTCTTCTCGTACCTTCCCTCCTCTGGAGGGCCAGTTCGGTGGGCGTGTTAAGTGGCGAGGAAGCCCGGCAAGGGGGGAAGCCTCCATCTCTCTGATCAATTCGACACTGAATGATAATGGAACCTACACATGCTCAGTCAGAAATCCCCCAGATGTCCACGGGAACCCAAACTCACACACAGTACTCACTGTCACTCCCAGTGGTAAGGCGCTCCACATATCTGCTTCATATTGTTACCAAGCAAATATTTTATTTTGCACATGATAATGCCAGTAACAATTGTCAAATGAGGCCTCTTGCAATGCATGTTTGTCATCTAATTTACTGTATGTGAATGCTACCTACTGTATATTTACTTCAGACGACGAGACTTGACATACAGGCACGGCAAAGTGCAAAGTTAGCATTCCTTTGTCAACATGTATTTAATGAAGCTGACTCGTCAACAATTATATATATATTTATGTATTTTGTACATTGAGTTATACTGTCAGCCTGCCCACTGGTATATAGAATAGTGTTTATTATGATTTTAATCCAAGTTGTGAATGGTTTCTGATCATTATATTGGTAAAAAGATATAGCAAAAGCAGTTGAAATTTCCTGTGTAGCTGCATTTTGCAATGTATGTTGTGTAATTGTGGAGGGGGCTGAGGGGGTTTACATGCTCTCCTAAAAAGCTTGTTGATGGATATCTAAGTACCTCCAATTGTCGTCCTCCTCAGCACCCAGTGTTCGCTTCTCGGATGTTACATTCCTTCTCGTTTTCATCCTCGTCCCTTCTACCATCATTGCCCTTATTCTGATTGGTCGGATGCTCTGCCCCAAGAGAGAGCGCAGCCAATCCAAGGGCTACAGATCATCCATAGAGGTCGCCGATGGGTGAGTAGATTTGTTCAACCAATCACTGAAGTGGGTCTCTTGAGATTTATCCAACTCCTGGTTGGTATAGATTCACCTCTGAACTGCTAATTTTACAAAGGTTAAAGAATAATTAAGTTTGAGGTAGGGCTGGGGCTTTGGCCAAATCTCCTTGATGCGTCTGGCAAATAAAATTTTTATTTGTACTAATCTTATGCATTCATTTAGGGCTGCAAAGAAAGAATTATTGAAATAATCAATTAATCTGTCGACTATTTTTGATTAATCGGTGTGGATAAAATTTTTTTTTAATTTCCATCCCTTTATTCAAAAACAACTATTTCAAATTGACAGTGGAGAAAATGCACAAACATAAAATTATTACTTTTCAATCACTTGTTTGGTCCCTAAGATGTCAGAAAATAGGCAATTTTTTTTATCATTCTTTTCCAAAATAAAAACAGATGTTTGCAGATGTTTTATTTTGATTAATTACAAAGATAATCAGTCTGCTTTCACGGAGCACTACAAAAATCAAAGAATATTTACCGGTGATTGGCTGAAGGGTTCCTCTGAGGATTTGGACAATTTTAAGTGACTCAACATCTCTAAACAATTAATTCCATCAATTTTCCATCCGCTTATCCTCACTAGGGTCGCTGAAGTCTATCCCAGCTGAATCTGAGCGAGAGGTGGGATACACCCTGAACCGGTCGCCAGCCAATTGCAGGGCACATACAAACAAACAACCATTTGCACTGACATTTATACCTACGGGCAATTTAGAGTCTGCAATTAACCTACCATGTATGTTTTGGGGATGTTGGAGGAAACCGGAGTGCTCGGAGAAAACCCACGTAGGCACGGGGAGAACATGCAAACTCCACACAGGTGAGGCCGGATTTGAACCCGGGTCCTCAGAACTGTGAGAACCGCCTAAACAATTAATTGATTGTCAAAATAGTTGTCGATTAATTTGATAATCGATTAATTGTTGCACATCTACATTTATTGAAGAGACTGCAGGTGTTTTCTAATAAAGTCTTGACAATTTCTTCCAGAACATAAAGGCCGGTGTAGTGGTACACTCGCCTGACTTTGGTGCAGGCAGCGTGGGTTCAGTTCCCACTCAGTGACGGTGTGAATGGTTCTCCGTGTCTATATGTGCCCTGCGACTAACTGGCGACCAGTTCAGGGTGTAGTCCGCCTGGGATAGGCTCCAGCGTCCCGCGACCCTAACCAGGATAAGCGGTGTTGAAAATGGATGGATGGAACATAAAGGCCTCCAGGCTAAACAATTTCCATTCCAAGACAACAGGTTAAACTGACATGCTACCTTTATTAACTCATTTAGTGCCAGAGACTTATTAATACATTTTCACAAATCCATCTATTTAATGCCAAATTTAATGTTTCCTTTTTTTTTTTTTTTTTGCGAATATGCAGGGGTCCATTGTAGTACGATACCAAAGTTGGCTTTCTCTTTATTTTGCCTTGGCATTATACTGTACGTTGACTCACTGTTGTCTCTTCTATGTTCATCAGAGTGGAGTATGACAACGACCGAATGGGGGGCAAAGACACAGGGATCACATGCTGTGACATATCCCTGACGGTACAGTACAGTGCATACTCTTCAATTGTGCGACAGTCTTGCTGTTGAATAATTTAAGTGAGCATGTCTGTCAGATCTGTTTCACAGGCTGTTTTACATACTGGATATATGTTGTCAGCGAATTATTTTTTTCTATTTTTTATTTCTTTTATAAGTTTTGTGGTTTCCTCCTGTTAGCTCATCTTCCTGTGTTTGTTTTCTCATTGTCTGTGTCTCCAGGACTCTGAGAGTGAGTACGAGTACCACAACGTGAAACAGAACACACCTACTACTGAAGGTTATGCTGAGTCTCGGTGCTAGAGAACCTTGCTCGCTTGTAGATGTTAAGGCCTGCCGGTGCCTTTTATCGGCTTTGTACAGAATGGAAATCAATGGTGAATTAATGTACGTGTCAACCTCTCAGCAGGGCAGTTTGGTAACGAGGTGCATGTGATGTCGTGAAGGAGATGTATTTTGTCTAATTTATTGCTTGTGTCGTAGCAGCTGTTGTCTTATTTGGTTGTCACGTTCGTCATATTTTTTGGTAGTGAAATAAAGATTTTGATTTTCAATGTCACTTAATATTATGACTGTACATAATGTGTATATATAAATAGGATGTCGCTTTCATTTTGTGAAATTATGAATTTTTTTGGATCCTTTCTAAATATATCCCTTTCAGATTTATATTTTAGAAACTTTTGCTACAGTCCATTTTTACTGACCACATGATTTTCACTTAATGAAGAAATCAGCCTGACTTTTGGGTGAGATGCCTTGCCAAACTCGATAATTAGGACGTATGAATAGTCAGTCTGTTGGTAAAGCTAATTGCATACAGCAGCAGTTTCCTCCTCTTTCTGATTGTTCTGTCGAACTATTCATGAATGGAAACTCTTTCAATATTCATGACTGTTTGTATTTCTTTAAAAACTCCCAAGGACAAGCTGGAGTTGTATGACAGCGATTGTAAAGGTGTAGTAATAAAACTGTAGAAAAAAAAAGAAGAATGAAAAACACGCAAAAAGCAGTAAGTCCTCATTCTGTTCATTTATTTTCACTTTCTTATTCAGCTTGTACTCAAACCCCCAAGATTTTCATAATTTAAGCACTCCCATGCTGTAATAATTATCATTACTACTTTATGTGAACTGCCATGGCAACAGCTTACTGATGTCAGGAGGAAAACAATATTTAGGAAAATAATTGAATAAAGAAAATACTCATCGACTGCTTGATTGTGTGAACAGGTTATTCGATTTCTCGGGATAATAAATTTGCGGCAGAACTGATTTCCAATTTATAATATACTATCATTAAATCCATCCATCCATTTTCAACACTGCTTATCCTGGTTAGGGTCGTGGGGCGCTGCAACCTATCCCATCTGACTTGGGGCGAAAGGCGGACTACACCCTGAACTGGTCGCCAGTCAGTCGCAGGGCCCATATAGACACGGACAACCATTCGCACACACGTTCACACCGTCACTGAGTGGGAACTGAACCCACGCTGCCCGCACCAAAGTCAGGCGAGTGTACCACTACACCATCAGTGACTTATCATTCAATCATGTTTAAGCTGAGCAGAATGGAACTAATTTCCCCAAATGACAATGTATGTGCACTATGTATCCATGTCGAAGGCTCAGTTCGATGGCCCTAACTGGGAGGGTTGGAGCATATCCCAGCTGGTTTTGAGTGAGAGGTGCATCCCACACTGATCACCTCTCTATCACGCAGCTTGTACACTCTCAGAAACCTTCAGAATCACAATGACGGGCAATTTAGAGTCTGTAATGAACTGAACATTGATGTTTTTGTACTGTGGGAGGAAGCCGATGAAATTGGAGAGAATCCATCCATACGAGCACTAGGAGAACATGCGAACACCACACACGAAGCAAGATGCCAACTCTGCTAACCACTTCCTGTATCAGAATCAGAATCATCTTTATTTGCCAAGTATGTCCAAAACACACAAGGAATTTGTCTCCGGTAGTTGGAGCCGCTCTAGTACAACAGACAGTCAATTTACAGAACACTTTGGAGACATAAAGACATTGACAAAAAACAACAACAAACAACAATTGTGCAAAAAGATGCAGAGTCCTCTAGCACTTAGAGCAGTTCGAATGGCTAATATCGCAATAGTCCGGTGCAATGACCATTGTGCAAAGGGCACTGAGACTTCAAGGAGTGTATGCGGTTTAAAGTGACGAGTAGTGCGATAATCTGGGACAATGGTTGTGCAAATGTTACAGATACTCCTCAATCAGTAAAGTATCTGCTTTACTGAGTGAACAAATCATATTGGTGACTTGTAAACTGGAACATGGGACCTTGAAAATGATTGATCCAAAATTTTTTATGAGCTGCAAATTAGCAAGTGTCACAATGTTGAATTAAGGTCGAATAAGTCATGACTTCTTGATGCTCACTTGAATGACACTGTGAGAGACGACCTGTGTCAGGTGTAATGTCCTGTCAGGTCCGACGTGATTGAATCGAGGCTGGCAGGAAAATTGAATTAGATATTCTGAGTAACTGTTCTCTGAGTTTAGAAGATCCAACAGACACTGCATGGCACAACAATTTGGAAGGAAGTGTCTGGAAAGAAATGGACTACATGACAAAGTAATCTGTGAATCTTGAAACAAAAAGAAATGTTAGTGAAAAGGATAACCGTAAAATAAAATGTCTATTGAGCAAATAAAAGACAGCAAATAAAGATGGAACATTATTTGTAATTAAATGCAACAACAGTGTGACCGGTCTGGGTTTTGAGTCCCGTTTGGGACTTTCTGGTGTGGAGTTCTCGCTGGCATATTACTGCAATGTACAGTGGATACGGAAAGTATTCAGACCCCCTTAAAATTTTCACTCTTTATTATATTGCAGCCATTTGCTAAAATCATTTAAGTTCATTTTTCCCTCATTAATGTACACACAGCATATTGACAGAAAAAAAAAAAACGTAATTGTTGAAATGTTTGCTGATTTATTAAAAAAGAAAAACTGAAATATCACACAGCCACAAGTATTCAGACCATTTGCTCTGACACTCATATTTTTAAATCGGGTGCTGTCCATTTCTTCTGATCATCCTTGGGATGGTTCGACACCTTCATTGGAGTCCAGCTGTGTTTGATTATACTGATTGGACTTGATTAGGAGAACCACACACCTGTCTATATAAGACCTTACAGCTCACAGTGCATGTCAGAGCAAATGAGAATCATGAGGTCAAAGGAACTAACTGAATAGCTCAGAGACAGAATTGTGGCAAGGCACAGATCTGGCCAAGGTTACAAAAACATTTCTGCTGCACTTAAGGTTCGTAAGAGCACAGTGGCCCCCATAATCCTTAAATGGAAGACGTTTGGGACGACCAGAACCCTTCCTAGAGCTGGCCGTCCGGCCAAACTGAGCAATCATGGGAGAAGAGCCTTGGTGAGAGAGGTAAAGAAGAACCCAAAGATCACTGTGACTGAGCTCCAGAGATGCAGTCGGGAGATGGGAGAAAGTTCTAGAAAGTCAACCATCACTGCAGCCCTCCACCAGTCGGGGGTTTATGGCAGAGTGGCCCCGACGGAAGCCTCTCCTCAGTGCAAAACACATGAAAGCCCGCATGGAGTTTGCTAAAAAAAGGACTCCAAGATTGTGAGAAATAAGATTCTCTGGTCTGATGAGACCAAGATAGAACTTTTTGGCCTTAATTCTAAGCGGTATGTGTGGAGAAGACCAGGCACTGCTCATCACCTGTCCAATACAGTCCCAACAGTGAAGCATGGTGGTGGCAGCATCATGCCTGTGGGGGTGTTTTTCAGCTGCAGGCACAGGACGACTGGTTGCAATCGAAGGAAAGATGAATGCGACCAAGTACAGGGAAATCCTGGACGAAAACCTTCTCCAGCGTGCTCAGGACCTCAGACTGGACTGAAGGTTTACCTTCCAACAAGACAATGACCCTAAGCACACAGCTAAAATAATGAAGGCATGGGTTCAGAACAACTCTGTGACTATTTTTGAATGGCCCAGCCAGAGCCCTGACTTAAACCTAATTGCGCATCTCTGGAGAGACCTGAAAATGGCTGCCCACCAACGTTCACCATCCAACCTGACAGAACTGGAGGATCCCCTAATCCAGGTGTGAAAAACTTGTTGCATCATTCCAAAAAAAAACCTCATGGCTGTATTAGCTCAAAAGGGTGCTTTTACTAAATACTGAGCAAAGGGTCTGAATACTTATGGCTGTGTGATATTTCAGTTTTTCTTAATAAATCAGCAAAAATTTAATTTTTTCTGTCAATATGGGGTGCTGTGTGTACATTAATGAGGGGGGGGGAAAGAAAGCTTATTTTAGCAAATGGCTGCAATATGCATATATATGTGCAACACACATTGCTGCTTTATTTCAAACTAGACAAAAAGTAAGAAGAATGAGAACGTATAGACTACTCAGATAAACTGAGAATATTTTGTTAGCAAATGCTGTATAGAAGGTTGTGTTGGTAAAAATAAAATGGAAAAGGGAGTACATTGTGTTGTTCCACTTCAAGTTGTTGAATAATAAAATCAATGATGAAAATGAATCCTCAGTTGAGAATAGATAATGAATAAATTTCTGGGTTGGGTCAAGTCAGCCTATTACGAATGGATCATATGGATTGTTTGAAAATATCAGGCCACAGATGCTTTATCTCTTCCATCAGCCTGGCAAGACTTGTCTTATGTTTGGATTTTGTTCTTTTGACAAGTGCAATCCCTCAAAGTCGGACATTATTATCGACTGTGAGAAGTGTTTTGCTATTTGCTGATGCTGTAAACACTTCTGAAAATGACAAGTGGACAAGTTGCTTTTAGATGCCTAGCATAAGATATTCAACTGAGACAAGTTTTTTTAAATATAACAATTATCTTATATCAAAAGATTATAGGTCGGTATGATTGACCACTTGAAATGTAAAACAATGTTCATATGTGTGCTGGTGCTGTCTTAGAGCCAATGTGCCAAATTGCATTCGGATGACGACTATTAAAGCTGGTTAATACATCATGCTTGTTCTGAATGCTTGTGTGCTTTGTGTATTGACAATTTCACATATCTGTGGAACAGTCATGTACACAGAATTGTGGCGGGGGTGGCAGTGTTGCCACAGTTACCTTGAAAAAGTAACTTGATATTTTACTTGAGCTTAAAAGTAACTGAGTTACTTTACTGATTACTGATTAGAAAAAAGTTACTTTTTGCTTACTTTCAGCAGCGGCCAAGAATATCACTTATCCACAGTACAAAAAAAGCATTAACTTAACCGTACCCATTACTTGGTAATGTATGCCACACAATTTAGGGAATGATGTCATCAACATGAACCAATAACTTAAATATTAATGTAGTTGAAGCCACGTTAAATGAGCAACTTACTGCAGACTTGACATTCCCACTTAGTACATTAAATACCGAAACGTAAAAAACAAGAACACCATTCTCGGTACACTTCTCTAAAGACTGAACTGATAGATAGATGGATGCCGATTGTAGTCCATGAAGGCAACTGTGTGTGTGTGCGTGCGTTTGTGCGTGCATGTACAGAAATGTGAATGTGAGTGGCGGTTTCAAATTGGGGGCATATAGACACACACACACAGACACACACCGTTGCTCCCACCATCGTAATTTTGATGCGAAGAACGAGAAAAGGTGAAAAGATTACGCCAGTGTTTAACTAGCAAAGCTGTGGGTGATTGACGAGGGGGCACTTACCTACGTGACGTCAGCCGTCCAGCGCTTTAGTCCGGACTACAGATGAAGTTGAAAGTTCTCACTTTTCATTGTAAATATTATTTAAGCTAAGTATTGTAAATCTTTCAGTGAGACAGTCCTTACCCTCCATGACCGATTTATGCCTGCGCACTTCGGTATGAATAATTAACCCACAATGCATTGTGCGCTTAACACGCCAGTAAAACTGTCTACTTAATGTGTAAATAAAAAAGTAACAACAATCAAATACACTTTGTACTAAGGAAAATAACAAAAATAGTGTGGCGACAGGGAAGTTGTGCATTTCTTTGCACTTTTATTGTGCTGTACCGTCACTGTGCATTGTAAAATCAATGCTTTCTTCTGTTTGTTGAGAAATGAGTGGTCTGCGTGAACGGTTAAATTCTATGAGAGACAGTGATGACTCAAAAGTAACTATTGCTGGTTTGAAGAAGAAACTGTAGTGTGGTTACTTTCCCAGGAAAATTAACGTGTTACTTTGCTCGTTACTTTGCAACTGTTTATTTTGTAGCACGTTACTGACATCACTGGTAGTCAGGCCCCCAAAAAAGGGTACCTATTGCCAAAATTATTCATACAATTAAGAAAAAATAGTACTATATATATTTATTTATGTTAACACAATAATAATAATACCACTATTAACAAAGGAGGTGACTTGACAAACATCAGGTTTTTGTGATGAACAAAAATGAGACCAAGATTAATAATAAAAAAAATCCACTATTCGTTATCCTGTAACCTGTAAAACTTAATTGAAAAAGAAATTGAGAAGTGAAGTAAAAATAAACAACTGCGATAAGGTTGTTGCACAAGTGCACACACCCTCTAATAATTGGGGATGTGTGTGTTTTCAGAATTAAGCAATAACATTCAAACTCATGTTAAGTGGGGGTCAACAGACACCTGCCACCATTTAAAGTGCCTCTGATTAACCCAAAATAAATTAAGGTGGGAGGGAGTATATCTCCAATTCTTAAAAGGAATCAAATAAATGGCCCTCAAATATCAAGACACTTTGGATGGAATTGATGACAGAGAGTTTTTTTAAATATTGATGAATGAAGACAAAAAAGGCTACAGCAAAACCGGCCTATTTGTCATCTATGGCAAAAGGGTAGGTGCTTGAGCACCACTTGCGGTCTATGTGTGCACATGCCTACTGTGGACTGTAAAGAAATGAGTCCTTGGAAAGATGATGCATTACAGTATATGTCTCGCACAATCACTTTAAGAATATGACACACAATGGTGATGTAGAAGACCAACGTGATAGTGCCGGACTTGTGTGGCAATACTATAGCAACAAGAGGGAAGGCTGTGGCTCAGGGGCGCAGGTCAATACTTTCCCCTCAGTGACATGCATCTGGATTCTTCCCGTAAAAGAGAAGATGAATAGCACAACTTGTTTATTGCCTCACTCTCCTTTTTGTGTCTAGCATCTGCTGGTACTCAGTCGTGTCGGAGCGGGGGTTGGGGACTCATGTGACACTACAGTGTTAGTTTGTGGTGTTATGAAAGACAAACAAAGAATTGGTGTTTGCCCACCTTACTGTATGCTAATGATTATAAATATAGTTGTAGGGGTAAATGAAAGCACTTTAAATGAGACTCTTGTGCAAAATGTGAGCTGAGTGGGAGGGAAAAAAAATAGGGGAAAGAGGGGGATAAGTCTGCCACACCCGGCCCTCTTGCATCCTTCTCCTACCTTCATCATTTTCTCTCTCTTTCTCACTCACACAAACTCACTCCTCCTCCTCTGCTCTCCAAGTCTATCTGCTTGTGTTTCCATGAGAACAGCGCACTGGGCATGGGGGCTGGGTTGGTGGGATGCTGGTACGGGTGACGTGTCCTGAGAGCGCTCTGCGTGTATTCATGCATGCATGAGGTATCATCACTGCTCACTTTCACATTTCTCTACTGGCAAGTGCAGCTGCTGGCGGTTCCAGAAAACATCCTTTCGGCATTGCCTTGGCAATTTGGATGTTGAGCTAACACTAATCTGAGATCCACAGAGTGCATTGTACATAGCCTGAGAGGCAGCCTGTACAAGAAGAAAAGGCACAATCCATTTGCAGAAGCCTCTATTGAGAAAAAAAAGAAGCCTTCTTGCGTGAAAAGGACTAGTGTCATAGAAAGGAGAAC
This sequence comes from Phyllopteryx taeniolatus, assembly GCF_024500385.1. Classification (NCBI taxonomy): domain Eukaryota; kingdom Metazoa; phylum Chordata; class Actinopteri; order Syngnathiformes; family Syngnathidae; genus Phyllopteryx; species Phyllopteryx taeniolatus. Next base: position 17,868,805 of record NC_084509.1, on the reverse strand, counting down.
TTCAATATATTTAAAAAAAAAACATTAAAATAACATTTGTTAAGGAAAACATTGTCCCGTCTTGTCTTGGCCTTATTATTGCAGGTGGGGTCAGGGTTTTGCTGTAGCTTGCCTGAAAGGGAAGGAGGAGGCAAAGGAGAAGATGTAAAAAAAGGAGGAGGGCTGATTTAAGATAGGTGGTGGGGATGAGTGAGAAGAGATTAAAAAGGAAGGGGGGGATAGTGTGAAGGAAGGACAGAGGGATGGAAGGGGTTAGGCAAAGGGTGGGGTTTTAAAGGGCGGGCTTGTAGTCATTGTCAGGCAAAGAGAGAGAGAGAGAGAGAGAGAGCAAGAGAGAGGTGCAACCAGGCAGACTGACTGAAGCGAGCGTGTATGTGCAGACTGGTAAGAGTAAATGCACTGGGCAGCATAGCTGTTGATACAGCCAGAGAGAGCGAGAGAGAGAGAGAGAGAGAGAGAGAGAGAGAGAGAGCGAGAGAGAGAGAGAGAGAGAGAGAGAGAGAAAGTGTGTGTGTGTGCACAAAATCGAGCGAGAGAGAGGGAGAGAGAGAGAGGGGTGAGAGAAGAAGAGAAAAGAAGGAAAAGGGAAAGAAAGAAGCAGAGAAGAAAAAGGGAGGATTCTACGACAACAACTATGCTGTGCTGCATAAGAAGAACCAAACCGGTAAACTGGTCTCATTTGCTTTACCCATTTCAATTTCAGCTCTATCATGTGACAAAAATGCTGCATCTCAACTTTGAACTTCGAGAGTGTTCCTTGGCTGTCTGTCGGGGGTTCTACAAGATGTCGATGCAAATTACTTGGACTTGGGGACCCAGTTTGTCTTCGTAGTGGTTTCTCTACAGAGAGCGCAGACACGCCTTGTGGATGTGATTGTCCTCCATGAATGGATGCCGCTGCCATGCCGCTCAGCCCTCGTACTGTATTTGCTGTCGAAGACTGTAATTTGATCCGAAGTGGCATCCCCTCTTATTGATCATGCACTTGTTAAAAGTGAAAGAATATCGAGGGGCACTTGATAGCTTCTGTATTCTCAACCCTCGTTAATTCAAGAGCTCGGCTGAACTCGGCGCAATCCACCATTGTTCATATAAATTGCAGCAAACTTTAGCGTGTTCCTAACTGACGCCTTGACAGGACGATTAAATCATACATTCTATTGTCTTGAGAATAAGTGGGTAACACCCAAAAAAGTACAGTTCCACAGTGAGGAGGAGGGAAAAAAAAGGGTGGGGTGCAGAGTTAGTGAGCAGCACCATCATGTCAGCGGCCTTGGGGGATTACAATGGGAATAAATGACTCTAAATAGATTATCATAGCCCTCCAGCTCTATGAGTGGATGCTGCCAGTGGAGGGTACGATGAAGTGTGCACTCATTTAAAGGGTGTGAAAGGGTGGTGCTCGGTAGAATAAAAAAAAAAAGAAAGACAGACAAGGTGCTGCATGGAAATGGGTGGATCCAAATAGTGGATGAGAAAGAGGTGCTCACCAGCGGACAAGCCATTGTGGGGATAGTTTCTGTTTCGAGTGACAAGAATCATTTCTCCTCCGCCATCGTAAATCACACGTGAATGCACTTTTATCGGACTCAGGACATACCAGATTTAAATGGCACTTGATTGCTGAATTAATTGATGGATGAGTCATATTGACTGTGGCAGGCAGAAGACAGAAATTAAGTAAGGCATGACAGCTGAAAGAAGAGCAGAAAAGGCAGAAGACAGCGAGGGAGGCAGCAAGAATCATAAGAAACAGTAGCTGGAGTGCCTAGCTGAACATTTTCAGTGTGCTGGAGATGCATAAAAAGGGAGGAGCACAGAAAGAGGTGCAGGTAAAATAACGATTTAAATGAGACTTAATGTAATGTAAGGGAATGTAAGGGAGATGGAGTGGGTGCAGGAAGGCAGAAAAGGAAATGAAACTGGTGGTGGCAGAATGAGGGATGACGGTTGGAGGAGGTGGGGAAACATGGAGGGGGAAAAAGCCGGCATGCTGCACACTGCAGCCATGTGGTGGGTGAGGCACCGGCTTTTTTTTTTGCCAGCTTTCTCCACTGCAGGCTGCTTCATGCTTGAGTGCCACTGCTGGGATGAACATACAATTTAGGCATCTCCATACCCCTGCTTTGCTGGACGGATGGCAACTGTGTTATTTTTTTCCCGCTGAACAATTGTTGCAGTGGGTGCCGCTATAGTGAAGCATTATGTGCTATGGGAGTGGCTGTGGATTCCAGCTTTATCTTTTGTCTTTGGATATACCTGCAACTCAAACTTAATCCACAGAGCAACCTTTATTTTTGGGTGGAAAAAGTTGGATTCGGTTTCAGTGTCCAGGTCTCTTTCTGGCCCGGGTCCCATTAAAATTCCAACATGAATCAAATTCAACCTAATAGCTTCTTTCTCAGCTCCGCCCACCACCTTTTTTAGTGTTAATCTTCATACCGAGACCACACCTGCCTGTCATGTCTGCCTCCACCTTCAAACCATAAGACCTACCGCCATGTATGATTCTTATCTCCTCTTAAACTGTGCTCAAGGATTTAGCTGTAGCGTAAACCACAGCCCACATTGCCTGTTCTTACATTCTCCTGTGGCCACCACATCGTGTCCAGCCATCCTTTTCCTCCAGCTCCTCTCCTCCCCCACCTGCAGCTCTGCTCATCCCTCGCTCCCTTGTCAGATCAGTGGCGATTGCAGAGCCTTTGTTCAGACAGAGAGTCGGTGTAATTGAATTAAAGGCTGCTCCAGAGGATGTAACGATGCTGGCATATGGTCGCATATTAGTTGCCGCCGAGCTTTGTCGCAAAAGAAGCCGTACATCCTGTAACATCGCTCACTGATTGCTGGCCAAAAAGGAGGGGTGGGCCGGCGATGGCGGCCACCTGAACCGCCCTAGACTCATCTGCAGGAGATAGTTGGCAATAAGGGTGTGGTGCTACGCTGAGTCTGCCTGGGCGAGCGAGACAGGGAGAGGAGAGAGAGAGAGTGAGAGAGACAGAGAGAGAAAGAGAAAGCTATCCTTCCATTTGCTGGAAGGATAGCTGCTGTGGCCAGAAAGAGAAGACAGCACAGACAGCAAGGGGCAGATGTTCAGCAGTGGTTTGTGCCGCTTGCTGTCTGGATCATTTCACCATCAGTAACTCAAATCAAACAGGCACTTTGTTCTAGAGAGCACATGACAGGTCTGACAGAAATATCTAATATTCACAAATTAAACAGATATACTTGATGTTTTTTAATCCCGTGTAAGGCAAAAAAAAAGAAAAAAGGGAATCGTGGGTGTTGCACTCAGCTGGACTGAGGAGCATGGTGGAAAAAGGTTCAACCACGTACCTAATGCGAACATTTTTGTGAGAAGTGTCTCTGTGGCAGAGCAACCATCATTTAGCTGCATACTCAACTGTCCCATCCTATCCTCCCCCTTTGTGAAACAAGTCCCTAATGGCACTGGCAACGAGACACTGAGAAGGTGGCGGATTGCTACTGTGTCACCGTTGGGGGGATGGGGTGCCTGTGTGTGTATTCGTGCGCTCGCGTGTGTGCTTATAGATCTATAGCCAGTGACTCTGGGTGTGGTTCTCACGACAGCCGGTGCCCACCCAAGGGCAGAGGCGGACAGAGAGCGCAACAGACTACAGAAGTAATAGACACATCCGGTGGTCAGATTATGTGCTCAACAAATTCTGACATTTATGACAGGACTAAGTCAGGTGGTTCATTTGGTCAATGTTGTGCATTTAATTTCTACACGAGAGAATGACTGTTTACTTGTCACCCGCTGTAGTGTAATCGTCTTGTAATCTTCCAGCATCAGATTGCATAATTGTAATGAAAATCAAGATATTCATATTGCTCTTAATTACTGCAACCTACATTGTGGATGGGACGCAGCTACGTAACATGAAGCATTTTTGGTCAGGAAAAACTAGAGGCCACATAAAAAACATTCCTTTGATTAAATTGAAAATGCAAATATGTTATCCTAGTGCTAAATCATCAGCGTAAAGCGGTGGTCGAGTGTGAAGTGATGGGAGTGGTCTGCTTGTACCTATGGGCGGTGCAGCTGGATTTCTGAATGAAAATGTGTGCCGCACAGATACAGGGGGGAATAGACGTGACCAGGGTTCAATTAACAGTCACAAGAAGCAAATTTGCAGTGAGGCTTTTTTGAGGTAGTATACACTAAATGTGAGACACTGAGTACATGTTTTTTGAAATATCACATTTTTAAGTCACTAGGGTAATCATTTATTGCTAGTGTGTTGTATAATTGATCACAGGTTTGATCAATTATCCCTGCACTAAATCATAAAAGTCCATAGAAAAGTAAAACTATCCGTAAGTTAAGCATTTTGAAACGGAAACAAACAAATCGGTATCAATAATGCAAATGATGATGGCACAAACGCGGTCAAACCAGGATGATGAGCTTCCCCTTCATCCTCATAAACTCATATGAGATCACTGCTGGCACGTTATTACATTTGCACTCACACACCCTAATCTCCAAAGTAGCCGACAACCCCCTCCGGTCCAATAATGATGTCATGCCGCCATATTCCCAGACACCCTCGTCCGTTGTCTCTTTCGCTCCCTGATTCATCGTATGCAGCCAGTAAGTAATTCTATTTAGAGTTAAGTGCTTGGGTCAAATTTTGGCAATTGTAAGCACCAATGAGCTCAGTCGTAATAAAAGGCCCAATAAGTCATCGGGAGCCTTGCATATTACACACAGCGTATGCTGGTGGCTAGCAGTACTACTTCATCTTATCGCAAAAAGGAAGATACTGTATGTACAGCCACTATCCTGAGCTTTGTGTAATATTTTTAATTTCACCGAGCTAAATGGCGTGAGATGGTTTGTATTAAGAAGTGGCCGATCAGAGGCAGGATTTACACCCTCTGGACCCGTGGGCCCGAATGTGAATATACTGTAGATGCGCAGCTGCACCTTGTCATCGCTGCTGCAATATTGAGCTGACACAGTGACCCTGAAGATGACATGTGGGTTTTAGAGCCTGCAGCTCCTAAATCATGTCACGCAGATGTGCTAGCATACTGCCGCCGTTGTCTTACTTCAGCCCTCTATGCATTGCGATGACCTCATAAAAGAGGATCTGGAAACTGGCCTGATGCATTTTGACATGGTGGTCAGTTTTTTGTTCACGTTCGTTTGCCTTAAGTGATGACCTCCAATGCAACATTAGACTGATGGAAGCGATATAAAAAAAGAACTCCCACCCCCTCTTGACCCCGCGCCCCACCCCACCCCCACTGCACTCTGACACTACCTCGCACAGAAGCCCTACTTAGCCAAGCTGATTGCACCCCCTGATTTACGAGCGCCTCCTGGCTGACAAGAGGTCAGGTACACTGCCGATCAGGTCGGTCTTTCATTGCACCAACCAGCAGACAGCACTGTGATGAGTTAGCACTCTGGTCGCCAAGGTAACCAATGATGGTTGGAAGGGACACGGTTAGTGTATGCTGAGGAAATTGAAGCAGGCGGCTGGTTCCCTAGCAGCCACAATGAGATGGAGTCATAGAAAACTTTTCTTTATCCAAACAAAGGAGATTGACTTATTATGTTGAGAGCAACTTTAATATTGGATTTTGTTTTCATTTAGAGGACATTAGGGAATGTTAAGTGTACACCATAAAGATGCCTTATCTCTAGCTAAGTTGGACTATTTACCGTTTGTCATTTCCATACTTTTCCATGATTCACAATGGTATTAAATAGCACATGAAATTGTAAAATCAGCTTCTTACTTCTTAAAAATCATTGCTAACTGGAATCAATAAAAAGAAAACAACAATGAACAAAACAATCAATTAATTCTGCATCTTTATCATTTGGCCTTATGTTGCACTGCTTGCATGTACAATTTGCGTTTGCTTGATGTTGCTTATTCACATTTTTTAATGTGTACATTAGATGCTTTTGATTGGTTTAAAGAATATTTAACTTAAATTTGTTTGCTTATTTATTTTGAATGTACTGTAACATTTTGTTTTGCATTTTCAGTGCTCATCATTTTTTCCTTTATTTAATTTGATTTCTTTTCATTAGATGATTAAATGACTCATAACACAACCCTCTATTTGATGGACAACTTTGGATCCAGTAACCAAAGGTAATATGATGGTGCGCTTTTAATAACTCCTTGTCCTTCTCCTAACCATGGTCCTCATCCCGTCTTACACTTGCATTTTTTTTCTGATCTAGCCCCGGAATCTTGACCCAACATGTCCAGTACGTCTACATCAGGCTTATCAATTTTCCAGTTCACTAACACCTGTCCTTTTTTCATTTTTAAAGCATTTACCTGTAGCCTTTTGTCTCCTCTGAACTTTCAACTAAATTCATTATTTACCTATAAGGTAAATAATAAGGTATGCCAGCATGACAATATGCTCCACCACTGTATTGAATACTTGATTTATTTTAATTTAATTTAATTTTGTTTTAACATTTCCATGCTGGTCACCAAATATTTCCCCCCCCCCCCCAGTATATTTCAATATAGCTTCTTTGTTGGTGACCAGGTGGAGAAAAATGAGGATGTGGACCAGAAGATTGAACAGGATGGGACCACCAACAAACCTGAAGACAAGGCTCACAAGGCTGCGACCAAAATACAGGCCAGCTTCCGTGGACACATAACTCGGAAAAAGATGAAAGATGGAGAGGACGAGAAGGATGGAGACAATCCTGCTGCTGCAGAAGAAGCGACAGAAGGTGGCGAGGAGGTGAAGAAAGCAGAAGGATCCCCAGCTGAGGAGGGGGACGCTGCAGAAGAGAAGGGAAAAAAGGAAGAGGAAACGAGCCAAGCCAAAAGCCCAGTGGCAGAAAAGCCTGCTAACTCACCAGCAGCCGCCGCTCCCTCTCCTGCAGGAGCGGCAACGTCTCCTACAGGGGCAGCACCTGCCGCTGTCTCCGCCACAGCGTCCTCCGAGCCCCCCAAAGAGGAGCCGAAGGCCGAGGAGAAAGCTGAAGTGAAGCCCAAAGAGGTGGAGGCACCGGCTGCAGCAGTCAAGAGTCCCACCACAGCCACAGTCGAGGAGAAGGTTGAGGAGACAGAGGAGGAGGCCAGACAAGCCGCCGTGCCTGCTGCTGCCAGCGCGGCAGCTGAGAAGGAGGAGCTCGACCAAACAAAAGATAAAGGTACGAATTATTTTTGTTAATGTTTGTTACTAACAAAAATACACACACACACACATGTACACGAAACACTGTTCGACTGCCTTATTGTAAAGCTCATAGGTACATTTTGAACACCACTGAGAGAGTTACTGAGTTCAGCGACTAATATGATCGTTGACACTCCACAATTACAAGGCTCAATAAAAATATTTGATGGGCTTTCCTATCGTCCACTTGGCAATGTCTTAAAGATTTAAAGATTCTTGGCAGGCCTGTCCTTGCTAATACTGTATAGACCTTGGCACACCACATTAGAAAAGAGGTCAACTTAATGCAGGTAAGGCACAGAAAGGGAACAGAAACAGAAACAGACAGGAAATAACTAATGCTGTTATCATGAATAAGAAACAAACAAAAAAGAAAATATCACACTTTTGCATGGACTTGTAACTAAAAGTGTTGGGTAGATTACTTTGGAAATGAAGTTGGTTACATTTCCAAGTTAACCTGCTGAAAATGTAATAGCAGCGTAACTATTTCAATTACTTTCTCAAAGTAATGTAATTAATTACATTTGATTACATTTTTATCCATTTTCTTAATTTTGGATGAATGCATCAAAAGCACCTTTTGGTGTTTCCTCTAAAAAGTTGATTAAAACCCTAGAATCCTGTTCAAAATTTCCTGTTATGTCATGATTGAGACTATGGCTGAATGGCACTTGACCAGAAGAGAGCCAATCACATTTTTCTAATGTAACTAACACTGTAATCATGGAAATTTCCGAAAGCAACTTTAATTTAAAGACACATATTCTACCAGTAATTAAATGGATTAAAATTGCATAGGTTTTGTAATTAAATTACACAATCTTGTTACATGTAATTAGTTACTCCCCAACACTAGTTACTAGGCAGAGTTCATAGGGCTCAATCATAAAATGAGATTTATATTACTAGCCAAATCCACAAGGCTGTTTGAATAGCACACTCCAAACATCACCACACATTTCCTTCCCAATGAAATTGCTACTCATTATTAAACATGAAAAACATCTTGGAAGATAGTCAAACAGTACTCCAGGATTCAGAGCTGCTATTTGTGGTCCATGGATTCTCCTCTCAGGGTCAGACAGGTACAATACAGTTGATGGAGCATGCTCAGTCTGGAATAGGAGGGGGCGTGAGACACACACACACAGACACACACACACACACACCAACTGAAGTGCTACACTGAATCTAGGTCACCAAGCAGCACTGTCTCTGCGTTGTCATAGTTACCACCTCGATGGGATAGCTGGCCTGCATAGTGCGGAGCGCAGATAACAGGTGTTCTGATTCAAATGAATGATTAATGATCCTTACCGGTCACGAGCCACACCAGGGATGTCTGTCACACACTTGGAACTGTTAGCCCCCATCTGCTAGGTGAAAAGAATTGAAGTCCTGCTACACGAAATAAAGATAATTGGGTTGATTTTGAACCCCTTTCCAACCGAAACCAGCAAAAGCCCACTTGTCTGGAGAAAATAAAAATATTAAGCATGTTCAATAATTATAAGGTGTGGTGCTGGTCATTTCCAAGTCCACCACACATGAAAAGATTAAAAAATAAATTAAAAAAAGTTGTTAAAAATCTCTGTGTACAGGCCATTGGTGAAAATATTTTTTGGGGAGTAATATCGATAACTTTTGTACAAATATACCATACAAGTACTTAAGCCTCATTTGACTAGATTATGTGGGTGGTCTACATTGTCAGTCATTAATTGTAGTAGACAGCATTTAAATCAACCAATTACCCATTTTATCCCTTAAAAAGTTCTTCTTCATTTGATGACACTGTCAGAAAATGACCAAAATGAGGATGATTATGATTATTCTCTGTCAAAATTGGCAGTGGACTAGTTATCACTGGCAGCTGGGTTGATATTCTTCTTTTTAAACATGAATTATTTTTCTTGATATATTATGTTGTGGGCAGCACGGTGATTGAGTAGTTAGCACACAGCTATCAAACTGGTGGGCCGGGGGCCAGATCCGGCTCATTGTGTTCTGGTGTAATACCATTGAGATATTTGCAAGCATTTTTTTTGTTACCAATCCCACTTTGAAAATAAATGTAATAGTCAAAAAACACGTTTTTATAGGCTTCTGATTTCAAAACTGGTTATTCATCAATGTGTTGTGTATACTGTATTTAATTGCATTATATAAGGTAATCTTTCATTTATATGGGTTCACAGTTGTAGCGGCCCTCCGAGCCAAGTCGTAACTACGATGTGGCCCGTGACAAAAATGAGTTTGCACCCGTCTGCACAGCCGCCTGACAGTTCTTAGGTTGGGGGTTCAAAACATTTGCTATAGTGCTTGTCCTGACTTGACTTGAATGTGAGTGTGAATGGGTGGCTTCTCTCTATGTTAACCTTGTGACTGGTGACGAGTCCAGGTGGTGCCCAGCCTCTCACCTTAAGTCCCAAAATGAACCCAAATTAGGAGAAGTGGTGTAGCTGGTTGGATGCTTACTTAAAATAAAAGACCACCCCAAGAAAACACTAACGATGATAGTGAGCTCATCTGCAATCACTGGATCAATTTTTTTTGGACTCGAGTCTCCACGGTTAATTATGGCGACACAGACTGCGCTCACATGCTTCTTATATGCTACCTGTAAGTTATACGACGCATAACGTCTTGAGTCATATCCACACTTAAACAATGTATAAGCACTTACACATGATCACTCTGCTTCTCTTCTTCCCTTTCCCCCCTTCACACAGCCCCTGAAGGGTACACACGCATACACACGACATCTTCCCGGTTTCTAATGCAATGATGTCATCCTTCGATGTCTGTACTTCTATTAAAAGAGGGTGATCTCATTGTAGAGTGGCCTATGACGTCTCCAGTTAGTTTCCGTGAGTTGCCTAAGGTCGGGGTGTTGTTAGGAACTATTGAGCAAGCATTTCACACCACAGAAGCCCACATTTTGTCATTTTATTAGTACTACACTGCTTAAAATGATTGTCACAGCAAGGAAATAACATGTTTCGCGACGGATGATTATTATACATACAAGTATCGACTTTAGCTGTTTCTGTTAGTGGTTTACCCTGAGACCGTCACATAATATCAGATATGACAGGTTGGGGTACTCTCAGTTTAAATATTTCAAGGGGCCCATTAGGAGCAAGTCCTCTTCTCATTATTTACAGTCTATGTGATATATATCTTCAGACATGGCACTTTCTGGCTCACACACTGAGCGTTTATGTGTGAGCTCACACTTTGACTCAGTGAGTATAGTCTTTGACTCCATTTTTTTTATGCTCAGTATCTCTAAGGGCCAGATAGAGTCTTATAATTATTCTAGGCCCTGATGTGAAAACTCTTTCACTGGTTCATTTTTCAGCCTCCTTTTTTGCCCTTCTCTGTATTTGATTTGCTACCTGTCGTCCCCTCTTTCTCCCAGATGCTGCGGAGGAGTCTAAAGCAGAGGGCGATACCCCAGTAGATGCAGCCGCAGAGGCCACCGAGTCCAAGGATGACTGAGGCAAAGTCAAACCTCCAAAAAGAAGAATTAAGAGAATGAAGAAAAACAGAAAAACAAAAATCTAAAAAGGTTGCTCTTTGTCTTCCCCGTGCGAAGGCAGTCCGTTTTTATTTGTTTGTCATTTTTTGTGTGGCAATGATTTTCTCATGTTGGGGGAGTTTCCAGTGTGAAGTTTTTTGGCTCAAGCTTATACTATGATGATGTGGTGATGATGTTGTTGTTGTTGAAGATTCTGAAATATGATTGTTATGCTGATGAGGAGAACGATTTGATTTCTAGCATCTCTTGCTATGTATTGTAGAGGGTTTGGCTGTGGATTATTAAATGCCCAACTGGATATGTACACTTTTAATATGCATAGCAAATGAATTCAACTTTATTTGCTTTGCAATGCCCTTTCTTACACATTGCAGACAAAATCTGTACTCCTACCAGTGCACGCACATAAAAGCTGGTTTTAACATGCAACTCAAGTTTTCCATACAGTACAAGTGTATCGAAAACATAAAACAAGTGTATTGAAAACACATATCAAAAGAATGTAAACTTAAATGTGTACCATTTCCAGTTGGGGCGCTGTATACTACAACATATAGGACAATACTCTTACTCACACTCTTCTCTGCTTGAGTCATTCAAGTTTGAATAACACACCTTTTACAAACTGTCTTTACCCTCATTTGCAGAAAAGGACCTGTTGCCATTGAAATGCTGTGATCATATAATAAACTTTAGAAATATGCCGTAGTATTATTACATGAAAATTTATATTCTGCCAACCAAATACGAGAGCAGTAGCATGAACCATCGAACCAGATGCATGATGGGAACTCTCCCTCTGAGAGGAACTTTTTTCGCATTTACAGAAACTTAAGAGGTGTGGCGGCTTCTTTTTGATGTCTTTGGTGTTGTCATGACAGTTTATATGAATTCGGATAAAACTCTTAACAGATGTTAAGAAAAATACATAAAAAAAGATTAACACACAAATGAGCAAACAAACAAACAAACAAAAAACCTTTCCTATATTCCAGTGAGTGCAATGTCCAGTTTCAACCTAACAAAGAGTTCCAACTTGTGAAGAAAAAAAAAAAAATTACAAATGGTTTCAATGTCTGTTTTCAAAATAAAGCAAATGTGCCAATTACCAACATTAATTGTGGCGTTTGTTTCAAAGGTTGCTGCAATTAGAAGGACTGACGAGAGGGGATACTCAAAGCAATTATTCCATGGGTTGGTTCACTTAAATGAATATTTTAGGAGCATAGCTACCATATGTGAATAGCTTCAAAATGAACTGAAAGAGGGCAGCACGACGGACACGCGGTTAGCACGTTTGCCACACAGGTTTGGGGTTCGAATCTCGGCCCCTGGTCTTCCTGTGTGGAGTGTGCATGTTCTCTGTGTGCTTGTGTGGATTTTCTCCGTGTACTCCGGTTTCTCCCACTTTCCAAAAACATTATTATCGTTGATTATAAGACTCTTAATTGTCCATTGGAGTGAAGGTGAGTGTTAACGGTTGATTTTCTATACTGTATGTGCCCTGCGACTGACTGGCCACCAGTTCAGGGTGTACCTTGCTCAAAGTCAGCTGGAATAGGCTGCAGCACACCTGCAAACCTCATGAGGACAAGTGGTACAGTATTACTGCAATGGAGGACATCCAAATAATGTTTTGTTTCCTAATTTACAGATGTAAATAGATAGATAGATAGATGTCACAGAAGCAATATTAACTAACCAATATTTATTAGCAGCTGCCACAGAACTAGTGCAAAAGGAAAAGTATTGCAGTGGCAGTGAATAAATAATGACATTGAATTAAATACACCTGGTATGAATTTAACATGCAGCGAAACTGTTAATATGCATTGTATGCAGAATATTGCACAGGATGGGATGGATGTGAAAAATTTATACATTATTGCACAGTGTCCTGGAATATTTTCCTTACACCCAGTGGGGAATTGTTATACAGAACGAAGTATACAGAGTGAATACAGAACGGTATAAAAGATGACCTGAACCGTCGTTTACAGCAGCGAAGCTGAATTAGGTCTGTTTGAGGGAGAGCTCCTTAGCTGCTGCAAAGTGTCGTGGAGAGGATGTGAGTGATTGTCCAAGATGGAGAGTAATTTGCTCTGTGATCTCTGGTTCCTCACTGATTCAAACGTCTCCATCCTCGATCCCATGATGTCACCAGCCCTCTTAATGAGTTTATTCCTCCTTTTTGCGTCCCTGGCACCAATGCCGCTCTCCCAGCAGACAGCAGCAAAGTAGATGGCACTTGCTACCTCAGACTGGTAGAACATCTCCAACATCCTGCTTCACACAGTGAAGAATCTAAACGTCGTCAGGAAATACAGTCTGCTCATTCTCTTCTTGTAAACAGCATCCAGGTTGGTACTGTTGCACAATCCCCATCTCACCCCCCCCCCCCCCCCCCCCCCCCCCACACACACACACACACATCCACACACTCACGCATGCACACACTAAATGGTGATAGGCTAAGTGTTGATCCTGGTCCTCTTAAAGTCCACAACTAGCTCCTTAGTTTTGCTAGTGTTGAGGACTAGATGATTTTGGCTGCACCAGTCCACAAAGTTGTCCACCAGCTGTCTATACTCTATCTCTTGTCCTTCCTTAATCCACCGCAGAGTCAGCCGACAACAGATGGCAAGATTCAGAGTTGTATTGGAAGTCCAAGGTGTACAACGTGATCAGAAATGGAGAGAGAACAGTCCCTTGTGGTGCTCCGACATCACTGATCACCACATCCTACAAGGTGCTCCACACACAGACACACACACACACAAACTGGAGCCTGTTTGATAAGTAGTCAGTGATCCAGGAGACACTGGGTGATGAGACACCTGCCCGAAGCAGCTTCTCACCCAGCAGAAAAGGTTGGATGGATTTAGAAGAAGAAGAAGAATAATCATCTTTTATTGTCATGAACATGCATGCATGCACATGAAATTTGTTCTCTGCATTTAAACCATCACAGAGAACACATACACACGTTAGTGGAACACACTGGAGCAGGGGGCAGCTGAACCGCCCGGGGAGCACTTAGGGGTATCAGTGTCTTGGTCAAGGACACCACAGCCGTGAGTGCGGGGGATGTTGGCGGATGGTCCAGTCGGGGTCTTGAACCTAGGTTGGCAGTCGATGAGCTTAACCATTGGCCCATTAACTAATGGTTAAAGCTATCTCTTGCTCACTTGTGTTTTATTTACATGATGAACAAGTACCGTACAGTACATACCATACTCTCTTGCTGTATCACTACCCGTATAGAGCTTATGGCTAGTGGTAAAGGTGAACACAATTAAATCCGCAATACCGCTTGACTTGTAATTTTTCCTAGTGTAAACAATATGTGTCAATTAATTCGTTCCAGACTTAGTGACACTGTCATAAAACCTACAAGTATAAAGTGAAGTTACCACTCTAAAATAAACCCAAAATATATTAAAACCCCTCAACATTTCAAGCAATTTAATGGACAGTAATTTAAATAGAATTGAATGGATGGAAGGTTGTTTTTAGCACTATACTGTCATCTAGTGGAGTGCTATATACTGTAACAGGTGTGTCAAACTCATTTTAGTTCGCCGGCCACATTCACCCCTATTTGACCAATATATCAGTTATTTGTTTAGTGACGACTAGTGCCGCTTTTATCCTACGAGTACGCATGATTAAACCTTACTAGTAAACTACTGTGCTGCACTGGTAACACTACTAGGCCCAACTGGTATGCACATGTCACACACTAGTAGCTTCCTGGACCAACTAATAGCACCAATGCCTCACCAGTAACACACAGTAAGTATAGTTGTCCTATTAGTATGCCAAAGTTGTCCTACTAGTGTACAGAAATATCATAGTGTAGTGGAAGGCAATAGTGGGGAAAAAAAGATAACTCGTAAGACGCAGTCGTTTTACTAGTGCACCCTAGTTGTTCTCCTGGCGTGTTGAATTGTCTTATGAGGACAAATAGTGAAGTTAATGCATGGATGGATAACAAGGATATCGAATAAATGCTCAAACGGCTTTCCATGCTAACAGTGTGGTACTAACATAGTGATATGCTGGGATTGATGTGGTTGAAGAGCAGACTTTTCCCAAGGACAAAAATGTCTGTCAGAGAGAATGTACCAATACATACAGTATATTCTTTTATTAGCATGTTACATGGTAATAAACACAACAGTTTCATTTAAGATTCTGTCTCCTTCAAAAGTTGCACAACATAGCTAGTCACATTTAAATACATAACACTGATTGCAAACAACTTTTATTCTCTTTTATGAACATATTCTCATGTATCTTTGTTACATAGCTTTTTTTTTTTTTTTTTTTTAAGAAACTGCAATCATCTTATGCCATAATAAAGTTAAGTAAAATAGACAAATGTGGGACATTGCTGTTCCTTAATGCTTGATTGAATCTTAAGTACAAATGTCATAGGTATATTTTCAGAGAGAGTTCTTGCACTTATAGGCTTTGCTGATTTTACAACATTCTACTGTAGAAACATCACACTGTATATACACACAGAGGAGAGAAAGAAAGAATTAGAAAGGTTAGTCGCACTTTCACCTTTGCTTGCCACATGCCTCGTGTCGAGTTCAGCAGTTGTGATTTGTAAAACACTGGCAAGGTATCGATGAGTTTGAAGAGACAAAAAAGATGAATTAATTGATTATACATCACACGTTTCCTGTTTTGAGTGGCATCTGTCCATAAACATGCATGGTAGGTTAACTGAAGACTCCAAATTTCACATACATTAGGTGTGAATGTTTTGTTTGTCTCCACTGTGTGTACCCTGTGACTGACTGGCACGCTGCCCTGATCGGTATACGCGGTAGACAATGGATGGATCGAATGAAGTGTGGATTTTTTTATTTTTTTTTAATTAAACAATGTGGCGTTTGTCTCAGATAACATCATCATCTTAATACCTTGGTGATTTGGAAATTAACCTATTGGACGTAAAATGAAATCTCAATTATTACTATTTATTGGTTTCTGTGGCACAAAAATAAAAACAACAGTGTATTTACTCAAAGAGCGCATAGTGATGAAAGCATACATCATATTAGCACATCATTTTTGTGAACTACACAATGGAAATACACTAAAAAGCCACAACATTATTACCACTTCTAATGAGATCCAACAAGAGCTGTATCAAATATTCTGCCTTTACAAAAATAGTCATGCTCAGTTTTGATTGACAGTGTAAGAGAGGCATTAACTGAATATGTTTATTATTGTGGTTTGGTCTATCGTGTTGTGAAAATATACTACATCATACTGAGACGTGTCATATTTTAAAAAATGTAATCACGTAGCTAAATGAGGTAACCAATTAGAACAATTCAATATTATAAACAACTCTCAGTATGATGCAGTGTCATTCTGCACCACTGCAAACTACAAGCACAATAATAAATATACAGTTCATTTAATATTGTACCTACCTCACCACATCAATAAAAAAAATGGAGTATTATTATCTTGTATAGCCACAATTTGTGGTACATTTGTGTGTATGTGTGATTGTGCATGTGGTCGTTAAGTTGTGGTTGGTGTGGAATCTTTTTAATATGCTAGTATGGCACTTTGGGTGTTAGTTAGACTGCGAGGCGACCTGTGAAAGGATCCTTCAGGAAGTTACACCCGGTTGTTTTTGATTTTGTTTAATGCAAAAATTGCTCAATGGAAATTCATCTTCTTCTTTGGTTCTCTATGTGGTTTCTTCATACAAGATCAATTATTCAGTTTTGTAATTTCTTATTCAGTTACTGACAAAAGTCAGCTTTCCTCACACTAAGTGATGCAGATGAACCTAGCAGGATGTAACACGAGGACATAACTGTTGTAAGCGTTGAAAATTAAGTACAATTTCGGAACGTGAAACATCACAATTTAACATTAGGATTTCAGTTACCTAACATGAAAGTTGTTAAGCTAATGAAGAGTTATTTCCGTGGTCAAGAATAAAAATTGTGCGACATCATGAACTCGTTGAAAATGTGTTATGTTGATATTTTTTCACTTACCGCTACAGGTGTGAATGATCATTTAAGTGTTTTTGAATTGAACTAGCTCCTATAGCTTGAAATGAAAACTGGAGCAGACAGCTATAAACACTCCAGTATCCAAGCATTATAAATGCACAAATGTTTTACAGTACTTTACTTTGAGTTGTCACAGCAGTGGAAATGTGACCAAACAGCATGCAAGGGACCTGAGCTGAACACAAGATTCGGTAAGAATAGATAAGAAACAAAACAGCAACCATGACAGCTGTTCGTCTACCACTGTAAATACAAACCTTTTGAAAGGCTTTTTAGATGTTTTGTAGCGAGGATTGGGTGGCGACCAGTTCAGGGTATACCCCGCCTCTCCCCGGTGACCCAAGTATTCATTTGAATGAATATATCCATTCATTTTCCGTACCGCTTATCTTCACTAGGGTCGCGGGCGGGCTTGGAGCCTATCCCAGCTATCTTTGGGGGAGAGGCGGGGTACACCCTGATCTGGTCGTCAGCCAATCGCAGGGCACATATAAACAAATGACCAGTCGCACTCACATTCACACCTATGGGCAATTTAGAGTCTTCAATTATTAACCTGCCATGCATGTTTTTGGGATGTGGGAGGAAACCGGAGTGCCCAGAGAAAACGGGGAGAACATGCAAACTCCACACAGGTGAGGCTGGATTTGAACCCGGGTCCCCAGAACTGTGAGGCAGATGTGCTAACCAGTCATTCATTGTGCTGCCATCTCTCTCTCTCTCTCTCTCTCTCTCTCTCTCTCTCTCTCTCTCTCTCTCTCTCTCTCTCTCTCTCTCTCTCTCTCTCTCAGGGGTCAGCAACCTTTGGCACTCGTGCCACGATGGGTGTTGTGACGATGTCGTTTTGTGTGTGGCCTCATTTATTGGCCTTGAGTGACAGCTCCTCCCCATAATCAACAGCAACGGCTGCTAAAAAGGCAAAACCCAGGGCATTCCAGTCTTTATGGACACAAGAGTTTGGTTTTGTAGTTTTAAAAGACCATGCTGTGTGCACTTTATGTTGTGAGAATCTTGCGTGCCGAACGTCATGTTAAACTGGATTTTGAGACGAAGCACGAGAAGATTTTCCGAACACCAAGCAGTTGAGTCTATTGAACGTGCTGTGTTCAGGTATGTTGCAAATGTTTTTGTATTTATTTTGTGTTATAATTTAACTGCGTGAAAGTTGATAATGGCACATGCATTGAGGAGAAAATTCCACTCCATGTCACACAGCTTGCCAACCCCTGATATATATGATACTAAAATAAATGAGGTACAGAAAGAAAAAAATGTCAGTAGCACAAAAAAATTTCTGTAGAATTTCACACAGTCGTTAAACGTCAAAGAGAGTCATTCATTGGGTCATTTTGATCTGTAACAGCAGATAAAAAAAGGTCATGAGCTAAAAGCAGGTGGTGTGGTTTACTGCATGGAGCTAAATGTGCAGGTTCAAGCTGCCTGGAAGTGAAGGCCAACGGCCAGGTTGGATGCTCATCGAACAGACACAATGCAACAAGTAGCTCTGGTTGCCTCATCACAGAGGAATACAAAATGTTACTATGTACATTAAGTTAAATTAGGACCTACTGTGCATTTTGTTCAGCCATTTCTCATGAGAATCATTGAGGATTTCGTATAAAATCCAATCTATAATTGATATACACGTTCATTGTTACTTGTCCAACCTTCCATTTTTGTAAATACAGTTAATTTTAAAGAACAAATAAATCTTGAAGAAAAAGAACGACCCCCAACTAACTAAACTAATATCAACACTGCTTTGAAATGTTATGTCCGCTGTATTAGCAGGGGAGTGTGTTAAAGATGGACTTCACAGATTTGGACATGCAGGCAATGTATACATTTTCAAACTAAAGAGCTAGAGAAAACGTTTCTCTTCATGTACATATGTCAAAAAAAATCTCTATTGACATGGACCCACAGAAACTACTGAAAACGAAGTACTGGAGTTTTGTTACCACGACAGCAGTTGATGTGGTCTTGCAAAGTGATATTCCAACAACTACAGTAATTTCTTGTGTATAATGCCCATTTTTTTTCAAAAAACAATTGTAAAAAGTCAATAGTGCGCATTATACATAGGTATGGGGGGAAATGAAAAGAACTGTCACATTTTATAAAGGTATGCTGCCATCTAGAGGTTATGAAAAAGCTGTACACTTTCATTCCAAGATGCCACCGCCACCTAGAGATTATGAGAAAGGTGTACACTTTCATTCGAATATGCCACCGCCACCCAGAGGTTATGAAAAAGGTGTAGCCTACACTTTCATTCCAATATGACAGGGATATCTATGACTGCATATATGTACAGTTGTGCTCATAAGTTTACATACCCAAGCAGAATTTGTGAAATATTTTTATTTTATTTTATTTTTTTAAATACGACTGATGACTGAACAATCACCATCATTAATTTCTTTATGGTTATGTTTTGTTTAATGATAATGCTTTTTTGAAATGTTTGACAGTTTAATTTGAATCCCATTAAAATAAAATTAAATTTTGTTTTCTTCAAAGAATTGTATACATCTTACAAATTCTGCCTGGGTAACCAAACATATGAGCACAACTGTGTGTTATCTTATTTATTAAATAAAGTAGGGCTGTAAATTTCAAAATAAGAGCAAGTAAATAAAAAGAAAGTACTACATGTTCAAATAAAGTACTTAACTTATAATTCTTTGAAAAAACAAACAAAATACAGATAATACTTCATGTTTTGATCATATAGGTAGACGCAAAATCATGCATTGTAAAAATGCATTATACATAGGTAGAAGGGTTTTCCAGAATTTTGAGGTCAACTTTGGGGGTGCGTATTATACATGGGTGCGCATTATACACGAGAAATTACGGTACTTGTCTTGCTGGGTCTTTTCCAAAAGTTGAGTTTCCATATACTGTATGTGGCTTTAGAATTTGATGTAAGTAATGTGTCTCCGCTAGCATAGTAAATGAACTCTTCACTGCCTCATGTTCTTGACCAGCACTATTTTTATTTTTGGTTATAAACACATGCACGTCTTCCGTCTTCCCGCTCTACCATTTTTTGTGCTTACATGGAAAATATAACAATCATTTTCAAAAACTTTCACTTGGATATCTTTTAAAAAACTTGTGTGTGTATGTGTGTATATATATATATATATATATATATATATATATATATACACATATATATATATATATATATATGTATGGATTTGCCTTCAGTTTTTTTTCACAGAAAACATCGCAGAAGAGTCAGATGACATTCCTGTTGCTAGAAAATATACTCGTGCTTGACTTTTTACCCGACATCCTAATAATTTCTCATGAGAATAGGCTGTTTCGGATGATCGTGTTAGGCTTAGAGCAAAAACACGGAGCTGGAAAAAAGGTTGCAAATTCACGAAATATGGTTGTTGGTATTTATTACCAGATCAATTTGTACTCTGCATGGAGTCTACTTGATGTCCAGACAACAACACAAATCCTACTTTTACTATCTTATCATTTAAAATTTGGCAGATTATTCCGACTCATTAATGCACTGGATAACCACGTGATAAAATCCTCTTGTTTAACTGGACATAACGCAACTCTGGGACTCTTCAGTTCTTCTACAGACAAATGATTGTTGGCATCCTCATAAGTGGGATACCTTTGTATTCAATTCCATCAAGACACAAGTACAACAAATTCTAAAGCATCTGCAGAAAGCAGAAACAAAGAAGTGCTTACATATTAAAAAGAGCAACACAAATCATTAAAAAAGCACTGTTTGCTTATTCTGTCTTTCATATCGTTATTTTTTATTTACTTATTTTTTATTTACTTATTTTTTTCCCCTCTCGCGTCTATAGTGTCGTACTCATAACCAGACGTAGTATTTGCGAGCAATACTTGACAGCATGTAAGGTGTTTGGAACGATGCAAACAGTCTGGTGGTGGTAAGGTCGTTGTAGCAATAAGGATGTCGGTGAGTTGGAGAGAAAGTGAATGGGAAGGTCAAAGGCCAAGTGGGAGGAAAAGGAGAGGAGAGATATTAACACTTGAAGAGAAGGCAGGTGATGCAGGCCAGCAGGAGCCACAGTGATTGAGATACACAAGTTGAGCCGTTGATATCTCGGCCTGTTCCGGGTCCTGTGCACACACACAGAGACAGCGAGAGGAAGAAAGAGAAAAGAAACTCATCTTATTCCCAACCCCTTCCAGGAGAGCACAGGTGAGATTTCAAGACAACGGACTTTATTCAAGTCAAAGCCTTTTATCTGTTTCAATTTAGGCTTTTGGCGCTTTAATTACAATTAATTAATTGATTAAAGGAAAAACATTATTTAATAGCACCACTTCGGCAATTCAGAGAGCACAGTACTTTTCTCAGTGCACAAATTCATGACACACCAATAACAGTAACGCACACGATGCATTGACATTAGCGTGCTAAAACACCAGACCTCATGTTAGCGTCAACATTTCTACTACAAAGTTAGTTGGTCCGAATGCCTGAAAGATGAGAAGAAAAAGACTTGGAGATGGTGAAGAAAATGGATGGGTGGATATATTGTGAGGCCAATCGGTTTGTTCCTATTAATTCATAGTAGAAAACATTATGAAAATGTTGCGGACTATATTGAAACAATGCTTTTGATCATTCCGGAGAATAAAAAGGGACTGTTTCATTATAGATGGTAAAAATTGCACTTCATGGTGTTTACTTTTGGCCAAGGGTATGTTCGGGTTTCCACAATTCTGGAATGTAACTCAAAGTAAATCAATGCTCATTCTTTTCAAGACATTGGAGGTGTTCTGGTTTACAAAATGTCTTCTCAAAGGTATGACAATAAAGCCAACTTGAATTTTAGTTGGATCCTTGTGAAGATCATCAGGGCAAAATGCAGCTTGAAATCATATTCCTATAGTTGCAATTTGTTTTAAAAAAATTACTGCACTGTTTGTGTATGTAGTGGGAAAATAAGCATTTGAATCTTAATTTATTTGTTTTAATATTCACATATATGTCACTTCATGAACCAAATCCTATTAGAATTTAAAAACATTGCTTATGTCAAACGTGTATTCATTAAAATTGCAATTTACATTATAAATTTGTAAGTAGCTCAAGAGAAGACGGTTTGGACACAACACACTTTACTATTACCGTAAGAAAAGGAAAATGGCCTTCATACTCACTGTAGAGGAAGAGACTGGAATTTTGGACACCCAGTCGGTTTGAGGCCACACAGGTATATTTCCCATAATCCTCTTCAGTGACACTTGGAATCATGAGAACTGTACTTGTGCCAAGAACTTGAATATTGAGGCCCTGCGCATTGGACAGCCTGCAAAGGAAAACAGATCAAATGAAAGTAGTTTTAAATGTCAATCAGAAAAACACCCTTTATTAAGCATGAGAACAGACCAAAATCACACAATTTTAAAATTTCACAGAGAAACTAGTTTTATTCACAACCCACAACCAATTTACTTTGCACCTTTTCCATGGTGATGTTATTTAAAAAAAAAAAAAAAGCATGTCTTGAAAAGATTTAGTGTGCTGCTCAAATCCTGACTTGCACCATCAAGATTCTGACACTTAATTATGTCAACTTTGAAATGCGATCTAGGGCTAAGGAATAAATACAATTTGATAAGTCTGTCAGTAAAATGTACCGTATACTGATGAGCTAACCTCTCGCCATTCGACCAAATAAGACCTCCAACTTAATGGATCCTATACGTCCTTCACTGATCAAGCCTTTTATATGATTAAGAAGAGGTTCATTTAAGGTACGTCCACTTAATCTTGCTTAAGTGTGGCTACCATAAGCTGGTGCACCAGAGGTTTTTGCTGACACACACTAAACTGAGCATTACCATGAAAAGAAAAGGAAAACCCATAAAGCCGGAATGGCTCCCGTCGGGGCACCTTGGAAGCAGTGTGCGATGACAAGTGCATGCGAATGAGAAAATGTAAAGCACACAAAATTTTCTTTTCGATCTAAATCTTCTGCCGCAGGCCTCATCTTCATGACAAGACTGCATGATGAAAAACGTGCGGCAGCAGACATGCTGAGAGACCCACACAATACACATCACAGGGAGTTAAAAGCTATATTCACTACTGATTAGAGATCAACATTTTTAAACAGTAGCAGCAGGAATAAATTGATTGAACATATTATTTGATTTGTAAGGAAGATTGCGTTTACACTCACTGGATACACTCACTAATCTGGCCCAATATACAGTGTTGGATCATAATTCTCCTTTGACTAAAATAATACTCAGATTGACTGCAACTTCTACAGAGACTACTTCAAGAAGCTATTTTTTTTTTTTAAATATTTGTATATATGCGTGGAACATTTTTTAGATTCTGTTGTTATACCTAGTGTTATGGTTCACTATAGTCTTTGCAACACAGAAATTGAGTCAATATATTCAGAACACTGGAATAGGTAGAAGCTTATCATTAGTTTGGCAGATTTCTTTGTTGTAACAATGCTACTTGGCAAACATTAGATATATTTGGGAGTATGGTGACCCACAAGAGGGAGACATTCACCAGGAGCATGTATCTTGGGAGGGCCAAGAGATGAAAGAGAATTGTTGGCTTCAAAGGGAGTGGTTGGCTGTTTGATGTGAAAACACTCAGTTTGTATGTGGAGAGTAAAGTGGCATGACTGGTTCTCGTCTCCCGTCTTCTTTTCTACCGCATCTCCCAAGAAGGAATGCATTTGTGGGATCTACAGCATAACTGAGCAAAATGTGTCAAATATTCACTGCTTATGCATAACATTTGAAACAGAAACAATCTTCCAAACATTAAGTCTGGCTTTCTGTTCATTCATTTAAGTCAAATTATTTCTCCACTTCTGAACAGGTTGGTAGAAACACTTCCAAAGTATTATGCACACAGGATTCAAGTTAAACTTAAGAAGGAAGTCGAATAAACCTCATCATTTTTGTTTTTCTGGGGAGGTTTTTGCGTATGCTGTTTTTCTTGTGTCTTTTACTGATATCAAACTCTGACAGGTTTGATAATTAGTTTTCCAGGAGAGCCTAATTAAAGGAAAACTACTAAAGGAGGTCATAGTTTTATGCATAGCTGGGGGAACAAAGGAGCTTTCTGAGCTCTATAAAGCGTACTGCTTTATAGTGAGAGGTGTTGCTTCGCTACATAAGAGTAAATTATTAGTATGACATGGGGAACTTCCACGTCATAATGAAAACACAGAATGAATACTAACTAATAATACTAATACTTATAATACTAATACTAATAATAATCCTAAATCTTTTGTTGGCAAAACCGTGGACATCAAATTATGTATTCCTCAAACTTTAAGTGCAGATTTTATGACCAGGACTGCTTCAGTTTTCATGTTTGTGATTCATGTAGCTTCTATATGATTTAAGTATTTATTTTCAATAGTTCAATGGTTCAATTAATTTTTCAAAATATTCCAAAATGTTGCTGTGTTTTGCAGAAGAGCTGATGCAAGGTCAACACCATTAATATAGACTTTTCACATGAATTTGATGTTTCATTCATTCATTCATTTTCCATACCGCTTATGCTCACTAAAATGTAAACTTATCATTTAAAATGCTGAAGCAGCAAATTTAGTGAAACACAAAACTGTGTTTGAATTCCTGCCACACGTTTGGACACAACTCTGCCTTTTGAAGTTTACAGTTCAACGTTTTAGAATTTTCACAGGTAGAGGGCGGCAGATATCTACGTCACGATGCATTTGGCAATCAGTACATGAAGCCCCTGATCCTTGTCGCACTAAACCCAAAACCTCTATTTGACTTCTCTGTTTGGAAGAAGGGAAGTGGTCGCAAGCTGGAAGATGTAAAAGAACAGTGCAGTGACTCATCATTGTGACACTTCTTACTCTGAAGCATTTTCAGAGCATCAAATAGTTTGTTATCTCCAGCACAGTGGAGCATGACAATGATTCAAAGCCGATGCCAAATGAAATCAAGTGCTGTGTTTTGCTGGGCTTTGTGAACCAGAAATGATAAAACGCAATACAGTTGCTGTGACAGTTTTGGATCACCTGACTAAAAAACTCAAACGTCTGTTCTTTTGGCTGACGGCTCACTTTAGATGTTTGAAAATATCTATCCATCCATGCTTCCGTTTTCTAAACTGCTTATCCTGTTCAGGGTCGCACATGAGCTGGAGTCTATTCCAACTGACTTTGGGTGAAAGGCAGACTGCAGCCTAGACTGGTCGCCAGTCAGTCTTTGGGCGCATATAGAAATAGACAACCATTCGCTCTCACATTCATACGTCACTGAGAGGGAACAAAACCAACAGTGCTTGCACCAAAGTCAGCTGAATGTTCCACTACACCATCAGTGGCTTATATGAAAATAGGCTGAGGGCTTTTCTGAACAAAGAGCATTTTGTTCCTTGGAAAGATGCTTTGCAATACACACACGTCTTAATCCTGAAAATACAAGACTGTATGTGTGGTAATCCCCCCCCCCCACAGTAAAATAGGCATAATAAAAAAATTGTTTGGTTGTCACAGACGCATGTGAAAGAGTTACTTCAATCCACCACTAAACAAAAATGATTGTGGAAAACTTTGCTGAGCTTCCTATGTTAGATTCTGACGTTAATTAGGTTTTAAATGGTGCTTCAAACTGAATCGTTTGGGAAAAAGTTTACTTTGTGGATTCATTCGGGAAGATGAGTTTAATGATACTAAATTGATCAGAAATAGCTACATGAAAGAAGGCCTCATGTTACTGTATGGTATGGAGTTTTCTTGGATTTTGGTATTTTCAGTTTTGATCATATTCAGGTCTCGTTGTGTTTTTGGTTGGGTTTTGCTTTTTTCTTTCTTCCTGCAGCTTTGGCATGTGGAAGGGGCTGCGGCTAACCAAAGAGCTGCAGGACGTCACACCTTATTCCTTGCTGCTCAACTCCTCCAGAAAAGCCTAGCTCAGACAAAATATTCTGCTGAGTTCGGTAGTCCTTACATGTAGTCTCCATACTTGTTCATCTCCAGTGATACATTTTTTTTTTTTTTTGTGGTCTCTCAGTTTTAACTAGCTGCTTCCCCAGTGCTAATCGCTGTGCCTGCTACTTCCTGGTCAGCCTGCTTTCTGCCATTGTCACCAGCAAAGAAGCTCTCCTACCTTCCATGTTTAACTTGATTTTTGCCTAAAAAGGTTTGTCCCCTTCAAACAAACTGAAATTGTGATAATTGCATGGGTTTGAGTGGTAAAAGGGACCTTTCATCAAAATGGAAAAAAAAAAACCCATCTTACTATCTTTTCCCACTTTATTATGTACGTCAGTTCCAGATATATTTCACGGTTTGAAAACACCTTTTAACTTCAAATATGGCCAGGGTCTGAATACTATACAACAGCTTTGGAGAAACATAAAGGCAAACGAGAAGAAAAGTGGGGTGCATGGTGTTTGAAAGCAGACAATTTCACACAAGTACAACGTGTATTTCCCAGGATTTAAGAGGAATCATACAGTGGCACACACTGACGAATCTGACTTGATACATTTAACTAAAACATTACAATCCGAATTCTTGTGGGGGATTGAGTGCGAAATAGAGTGAGACGTTAAATCCATCTTTTGTCAGCTACTTGTAATTAAAGCACACAATATAATTGTCACGTGAAAATGGGAATGGATTGGACTACTTTGGGTTTTAAGCATGTGTTCGTTCAATTTTCACAGGACAAAATGTGTGAACTGTTACGAATACAGTACCTAAGCAAATTAGGCATGTAGATAGTGATCTATCCAAACTAATCTTCTCTCAGTAAATCAGTGTACCAATGATTCACTCCATTGTTAAAAAGGAAAACAAGTATATGTATATGCATTATCTATACATAATTCCAGAGCAGTAAACTACAAAATCAACTAACTGGGCAATGATAAAGGGTCTTACTATGGTCATGCTTGGGCAGTAATGCAATACATGTAACGGGATTAAGTAATCATAATACAAAAAAAAGGAAACTGTATTCCATCACTGTTACTGAAAAAAAAAAAAAAAACGTAATCAGATTACAGATACATTTATTAAAAATTGGGATTATTTTGCAGGATTACAATTTTAATGTGCGGAGAGGCCAGTTGATTTTGAGCCCGGACCTTTTCCTGAGGGAGCAGCGCATCGTTGCATGATAAAGTGGGACGCGTGTTAACGTGCGTGCGCGCACGTGTGTTTCAGTGAAGGGAGGGGTTACTGCAAAGGCTGTCTTCATAAATTTAACGTCTTCTGTTTTTCCATTTCACTTGATATATCACACACTCCCCTCCTTGAGCTGTCACCTTATTGTGGTGGAGGGGTTTGTGTGTCCCAATGATCCTAGGAGCTAAGTTGTCTGGGGCTTTATGCTCCTGGCAAGGTCACCCATGGCAAACAGGTCCTAGGTGAGGAACCAGATTAAGCACAGCTCCAAAAACCCCTATTAAGATAAAAACAATTCAGGAAGACGTTTTCCCTTGTCCGGGCGCGGGTCACCGGGGCCCCCCTCTGGAGCCAGGTCTGGAGGTGGGCCTCGAAAGCGAGGCCTGGTGGCCGGGCCTCCACCCGTGGGTAACGTGGGTCCCCCTTCCCATGGGCTCACCACCTGTGGGAGGGGCCATAGGGGTCAGGTGCAGCGTGAGCTGGGCGGTGGCCGAAGCCAGGGACCTTGGCGATCCGATCCCCGGCTACAGAAGCTGGCTCTAGGTATGTGGAGTGTCACCTCTCTGGCAGAGAAGGAGCCTGAGCAGGTGTGTGAGGTCGAGAAGTTCCGAAGAAGGTCGAGAAGTTCCGAAGTTCCGTAGTCGGGCTTGCCTCCACACACGGCTTGGGCTCTGGTACCAGTCCTCTCAAGAGGGACTCTCTTCCACTCTGGAGTTGCCCACCGTGAGAGGCGCCGAGCAGGTGTGGGTATACTTATTGCCCCCCGGCTCGGTGCCTGTACATTGGGGTTCACCCCGGTGGTCGAGAGGGTAGCCTCCCTCCGCCTTCGGGTGAGGGGATGGGTCCTGACTGTTGTTTGTGCCTATGCACAAAACAGCAGTTCAGAGTACATCCCCCCTTTTGGAGTCCTTGGAGGGGGTGCTGGGCACTCTATCATTCTGCTGGGGTCAGCATCGTTCAATGCTCACGTGGGCAATGACAGTGAGACCTGGAAGGGCGTGATTGGGAGGAATGGCCCCCCCGATCAGAACCCGAGTGGTGTTCTGTTATTGGACTTCTGTGCTCCTCATGGATTGTCCATAACGAACACCATGTTCAAACATAAGGGTGTCCACGCGTGCACTTGGCACCAGGACACGCTAGGTCGCAGTTCGATGATCGACTTTGTGATCGTGTCATCGGACTTGCGGCCGCATGTCTTGAACACTCGGGTGAAGAGAGGGGCGGAGCTGTCAACTGATCACCACCTGGTTTTGAGTTGGCTCCGATGGTGGGGGAAGATGCCGGTCCGACCTGGTAGGCCCAAACGTATCGTGAGGGTCTTCTGCGAATGTCTGGCAGGATCCCCTGTCAGAAGGAGTTGACTCTCAGTCCCACTGGAAGGAGACCCCGGGGACGAACCAGGACACGCTGGAGAGACTACGTCTTTCGGCTGGCCTGGGAACACCTCGGGATCCCACCGGAAGAGTTGGATGAAGTGGCTTGGGAGAGGAAAGTCTGGGCGTCCCTGCTAAAGCTACTGCCCCCGCAACCCGACGTCGGATAGGCGGTAGAAAATGGATGGCTGGATATCACACACTGAGTCATGTAGATAGGCTTTAAAAACTTTGTTATGAAGCTAGGCAGCATGGTGAACACGACGTTTGCCTCATAGTTCGGAGGATTTGGATTTGACTCCTGGGTGCTCCATGTTCCTCCCGCATTTCAAAAACATGCATATTAAACATTTACACCATGTGGACAATAAAATGACAAAATGACAAATGAAGAAATCCCACATTTGCACCAAACAAAAACCAACCTTCATGAATATTCTAAATGTATACCTTGATTTCTGGGTCATTAATGTGTTGATTTTACAGGTCTGACTACGAGACTACTTGAGAAGAATCGTACCTCATGGTTTGAAGCCAAACAGTTAAAAATTATGTTGTTGAACAATAAGTAGTTGATTTGCCAAGACTAAAGTTTAAACAATCATTATATATGCTTGATCTGCGTGAGACAGTTTCAAAGTTGGGAATCGTTTATTTGCAAATGTGCTGAGTTTCAACCCATGCTTAGGGTGTGACTCACACAGATAGAATGAAATTTAACATGGAAACCCGAGTAGAATGGTGTGGTCTCCTTCTCTGCCTCATGGGTATAAAACGCCTCGACATCCCTTCTTCTTGGCTCTCTCTTCCGCCGGCTAACATCCCTTCAGTTCCTGTGCTTGGCTCCGGCCAACCCCGCCTGCTCCCTTTTTCCTTTGTTTTGACATCACGTGGCACGCGCTAAGTCCGGACCAGGAAGAATGCTAGGTCAGATGAAAGAAGCCTGCAATGCGGTTCCTGTGTTTTTTCTCAGCCGGGACTTGTTCGTGGTGACTCAGGAGAGACACTCCACTCCTGGCATCCCCACAAGTTGCGCCTGCAGTCTAGCGCAAGAGCGCAGCCAGCAACAAGTCCAAACGGCTGGGAAAGTCTTTTGTGCACCTTCTTCTTCTTCAACTAAACCTGCCTCCTTTCCTCCTGAGACAACTGAGAAAACACCATCCCCGGACCAGGTGATCTACGATCGTGAGTAAAACATTGCAATGATTACTAGAGAGTACAAATTGGTGCATATCAACTTGGGGTTAAGTTACAGATCCCAACTTTCTTCTCTCTCACCTCGCTTCAACTCATTTCATGCTCACATTACGAGTTCAGTTATTCGCCCTATACCTAGTTCTTTACGTACGTTTACCTGGGATTTTTTTTATAAAGTAAGGTCCCGCTGCCTTTTTCCACAAGTTCCCCTGTAGGTTTCATTCAATTTTCTCTAAATTAAACCTCCTGTTGTGTGCTGTGTGTGTTTGAGTGCAACATTTGACCACTGAAATCGAGAACTATCATCCTATTGAATGTAACAAGCCTTTTAGAGAACAGAGATTGCTAAAGAGGTTTTTCATCACTTTCCCTAAAACTATAAATATAAAAAGAGACGCGGTGCCCTATATAAGACAAAGATAGCTTTGATTGTAACATTCTATCGCTTGAGTTACCCCGGAAGTAAACGCAGGCGTTTACTCTCTAACCCCCCTTTTCAAATTAATTACGCTTTTATCCAAATATATGCTACAGTATCAATATATATTTCATTGTTATTGAATTTCTTATGGCGGCACGGTGGCCGACTGGTTAGAGCGTCAGCCTCACAGTTCTGAGGACCCGCCGGGGGTTCAATCCCCGGCCCCGCCTGTGTGGAGTTTGCATGTCCTCCCCGTGCCTGCGTGGGTTTTCTCCAGGCACTCCGGTTTCCTCCCACATCCCAAAAACATGCATTAATTGGAGACACTAAATTGCTCGTAGGCATGACTGTGAGTGCGAATGGTTGTTTGTTTGTATGTGCCCTGCCCAACCAGTTCAGGGTGTCCTGCCCGATGACAGCTGGGATAGGCTCCAGCACGCCCGCGACCCTAGTGAGGAGAAGCGGCTCAGAAAATGGATGGATGGATGGATGAATTTCTTATGTCATATTTGGTGTTGGAGTAATCCAAAAGTAATTGAAAGTAACCAAGTTACATTACTTTAATATTGTGGTAATCGGATTATGTTACTGACTACAATTTTTAACGGGTAACTAATGACTCTATTGGAATGCATTTTTAGTAACCCACACAATCTTGACTATGGTACATTACTATTAATATCCAAGGAAAAAGTTCAACACCATTCGCAGTTTCTCTCAGTGCGAGAGAGGACTGTGAACAGGCACATTGCCAAAATCCTCCAGGGGACAAAACGACTTACCGGTAGACATCTGGAGTTTGACAACAGCAGATAATACAAAATATTTTAATGGCTATAAATCTATCTCTCCACTTGTTTGATAGGCTTATTACTTTAGAGACCCTATCTGTGATAACATTCGTGACAGCTCTTCCAGCATTTTTCTAGTGCAGTAGTTTGGGTACAGCATCAGGATGGTACAGTCACAATCAGATTAGAGTGGAGGGAATTTGGGCTTACTCCGCATTGAAATAATACAGTATGTCCCAGCTGTCATTATCCCGGAAAGTCATTACACGTCAGTCCTTGAGACTTACATTACACTTGAACATCTGCTTCTGTCACACACACAAATTGCACTTTCACAAGGAAGTAAATCAATGCTCATTCTTTTCAAGACGCATTGTCTCTGTGTCATGTCTGGCTTTCATTAAAAGTGAAATTAGTGCTTCCTTGCTTTAAAAGCATTTTTTTTTACACTGTATTATTCAATCAATATCAACAGTTTGATAAAACCTCAGTCATTATAGTAAGATATGCTGTTCATTAGCAGATGAAAGATATCAGATTATTAAAATTTAACATCTATAAAAAGACATTTAGCAGAGGGTGCAAATAGATCAATTCTAATTATTGGTAAGTAGAGTATACAATATGTAGAGCAGTCCTTGCCCAGAGAATTAACTTGATGCTATAGTCACATTTTCCAGGTGACGAAGTGCCAACACAGGACTGGTCAAACGACTCCAAAGTTGTATATACACTGTGTGAATTAAGCCTGATTTAAACCTGATTCAGAGTGGACCGATTTTTTTCAGTTTCAAATATTGTTGAGCATTGTAAGTTATGCAGTGTACAGGGGGAATCAAGGACCAATTAGTCGCTCCCGACCAGCTGTGCAACGCTTGGATGCTCCTTCATCGAAGGAAGAGTATTTTCTACTCAGGAAACCTTAGATGAAATCACTGACTAATAACATCCTCCCTCGCGGCCTCTTGTTATGGCTATGTGTGATAAATGGTGGTAATAACTGGGGCTATAATTAAGTGTGTTTGACTTTGTGCAATTTGCATCTTTTTAGTGTAATCTCTTTGGACATGGATAATTGACCCTGCTTACAGCATCAACTTAAATCAGCGTGATTCAGTGTTATTTTAGAGTGAAATATTGACATAATAACCGAATCCTTCACACACAAACAGAACAGTAGCACAGTGATTAGTGCTGTTGCCTCACAATATGAAGGTTCTTGGTTTGAATCTGGTAATTTTTGGATTTGTTTCTCTTTGTGCTCCATCACATTGTCCCAGAGTAAACATTAGTTGGGTTTCTTGAAGACTCTGAACTCTCCACAAGTGTAAATTTGAGCGTAAATGGTTGTAGGTGTACCCTGCCTCTCAAAAGTCAGCTCCCTGTGAGAAAAAATAAGATAAATAGGATGTGTTTAGGCGGCACGGTGGCCGACTGGTTAGAGCGTCAGCCTCACAGTTCTGAGGTGCGGGGTTCAATCCCCGTCCCCGCCTGTGTGGAGTTTGCATGTTCTCCCCGTGCCTGCGTGGGTTTTCTCCGGGCACTCCGGTTTCCTCCCACATCCCAAAAACATGCATTAATTGGAGACTCTAAATTGCCCGTAGGCATGACTGTGAGTGCGAATGGTTGTTTGTTTCGATGTGCCCTGCGATTGGCTGGCAACCAGTTCAGGGTGTACCCCGCCTCCTGCCCGATGACAGCTGGGATAGGCTCCAGCATGCCCGCAACCCTAGTGAGGAGAAGCGGCTCAGAAAATGGATGGATGGATGGATGTGTTTATCCTTTTTCTATACCGCTCATCCACTTCAGTGTAAGCCGGAGTCTATCCCATTTGATGTCAGGTGAAAGGCAGACTATAACGTGGATTGGTCACTTGTCAATCGCAGGGCACAAATAGAAACATATAACCATCCACACTCACATTCACACTGTTAAGGCTTCTTTATACTCACGCGGACGGTGACCGCGCTGACGTCACTTTGGCTGTCCCACGCGTAGTTTGCCTTTATACTCGAGCGCAACCCATGCGTGCAGTTTTGAAAATTTACTGCAGTTCACCTCCAAGTCGAGAGTGTCGCTACTGCTGGTATTGGTTAGGACACCAATGGAGTTTCCTCTGCATTTTTTTCCGGCCATTTCCGGTAGCCGTTTTTACTTTGCTTTCAGTAACAAGGAACAAAGCAACAACCATGGCGACTGTGGAACAGTGTCTGCTACAACAAATGGACCTAGATGACCAGATGATACGTTTAATTATGCTGCAAAATCGATCGAGAAGGCGGCGGCGTAGATGGTATGTAGAAACAAGGGGCACGCTGAGTACGTCATTACAGCATGTGACTAAAACGGACGAATCACGAGAGATGATGTCCGCGGAGTTCGACGCGCAGCAACAATTTTTGTCGTGTGCGCGTCAAGCTACGTAGACGGGCTGCGCGGGGCAATTCGTCGGTCACGTGATCCAATGCGGGTGTTGTTGGACGCGCGACCGCGGGAGTATAAGGAGGCCTTTACTGAGCGGGAAGTGAACCCATGCTGGTTGAAGTAAAGTGAGTGAACCACCACACCATCGGTAACTAGCATAAGAGGCATACAGTAAAATAGGTACATGGTTGAATAAAAAAATTCACACAAGGCAACAGGAGTACTCTTAACATTGATTGGGAGTTGGAACAAAAAAAAAAAAAAAGGTTTTTACCTTTTTTCATCCCTGTACCATTCAAATTCTGGTGTGGGCACAGCGGTAGCTTCACACAGTAGGGTCCCAATGCGGCCAAGCTGGGCCTCTGAGCTCTGGGTTTTTTTTATTGTTGGAGGGTCTGCAAATCAACAGGATATTAATGTCAGTTACATTTATGAACTAGCTACTGATTGTATAAGGAAATATTGCACCTATAGGAACCACCTATATGTTCAAAGGAGTCTGGATAATGCAATCAGAGTTAAGATTTATATTGACATCAGTGAAGGATGTTTCAAACTGATCACGCTGCAGACTTCACACCCTTCCACACTACGTTCTGTAAGTCTCAACTCTTTCCTTCTTGACTTTTATCTGCTCCATTTTATATGACATGGGGTATGATAAGGATACTGATCAATGCTTCCAACATGCTCTGTGCTGCATTCTGTGGTTACTTACAGTTGACGATCACATTGACATATTTGACATCAGGCGTGGCAACATCATTGCTGGCCTTGCATTCATAGCGACCTGCTTGAGTTCGCATTATACCAATGATGTCCAGGTACTCCTCTCCATCCAGTGGCTCGGCTGCACAGAAAGAAATACACAAGTTGCAATGAGTGCGATGTGTCCACTTTTACCTGTTTTAAACCACAACCTGTGTGTGAATAATAGGCAAGGTAAATAAACAACAAGAAATCCTGATTCAACCCGAGTCAGTTATGAATTTTTGGTTATACCAAGACCAAAAATATGCAGAATTTGGGCTCTGGGTGTGAAGTAAATAATTCCCCCTTCCTAACAAGTCTCACATTTCTTTCAAATTCATTGACAGACAGAGATATTATTATGTACTGTTAAAATGGAAGGCATATGCTAGCATTTGCACAGTGAGACTGGTATAAGTAAAACTGTTTGCCTGAATGCTTCAATTAATAGAGGAATGACATTTGCAAATGTCAAAAGAAGCATAATCATCATCATAATCATCACATACAGTATATAGACAACAGGGGTGTAGCACCATATTATGGGCCCCCATACTGCGCCTTCAGAATCCAGTATAGGGTTGCAGTTTTTCCAATGCACCACGTGGGTAGATGTGCGATGTCCAGTTGCTTGGTCAGCGGCAAAGAGTCGCCAACAGTAATTGTTTTGCAATGGTCCACTTTCATCACGCTCGGTCGGCTTTGTGCTACGAGTCTTAGGAATAAAGTACCTACACAATCGATTGTGTTCTATTCAGAGTTCCAGATTTGAAGGGATCCTTATGAGGCAGTGATTGACTGTATGCATCCCACATGCATTAATGGCTGAGGCAATGCAGCTAAACTCACTCAACTTGCCAATATTCCATTGTGGTACGTGTGTACTTGCTGTTTACTACTGTGTTGGGTATAAAACAAATGTCAAAATCATAACATAAAAGGTTCTTAAAATTAACCTCAATGTACCAATGAGCAATGTCTAAACAAGACAATACTCAGCACTCCCTAGATACTGCCAATTAACATGGATGGAGAGGAGAGGTAAAACGTAAGGCTGTCAATACATTGTCTTGTGCATTCTGTTGAATCTACTACTGAAAAACTAAACAAAATTATCTGAATAAAGGAAACGAGGAACAAAACCAAATGAGACTGAAAAAGAAAGAACTTGAGCAATGGTGTAAATTTAATTGAGCGATGTGTGCAAGCGACTTATTTGTTTAAAACAACAAATATAACTATCAGTAGTCTCACCTGATGTGTTGAGAAAGGAATATAATCAAAGTGTGAAAGGATGTGATTTACTCGCTAAAGAACCAATTAATGACAATGTAGCATTTCCTACATCTTTGTCCACACACAGTAGAATACAACATCCTGCATAAGTGTATATTATCTGTGTAATGAAGATAGATTGGGTAATCTTATCCAAAGGGAATTGTGTGGGAGTGTATGTGCAATATATGTGTGTGTATGTGGCTATGCTTGGTATGAGGTACTGTATGTATCTTTGGTGAGTTTGGAGCATGTACGCATGAATGGGCATAAGACACCTTAAAGGTTTCCAGGGGACATTGAAGATTGAGACTAATTCAAAGTGTGCACATTAGAAAAGGCTCATGAAGGCTGGAATTACATTTAATCACTTCTATAGTTTGCTGCTAATCTAAAGAAAGGAGCAAGAGTGTGTGACAGCAATGGAGGATGACAATGGTAAGGCATTTAAGGAAAGAAAAATGGTTGGAACAATTTGATGGCACATGGTAAGATTTTATACTGTCACAGATAGCAAGCGATCACTTATTTTCAGCAAAGAAAGGTTTCAGGACAAAATACATGACTAAACATATGACGATTGACCGGCACCAACCCCAAAAGCTGAACCATTAGTGTCCTTTGTCTGTTTCACTGATCAAGTGAAAATGTTGACCAACTAAATGATTAATTGACAAGAAGCCTTATTTCGAAGCAAGGGGCCGTTTGTCATTTTTGTTGTTGTCATCTGTTCACTTAACGTGTTGTATCCTGCCTTTCTTGTATAAATGGATGCGGGTCTGTCAGCCAAAACACAAAGTGTTTGCTCTGTCGCCTTGAATCATACTTTTATGCTTTGCATGCTTTTGTTAGACTTTGTGAGGAATAGATTAGAGACAAACATGACCTGTGTTCTGCGCACAAACAAACAGGCGACTGAATCCATTGTATTCCTGGGTTCCCTCAGTGGGACACAATTACATTGTATATCAAAGCAGCAGACAGGTGACAATTGACAGTGAGTGAAGCTACTCAGACAGCTTGTCTCAAGTACCATTTTTATTTGGGAGCAGTGACCAGTGATCAGTTGTCATGTTAAATTTGCCTTCCCCCTCTATGCGTGTCTGCTTCAATTCATCTTTCTGCCAATCTTTAAATTGTGGGGGAGGGCCAACTCATGCCAGAAACCCCAAGTGGGGCTTCGTTTTAGCAAGGCCCCAAAAAAATCCAGACAACTGAAATGGTGAAAAAGAGTTTAATGCTTTGCATGTTTTCAGCAATTCAAACATACTGTAAATACAGTAGAACATGTATATTTGCGGTTCAGCAATCGCAACTTCACCTATTCGCAAATTTGTTTTAGGAACCGATTCCCCCATAACCGCGGAAAACCCCGCCTACACGCAATTTCCTTTGATGTGGCAAAAAAGTCAGAAAATTATTTTTCTTATTTTCATGGTATGTATTTGCCAATGCACTTTGGGAGAACTGTTCTAAGGTAACAGTCTTGGGTTAAAATGTTAAATTGCTGTTTGTTTATTTTTAACCCCATGCAGTGAAACATGAGCACAGCACTTAACTACTTCTGTAGATAAATGGATCTGTACTTTTCCATAAACACTTAAATGTCCGTCACTCTCAGCGCATCTTGTTGTTGAAAGCAGCATGCTAGTTAGCTAGCGGTTGCATACTAACTTGGTTAGCCGTTAGCTTGGCTTTAGCTTAGCATGGTCGCTTAGCCGTCAGATAACAGCTTCGTCCATTCATCTTGGTGCTTTTGCTGTGCAGGCTGGTGTTCAGGAGAGTCAGGATAAAGTACAGCAATACTCTGACGTGTTAAGAGCTGCTTGTGGAAGGATCGGAACGCCGAAGGGTATGCCAAAGGTTGGTGGCTGGAGGAGATTGTCAGGTCCCATGAACGTGTAGCACTCGCCCGAAGGTCTGGAGAAAGCTCATGGTGAGTTTTTCAGCTCTCCAAAGCAATCATACAGAATGTTAACTTTTGAGTGCAAGCACAAAAGTCCAGCTACATATAATTGCAACAAGAAAATTCAAATTCATTGACAGACAGAGAACAATGGTGTAAATTTAACAAAACAAAACAAAGGTTTCTATCGGCAAAACGTCGCCAAACACGTCTAATGGGCATTTACTGTATTTTTAATGGTACAGAAATGCATTTGCAACACTATTAAAGTGTTTTGGGATCATAGTTTGTGGTGTACATGTACTGTATGTATGGTTTCAACCATTAATATAGGGAATTATAACTTCATCACTTTATCACAAATTATGTCACTTTTAGGGGTGTCAATTATTCACGGAAATATACTAATTGTGGCCAGTCATGGTCCCTATCTTCCACAAAAGTCATGAAGAATTACACTTCTTCTAAATGGCATGTGGATACAAATTAGCATTCTACAGGCTGGTTTCGGTTGGCGTGCCAGTTGTCCATGTAAATTCGAGCACCGAGTAGAGCCGCAGTTCATGTGCCCTGCCACCCAAATCAATAGAAAGCATGTCAGTAGGGCGGGTGCAGGTGGTGGTAGTGTGAAGACTGAAACAAAAATCAGCAGCTTCAGCAATAAAATGGATGCTTACCATTTGCATATCCTCATGCAGCTTTCATCAGCATGATTTTACCACTGTGCGAAACATTGCATTTATTTAGCAAATGTTAATTTATGTTAAACAGCTGATTTGAGTTGGGTTGCATAAATTACTGTTTTGTCCATCTCTTTCCATGACTGCGGTACTGTTTCTTTACGTTTGTGTGTCTGTGTGTGTGTGTGTTTGTGTGTGTTTCTTCTTTATGCACATGCACACCCTGTGTTATACATCCACATCTCCCTTGACATTTAATTGCGCGTGTGTATTTACTATCTAATGCATTCACAAACTGTTTTTGGTAGACTTATATGACTACATGAAAAATAATTTACCAGTATAGGTGTTGTAGAGTCATGGAAAACCAAAATACTCAACATTTATGATACGGATGCTTCTGGGAAAATGGCTTGCTCTTGACATCGTTTAGTAGAACAGTGTACATTGATTGAAACATTGATTGGAGAAGGTAAAATGTATAAAGAACTTCAGAATTTGATAGGGTGTTTGGCTAAAATGATTTCCAATGCTTTACAATGACAAATGTAAAACTATAGAGGTGAACGAAAATAGAAGACAACCATTCAAATGTCTCGAAGAATAGCCATAATGGCAAAGACATTAGCTGTGAGTACGGTGACAATTAGAAGGCACCTGTGCGAAGCTAAAGGTTACAATTTGCCAAAGAAGACATGAACTGGCCTAAAGAGAAATGGAGAAAAGAAAAAAAAAAAAAAAGAAAAAAAAATATTTGATTGAATAATTTGAGGCGGCACGGTGTCCGACTGGTTAGAGCGTTTGCCTCACAGTTCTGAGGACCGGGGTTCACTCCCCAGCCCCGCCTGTGTGGCGTTTGCATGTTCTCCCCGTGCCTGCATGGGTTTTCTCCGGGCACTCCGGTTTCCTCCCACATCCCAAAAAACATGCATGGTAGGTTAATTGCCAACTCTAAATTGCCCATAGGTGTGAATGTGAGTGCGAATGGTTGCTTGTTTATATGTGCCCTGCGATTGGCTGGCAACCAGTTCAGGGTGTACCCCGCCTCCTGCCCGATGATAGCTGGGATAGGCTCCAGCACGCCCGCGACCCTAGTGAGGAGAAGCGGCTCAGAAAATGGATGGATGGATAGATGAATAATTAGATTCTGTTGCATGAAAAGAGCAGACCATTAGGTGACCGTTTGGCTCACCCAGGCTCTATATCCATATCGCTCAACAGCGACACTAAGCATTTCATGACTCCAGGCTTTAGAAAATGCTTAGTGACTGCAATAGAAAGCGCTGAGACTGTGTATATTCATGACTTCAAACAAGCACAGCCAGAACCTGTAGTGAATAACCAGGCCGTACAGAAACAAGCCATGTTTTCTCATTATGTCCACGGTGTGACGATTAACACAGACTGGCTGCATATAGTGTACATTGTAAATCATTTCGTAACTGTAAGCAGATCTCAAGTCTGCTACGAGTCCTATCACCCAAGTACCGTTAAGACAGCAAAAGCATCATTTGAATTTTCCCCAAGCCACTTATTTACCCTTGTCCACATGTGTGCAGAGCTGTGCATGTGGCACCTGCACCTGACAAATCAGCAAACACAAATTAAATAGCGTGACCGTGATGTGCTGACAGGCATATCAGATTTTTTATCTTTTTGTGTGTTTCCAGAGGTTAATCATTCCAAAATCTATTAATACAACATTCACACCTATGGACAATTAAAGTCTTCAGTCAAGCTAACAGTCATGTTTTTGTGTCGTGTAGTCATGTGGGAGAAAGGCGGTAACCCACACTAGCTAGGGGAGGGCTTGACACAGGAGGGCCTGAACTGGGATTCTAACAATAGCCTCTCAACTGTGAGGTGAACATAATAACCACCACTTCGATCGGGCAGTTAAAAAACAACAACTTAGCATCCAGCAGGCAAATCAATACGGTCTTGCTTCTTTCATTATATCAGTAGCCTAACGTCTCTAAGTGTTTTCTGTGCATCTGCGTTAACAGTGTACCAGCAATTACGGCACACATATGTCACTGAACATCACTCCCAGAACACTGCTAGAGTTGGTGCCTTTACATGCCTACATCTGTAGTCGAACCACCTCATTTGGTATTCTTAAGTTGTTTTTTTCTTGTTAAGTGAGAGAAATCTAGTCTCTACTGGGCTTTTAAGAAGTGCATCAAAGTCAGGTTGAATGTCCGAGGCGGAGATGATCATCAGTGCGAGAGGATCTATACCAGGATTTTCCAAACTTTATTGAAAATGTTTGTTCACATATGTAGGTAGAGCCAAAGAGAACCAACATCTTCTGAGCATGCCTCCTAATTTTTGGAAAGTTCTCCACAAGAAGCATGCGGGATAACCTCATATATTCCAGCATTTCCGAGAGTACACCTGATAATTCAGAGGTTCAAGTAAAAAACTTCATGTCGACAGCGCTGAAAATCCCGAAGGAGACACTCGCTAACATCAGCTTGCACCGAGTACACAGGCTAGGAGGACCGCGAGCAGGGAGTCATCCCCGTCCAATCTTCGCCAAATTCGAACATTTACAGCAGAAAGTCTGTGGAAAGTCAAAAGGGGTTGAAGGGTACATAGTTTGGGATGAATGACCAGTTTCCACGCGAAATCAACGAGTGACGCAGACTCTTGTATCCTCGAATGAAAAATTACCGGCAACCATGAAAACGCGCCTCACTGGTTGTGGACAAACTATACATAGACGGTCAACTGTTCCGCGATTCCAAAGTCACCCCTTGGCTCTTCTAATAGATGAGTATCCCTTTCAAGTATACTCTAATATTGGGTATATAGTGTAGAAAAAACATGTAGTCATTTGTTTAGGGGGGAAAAAAAGGGAATTGCCCACGTCCTATTGCACCCTCCACTCACTGACATGGGTGATTTCCCTTGTTGTCTTTTTACTTATCTTTCTCTTTGGTACTTCTTTTTCTCTTTATTGCACCCCCCACTACACCACTTATCGAATGCTCACTTCCCCCTCCCTGATCCCCTCCCTGACCCCATCCCAACTCATATACAACACGTTCAATACTTCACTACACTACTAATGTAAATGCCATTCGTTCACAGGCAAAGAGAATTAAGATTATGGATGATATCACGAAATTAAAAATGGATATCTTCTTCATAGAAGAAACCCATCCATCCATCCATTTTCTATCGCTTATCCGAGGTCGGGTCGCGGGGGCAGTAGCTTTAGCAGGGACGCCCAGACTTCCCTCTCCCCAGCCACTTCATCCACCTCTTCCGGGGGGATCCCGAGGCGTTCCCAGGCCAGCCGAAGGACGTAGTCTCTCCAGCGTGTCCTGGGTCGTCCCTGGGGACATGCCCGGAACACCTCACCAGGGAGGCGTCCGGGAGGCATCCAAATCAGATGCTCCAGCCACCTCATCTGGCTGAGGTGTAGAGCTGGTCCACTGTTCCATGGCCAGGACGAAAACCACACTGCTCCTCCTGAATCTGAGATTCGACTTCCTGATGGACCCTCCTCTCCAGCACCCCTGAATAGACCTTACCAGGGAGGCTGAGGATTGTGATCCCCCTGTAGTTGGAACACACCCTCCGGTCCCCCTTCTTAAAAAGGGGGACCACCTACCCAGTCTGCCAATCCAGAGGCACTCTCCCCGATGTCCACGCAATGTTGCAGAGGCCTGTCAACCAGGACAGCCCCACAACATCCAGAGCCTT
Source organism: Phyllopteryx taeniolatus (assembly GCF_024500385.1). Lineage (NCBI taxonomy): Eukaryota > Metazoa > Chordata > Actinopteri > Syngnathiformes > Syngnathidae > Phyllopteryx > Phyllopteryx taeniolatus. The sequence goes on along the minus strand of NC_084509.1, from coordinate 17,827,293 downwards.
TAGGAACTCCAGGCGAATCTCATCCACCCCCGGCACCCAGCCACTGAGGAGCTTTTTAACCACCTCGGTGACCTCAACCCCAGAGATAGGAGAGCCCGCCTCAGAGACTCTGCTTCCTCATGGGAAGACGTGTTGGTGGAGTTGAGGAGGTCTTCGAAGTATTCTCATGACCGACTCACAACGTCCCGAGTTGAGGTCAGCAGTGCCCCATCCTCACTATACACAGTGTTAATGGTGCACTGCTTCCCCGTCCTGAGACGCTGGATGGTGGGCCAGAATTTCCTCGAAGCTGTCCGGAAATCGTTCTCCATGGCCTCACCGAACTCCTCCCATGTCCGAGTTTTTGCCTCAGCGACCACCAAAGCTTCATTCCGCTTGGCCAGCCGGTACCCATCAGTTGCCTTAGGAGTCCCACAGGCCAAAAAGGCCCGACAGGACTCCTTCTCCAGCTTGACGGCATCCCTCACCGTTGGTGTCCACCAACGGGTTCGGGGATTGCCGTTTGGGCCTGCCAGGTCGGACCGGCATCTTCCCCCACCATTGGAGCCAACTCAGCACCAGGTGGTGATCAGTTGACAGCTCCGTCCCTCTCTTCACCCGAGTGTCCAAGACGTGCGGCCACAAGTCCGATAACATGACCAGAAATTCGATCATCAAACTGCGACCTAGGGTGTCCTGGTGCCAAGTGCACATGCGGACACCATTACGCCTGAACATGGTGTTCGTTATGGACAGTCCGTGATGAGCACAGAAATCCAATAAAAGAACACCATTTGGGTTCTGATCGGCGGGGCCGCTCCTCCCAATCATGCCCTTCCTGGTCTCACTGTCATTGCCCACGTGAGCATTGAAGTCCCCCAGCAGAATGATGGAGTCCCCAGCGGGAGCGCTGTCCAGCACCCCCTCCAAGGACTCCAAAAAGGGTGGGTACTATGAATTGATGTTCGGTGCATAGGCACAAACAACGGTCAGGACCCGCCCCCCCACCCGAAGGCGGTGGGAGTCTACCCTCTCATCCACCAAGGTGAACCCCAATGTACAGGCGCCGAGCCGGGGGGGAATAAGTATACCCACACCTGCTTGACTCCTCTCACCGTGGGCAACTCCAGAGTGGAAGAGAGTCAACCCCTTTCGAGAGGACTGGTACCAGAGCCCAAGCTGTGTGTGGAGGCGAGCTCGACTAGTTTCTAGTCGGAAATTCTCGACCTTGCACACCAGCTCGGGCTCCTTCCCTGCCAGAGAGGTGACGTTCCACATCCTGAGAGCTAGCTTCTGTAGTCGGGGATCGGATCGCCAAGGTCCCTGCCTTTTGTCAACGCCCAGCTCACAATGCACCCGACCCCTATGGCGTCTCCCACAGGTGGTGACCCCATGGGAAGGGGGACCCACGTTACCCTTTCTGGCTGTGCCCGGCTGGGCCCCATGGGTGCAGGCCCGGCCACCAGGCACTCTCCTTCAAGCCCCACCTCCAGGCTTGGGTCCAGAGGGGGACCCCGGTGACCCGCGTCTGGGCAAGGGAAAACTGAATAAATTTTGTTGTCGTCATCAAAAGGGGTCTTTGAGCCGTGCTTTGTCTGGTCCCAAACCTAGGACCTGTTTGTCATGGGTGACCCTGCCAGGGGCATAAAGCCCCAGACAACTTAGCTCCTAGGATCATTGGGACACACAAACCCCTCTACCACGATAAGGTGACGGCTCAAGGAGGGGTTCATCTCACAATGTCGATTCAAATTGTAACCCTTAAACACAGCGATCTGCTCCACGCAAACTAAATACAACACTTTCCGACTTACCAACTTTGGGAAATAAATACTTAGCGGTCCAATTTTTATTGAAAACGCTGCATTCGGCATCTACCTTTCTTTTTTTGCTCGAGCAAACATTTTTGAGGGGTAACGCTAAAAATGATCGTCTTCACAAGCAGGTGACGAGACTTGTGACCAATTGTACCATGATCCAATTATGTCTTGATCATAATTGCATCATTATTTTGGTGAATAAAAAAACCTTCAAAATAAAAGCAATCCAGCTTTTGCCCATGCATGTTATAAAATAAGAAATACGTTTATTTTGTGATTTCCAATTAAACTTGTGCGGGCCAGACAGAATCAACCAAAGGGCCGTAAGTGGCCCGCAGGCCATATGTGGCCCGCTGGCCGTACAATGCCCGACGCCCACAATCAGCTATTGCCAGCCATTCCATCACTGCGACCCTGGAACAAAACAGACGCGTCTACACAACCTACAACACTTGCACCACTGAGCGAGCTGAAGATCTTTACACTATTCCCCCTTGTCTCATGATGGGAGCCATCCCTTATGTGAGATGGATGTTTGTGAGCAGAAAAAACTAAATACCCTACTGATGGGAGTTGGACATTGACTATGGATGGATGACAAATTAAGGAATGGCACAAAGTCACTTACAGTGGCACTCAGTGACAATGTGAATGTAAATGGTTGACTATGTCTATATGTACCCTGTAATTGACTGGTGACTATTCCAGGGTGTAATCTGCCTTTCGCTCAAAGTCAGTTGGGATAGGCTCCAGCTCCTCACAACCCCGAACAGGATGAGCAATAAAGAAAATGAATGGATCGATAAGTGGCACAGCAGACGAAAGAAAGTTTTCCAGTTGAGGTACTAATTCAGGGGGGAATTTTTTTAAACCCTGTCTTGGAACATGGCTGAAACTGCTGCGGCCCAGTTTAGGAGGGATGTCAAGGGCACTCAGCATCAAAAGCACGCCCTCCCAAGAACTATCCTAAAATGGTTATGACTTCAATATTCAGATGTATCAGAGGGCATAAGAGCAAAATCAGTTCATTTGGGGAGATTTTATTGTTGCATTGGTATAGATTCCCAGTTTAGTCTTACACTAGTGAAGACCTTGAGGGCTACATGACTTGCTCAATGATACTGGATCAGCAAACATGACTACTGATGGACACTTAACAAGTGGTGAGCGATTGAACATGTTTTGCAGCTATGTGGTACTCCTCATAGAATCATGATGGAGTGAGTGCTTATGACTTGAATTTAAATGGTCTGTATCTGAGCTCTTTCTCTCCAAGCTGCGAACATGTCCAGATGTCTTTGCCTGAGAGGATTAAAGGCTCAGTGTTCTTGTCTCCTCTACTGAACTAGATGACTGTCAAACTTATAACAGCAGAGAGACAAAGATGTATAATTGACCAGTACATCAACTATGGGGGTTTCTATAACTAATGATAATAATGGCTGCACATCTCACAAAACTGTCCTTTCTTCCATCCCTGAGGACAACAAATCTTTTTCAGTTTCTCCCCTTTTCAGCTCTGCGTGGGTCCTTTCTTGTACAATGCAATACCAGACACTGCCAAAGGGCAATGTACAGTACAGACCCTTTCACAAAAATTTTAATATCATGGAAAAGTTGATTTAGTTCCATAATTCCATTAACAAAGTTAAACTTTCATAGATTATAGATTCAGGGCCCACAATTTAAACAACATCAAGTATTTATTTGATAATGTTTACATAGTTTGGGCTTCCAGCTCATAGAACCCACAAAGTTAGGAATTAAAAAAAATGTGAATACTGTGAAGAAATCACCATTTACTTCTCAGTTCTTGTAGAAAAAAGAGAAGGAAATTAGGGTCACATAATCCATCCATCCATCCATTTTCTTTACCGCTTATCCTCACGAGGGTCGCAGGCTGCTGGAGCCTATCCCAGCTATCTTCGGGCAGGAGGTGGGGTACACCCTAAACCGGTCGCCAGCCAATCGCAGGGCACATAGAAACAAGCAACCATTCACACTCACATTCACACCTATGGGCAATTTAGAGTCTTCAATCAATCTACCACGCATGTTTTTGGGATGTGGGAGGAAACCGGAGTGCCCGGAGAAAACCCACCCAGCCACGGGGAGAACATGCAAACATGCATTTTCCTCTTGCTAATACCCCATATATTCTCAATGGGGTTTAGATCCAGCGAGTTGGCTGGCCAGTCAAGCACTGTGATGACATGGGCATCAAAGCAGGTTTTGGTGCTTCCGGCAGTATGGGCAGGGGACAGGTCCTGCTGGAAGATCTGCATCTTCATACAGATCCTCAGCAGAAGGAATCATGAAGTCCTCTAAAACATTTTGGTAGACTGCTGCGGTGACCTTGGATTTAAGAAAGCAGTTTACCAACACCTGCACTGGAGATTACACCCAAAATCATGACTGACTGTGGCTATTTCACACTTGACGTCAAGCAACTTGACCCGTCTTCCTCAAACCCTTGGACCTTGATTCCTGAATGAAAGGCACACTTTACTTTCATCGGAAAAGGGGACCATGAACCAGTGCCCAACAGTCCAGTCCTTCTTCTCCTTGGCCCAGTTCTGGCTTAGGCTCAGAAGTGGCTTGACCCGAGGAACCCGACAGTTGTAGCCCATCTCCCGCATGCATCTGAATGTGGTGGTTTTTGAAGCTGTGACTCCCGCCCCATTCCACCCTTTCTGGATCTCTGCTAGATTCTTGAATCTTCTCTGTTTGATAACCCGCTGAAGCCCACGGTCATCTCTTTTGCTGATTCATTCTCTCCTGCTACATTTTGTCCTTCCATTGATATGCTTGGACACAGCACTCTGTGAACAGCCAGCCTCCTTAGCTATGAACTTTTGTGGCTTACCCATCCTACGGAGGGTATCAATGATAGTCTTTTGGCCAATTGTCACATCTGCAGTCTGCAGTGAACCCAACTGAGACAATTAAACCAAACTGAAGAAATGTAATGACACCTGGGGAAACCAATGCAGGTGCTTTGAGTTTAGTTAAGGATTAGTGTGTGACACTCAGTTTAAAACATTTATGGCCTGCAAACTTTGGGCTGTTTTCTTCACAGTATTCTAATTTTTTAAATTCCTGATTTCATGGGTTTTATGAGCTGCAAGCCCAAATTATGTAAAAATAAACAAATAAATACTTGTAATTGTGTGCCCTGAATCTATAATCTATGAGAGTTTAACTTTTTGAATGGAATTATGGAAATAAATAAACTTTCCGTGAGATTCAAATTTTTTGGAAAGGGTCTGTATGTGTTCTACTTGGCTCAAATGTGGTATGTACTGAGGAACTGACCGATGGCTTCATCTTCTCCCTTATTGTTCATGGAAGGGTGTCACCATTCTACTACTGCCTAGAAGAGTTTGTTCTTTACCTTTTCATTTTCATTCCTTCATTCGTCATCCAGCCATAGTCTGAAAAAACACAAATGATTCTGGAAGTATACTAGCCAAAAGCAAAATATCACACACATCGGGCTCTATTTTCGTGGACTGCACGACTGTGGTTGAGTGCCAAAACTGGCATAGCTTGATTTTCGTGCAAGCGCAAGGTTCTCTGCACGTATTTGCCAATTTGGAAGACCGGTCTGGGAACGCTGATACCTTGAACGTGCTCCTGCTTCAGTGTGTGACACTCACAGTGTTTGTTTTCTGTATTTAGTGGTGGAAATCGTAAAGTGGCAGAGCTGAGAAAAACAGTGCCCAAGTAATGAAATGGAATTTAAACTTCACGGTCACGTAGCATAGTAAATGTCGACGATCATATTTGAAGGGACAGATCATCAGTTGTTTTGGACAGGATTACAATGTGGAAAGATTTCCGTCAGCACCGCCATTCTGAGTAAGGCCTTGTTATTTCTCAGGCAGACAAAGGAGTGCTGCAGTAAAACCACAGACTGCCAGACGTCATTATCGCCCCACCCCACCCCCAACATGCTCTCACACTGAAATCGACAAGGATCCTGCAGAGGCTGTCCTATAAAACAAAACAAAAAATGGCTGTAGTGTTTGCAAGCTGTGAGCAACCCCATCTAAGGAGCCACTCTTGCCCAAGTGGACTCGCAGGCAAAGGGGGAAAAAAAAAAAAAGCAGGAGAAAATGATACAAAGAAAAGCAACTTTACAGTAAAAATACAACTTACAGAAACGAGTTACGATTACGATTACTTCATTCTCAACTGAAATGAGACTATACCGTTAGATATGTTTAAAGACCTTCATCTCTTCATAATGAAAATGTGTTTTAATATTAATTTATGCCCTTTACCCATCAATTAAATTTGAATGATGAAAAAAATTATATCATATTGGCAAGACATCCAGAATGACACACCAAATAGTAAGTGTTGAATGGATGACTTCTACCTGAGGGGTTGAGCAGCCGCCAGGTAATTAGCGGGTCTGGTCTGCCACTGGCCAAGCAGCTGAGTGTAACGTTGCTGCCCTCATTCACCATCATGTCTTCTGACATCTTATAGATGTTTGCTGGAACTAGAAAAAAAGGGAAAAGAAATACGTAAATGTATTATTTCACAATGCCCTTTGCACACTTTCCCAAGATGTTTTGACACTCAGACTTCTCTATAATAATAACTGATACTTAATTTTGCCAGCTGCCTATGTTCAAGCAGAAACACTTAACTTTAACATGGAGAAAGACTAAAACAAGTTGACCTTGACTCTCTTTGCAAAAGGAAGGATTCTGAATAGCTATGGTGATTTTTTTGTTTTTTTGCACTTTTAAAGTCTTTTGAGGTACAGTACTTTCAACACATACTGTATTGAATTTTCTGCTTGAAGACCCGAGCTCCAGAAGACAGTCAGATGATTGGTATGGATTCGGACTTCAGACTTTCAATTTTGAAGATTTTAATCTACTCCAGTAATGTAATGGTGACTCAAGTATACTTGAGTTTTACAACACCATGTTAAAAATTAACCTAGGATTACAGTCGGCGGAACGGTGGACGACTGGTTAGAGCGTCTACCTCACAGTTCTGAGGATCGGGGTTCAATCCCGACTTCAATCCTGCCTGTGTGGAGTTTGCATGTTCTCCAAGTGCCTGCGTGGGTTTTCTCCGGGCACTACGGTTTCCTCCCACATCCCAAAAACATGCTTGGTAGGTTAATTGACGACTCTAAATTGCCCGTAGGTGTGAATGTGAGCGCAAATGGTTGTTTGTTTGTATGTGGCCTGCGATTGGCTGGGAACCAGTTCTGGGTGTACTCTGCCTCCTGCCCGATGATAGCTGCGATAGGCTCCAGCACGCCTGCGACCCTAGCGAGGAGAAGTGGCTCAGAAAATAGATGGATGGATGGCTGGATTACAGTCTGTTACGCAGATGTATTCAGAAGGTGCGGTTGGCTTTTTTGAGCGCATCAAGGGATGGGATGTAGAGGACATACACTATATTACCAAAAGTATTCACGAACCTGCCTTGACTCACATTTGAACTTAAGTGACATAAGATTCCTAATCTAGTGTGTTTATGGGACTTTTCGACCATTCTTCCAAAAGCGCATTTGTGAGGTCACACAGTCATGTTGGACAAGAAGGCCTGGCTCTGTCTCCACTAAATAATCCCAAAGGTGTTCATCAGGTTGAGGTCAGGACTTAGGACCAGTCAAGTTCATCCACACCAGACTCATCACCAAGTCATCCATGTCTTTATTGGACCTTGCTTTGTGCACTGGTGCACAGTCATGTTGGAAGAGGAAGTGGCCAGCTTCAAACTGTTCCCACAAAATTGTGAGTATGGGATTGTCCAAAATCTCTCGGTATGCTGAATCATTCAGAGTTCCTTTCACTGAAACCAAGGGGCCAAGCCCAGCTCCTGAAAAACAAGCCTACACCATAATCCACCCTCCACCAAACTTTTCACTTGGCACAATGCAGTCAGACAAGTACCATTCTCCTGGCAACTGTCAAACCCAGACTCGTCCATCAGATTGCCAGATGGAGAAGCATAATTCGTCACTCCAGAGAACACGTCTCCTCTGCTCTAGAGTCCAGTGGCGGCGTGCAGTGTAGCCAACGCTTTGTGTTGCACTTGGTGATGTATGACTTGGATGCCGCTGCTCGACCATGGAAATCCATTGCATGAACCTCTCTGCGCACTGTTCTTGAGCTAATCTAAAAGCCACATGAAGTTTGGAGGTCTGTAGCGATTGAGTCAGCAGAAAGTTGGCAACCTCTTCGCACTATGCGCCACAGCAACCACTGACCCCGCTACGTTGGTCTATGTGGCCTACCACTTCCCGTCTGAGTTGCTGTCATTCTCAAACGTTTGTCGTTCTTATAATACAGATGACAGTCAACTGTGGAATACTTAGGAGCGAGGAAATTTCACAACTGGACTTGTTACACAGGAGGCATCTTATCACAGTTCCACGCTGGAATTGACTGAGCCTGAGAGGGAGCTATTCTTTTACAAATCTTTGTATAAACAGATTACATACCTAGGTGCTTGGGCTATGGAAGTGATTGGAACACTTGATTCTGACTTTTTGGATGGGTGAGCGAATACTTTTGGCAATGTAGTGTATATCAAGGTTTTAACAGTTTTTTAACACACTGTGGGGGTAATGGCGGGGGAATATGTATCATGTCAGAATGGCAAACAATAATCTAGCACTTTGGATTTTGATAAATAGAAGCACATAAATAAAGGGCATAGATGAAATAAATATTTTTTTCACCTCACTTGGACAAGTAGCTTTGTTGTCATGTGTCTCAAAGTAGCTCATATTGTAACACATTTTTGTCCCTTCACAGACATCAAGCCTTCTTTTTAACAGTGTGCAGTGTGCATGAGTCTATATTGAGTGGCAAAACCTGTTGTTGCCTACTCATCAATGTCTATATCATGCCAAAGCGTTAAACACACCTGCGATTCTCCTATTCAATAATGCATGAGTGTGGAGCAGAAGAGAGAAATCATAGAAGTAACATTTACAAGTGTACAAGTAACAAGTGTATCATTTACTAATGAGCACATATAGTGACTGCAGTATGTGATAGGTCACAGAGGAAAAGCATCACTTTCCTTCACCATTAATTAGACTTACAGTATGTTTAAACCAGTTAAAAGGGATGACATCCCGGGAAACAGCGGTCGACTTCTTGACCTGTTTTGCACTGGGGTGAATCAGATAGAGTGATATAACATCAGAAGACTGAGCCTGCCTAGCAAAAAATAAATAAATAAAGAAATAAATACATAAAAGTATTGAAACAACTTTTCTTTTCTCAGACAATTGCTTGTAATTCTTTCTATCATATTGCAACTGCATAGGGATATTTAGTAAAGTTTAGATGACACCTGCGATTTGGTAGGCATTAAAATGCACCTGAACTGTACAGGAAACCAGTAGAGGCAGACGGCTGCCTGACACAGAGATTTGCTTCTTTTCAAGGTTTCTTCCTGTTAGACAGGAGTTGCTTTTTTTTTGTTGTTGATGCGCTTTAAAAAATCCTTCTGTACTTCTCTTGAAATTAAAATCAGTCTCATATACTGCATAAATCAGGATTGAGAAGTAAACTGCAAAATTTGAAAAAAGAAGCACATTAGTTGTTTGGGGGGAGAGTTTGGAAAGATGTGGATGCATCTGTTGTTCAATTTGTTATTTCCCAGCCATTTCCCTTCCTTATTTCTGCAGTCTTTTTCTATAAATGTTTAAGGGCCTAGCATTACACTTCCCTCCTGTTGCTCACCAAAGTTATTCTCATAATAATCTCCTGCAGTATAAATTCAGTAGTTTTCACAAGGTCGCCTCAGTCAAGCACCGAAGCTCAATGTCAAGGCCAATTAAATGCTTTACCTGTCTACCTGCCCATGTTTATCTTCATCCAGCCTTTCAGCTAGGTTTAGGTATGCCACCTCTGGCTATTACTCCTCGGTCTGCCCAACCAAAGTCACTTATTTCCCAGTGCTCAATTGTCATGCAAAATCTCCTTCTCCACCAAGAGTCCATTTAGCAATGTACTAAACCACACAGGCGCACACATGCACACGCACACACACTCCCTAATAAAGTTATAGTTTTATCTACTTAGCAGGAAAAGCCATCAAGCTCAACAGAATCATCTGGATTATTTTGGATTTGCACAGCTTCTGAGACGTGAATTTTTATTTTATTGGTTGTGACAAAAGATTACCCGCTAATGATACCAGAGGGGGCGGCACGGTGTACCACTGGTTAGCACATCTGCCTCACAGTTCTGAGGACTGGGGTTCAAATCCCGGTCCCGCCTGTGTGGAGTTTGCATGTTCTCCCCGTGCCAGTGTGGGTTTTCTCTGGTTACTCCGGTTTCCTCCCACATCCCAAAAACATGCATGGCAGGTTGACTGAAGACTCTAAATTGCCCGTAGTTCTATTGCTGTTCTACTCTATGTAACTGGACTGTGAAAACCCCTCAAAAATCCAAATTCTCTGACATATTTGAAGGTTTTTCAAAGAAGTCATTCAATAATTTCCCTGGTAGCTAATTACATTTATGAAGAAGGAATTAGTAACTACGTAATTCAATTAGTTTTTTGGGAAAGTAATTAGTAACTATAACTAATTACTTTGCACAACACTGGTGCTACTACTCCACATTAAGACCAGAACACAAATATGGCCTGTTTCATAATGCCAGCCCATCCCCTGAAAAACAGGGAAGTGGGATCTCTTTCATCTGAGGCCTTGGGGTATCTTTTTGCCCACTACAAACAAACAATATACTGTACATAAGTAATAAATCGTTCTTGTCCTATTGATTAAGAGTTGAGAGGAGGCTGAATGCAAATGCCAGGGAAGCAAACTGACACTGCTCTTCCCCAAATGGTCTTATGTTTCTAAGCCCTTCTGCCTCTGCACAACTCTTGAAATTACAGAAGATGGGAGCAAGTTGAGAAGCAAAGTAGTTGAGAAACAGATAACAACTCTCCCACCTTATAACTAAAGTTGCCGGGAGGGGTGGTGCTTATGAACATTTCAAAAGAAGAACTAGATGAAGAACGGATGCAAAAACCTGCTGGAAGTGGTAATAGGAGCCTTCTCTCTGTTATTCCGAAGGATTTGAGACCCTGTTCATTTGCAACCCACGACTGCTCTATTCGCAGGGAACATGAACATTTTCTTTATTATTATTTCCCCCGAAATTTGTTATGTGACACAAAAATACATAATTTGTGTTCACGCTCAAAGAAACATTAATTAAACAGGATAGCTATTTCTATTAACAAGCTCATTAAAGCAGATAGTCCCAAGAACTGTTTTTTATATACTGTATATGAAACTGACTGAATGAATTATCTTCTTATGAAAATCTGTTTATAAATCCAGCAAGTGTTATTTTCAATTTGGTCGAGCAAATTGTAATAGCTCTTCAGTTTTTCATTAAGGTTGAAATTAACACGATGTGGATAATTTTGCAAGATCCTAAAGATAAAATACAAACACAGAAAGGCTTGACATGCACGATCATTTTGAAAGCATTCAGAGCACTCAGAGAACAGGCTCTCTAAAGATGAAACTACTATTCCAGCCTGAGTGGGAAAAAAGTAAAGTTAAAGCTCTATTCTCTGTTCCAGGGCCGGCCCAAGCCAATGTGGCGCCCTAGACGAGATTTCATATGGCCCCCCCCTCCAGCAATGATTTACATACGCTCACAAAAGAGTCAAACAGCAATTGTTTTTAACATTGCTTTCAAATTATAAGATAACATGGCACAAAATCTAAAATAATTTTTTGTTTTTTTCATTTCATTACTGTATCGTTACTGCCAAACAAATCATGAGAATAACTTTCTGTTGCGCCACCTAATAGGAAAAACCCAAAGTAGCAATGACTTGACCTCTCTTTCTCCCATTTCTCTTCTATTTGTTTCTTCTCTTGTGTCCTGGACAGTTTTGGGCGTTCTGACGTTTCCAAAGTTCTTTGGGCTTACATCAATAAATTTGACCTCAGCAGAGGAGGGAGCATTTGCTATTATCATTTGTAATAATATTAATTGGGCATTTTAAAAAATTGAATAAATGTTTTCCACGTTAAAAGTTAGTTGTCAAGTTATTGCAAATATGTGCAGCTTCCCCTTAAAATACTGGCATTTCATTTTCCCATTGTTGCCACCCATTCAGTCCACACTAGTGGCCAGCTGCAGCTTTCACCCAACAATCTGTCGCTGACTATATTGACAACATTTTTTATTTGATCTATTCTTACACTACAACACAAAATAGATTCCATATCATGACAGTGTGATCATACAGTTTTAACTAAAGCATTCTGATACAAATACTAATTTTCCTAGTAATCAATTTTTACAATTATGTACTGTATTACAAAAGAAACACCAAATAACACATTCACTCCAGGAGTGTCCTGGAACGCACCTCACGTTCTAATGCAGCTGCAACGTGCCTGCCATGAATGGCGGCCGTGACCGCACTGAATCGGTTGCCAAATACAGCGTTTATTCGACAAAATATGAAGGCTTGTAAATAGTGTGTTCAGACGGGTTTGTCCTGGCAGTAACTAACAAAACGTGGCACTCTTGAATTAAATGAACTTTCGGTCAAAAACGCCAGAATGAGCGCGTTCCCAGTTAAGTTCATCAGGCAGAAATGAACTAAGTTCAGTTCACGGTTGCACAAAATATGAACTGCTACATGAACTTTCTTTCACTGAACTCGTTCAGGTACAACACTGTCAGCGACGAAACATTTAATCGGGATTTTACTCAATGACCAAGAAACATTTTCCTTGTGTGTTTTTTATTTTTATTTTAGCATTCAGTAGTTTTAAAGTTCATCAAGAAGTTTCATTCCTTACATTTGTCTCTAGCAATGAGGTGCTTTAGGTGCATTGGCATCTGCATTTTAATTGTATTCAAGATTTTGAGATATATCTACAAAAATAACAAGAGAAAATGTTATTGTGAATAAGTCTTAGCAAGACAGAAACATAATGTACAAATGTGTAATTTCTATAACATCAGCCTTAGGATTTGTTCATTTAAAAAAATAATACATTCACAGAAAATGAGGCTGTCACTGTTGTTTAACCTTTGGTTAGTTAGTAATATTAAATAATGAATGCATTGAAATTTTCTTATTTCCCTTTAAAACAGTAACAAACTATTATGTGTGTTTATTCTTGTGTGTTACTGTTGGGGGGGTTGTGAGAGCAAGAAGTGTTCTGTTGATCTTAGCGATGTTAATGCCGAGAGGCTTTGAACGCATCGCTCTGCACATTATGGTGGAAACAGGATAGAAAGAACTTCAAGGTGAGCTGACTCCGAAGTACTGTACATAATTCATCTTGCTCCTCTTCCTTTATTTGATTGTCTAGTTTAATTTAATTCCCATTTCAATTTAATATAATTATATTCTGGGTGAATTTCCACCCCCCCCCAAAAAAAAAAAAAAAAAGAATTTGGTGCCCCCTTGAGGCCGGCCATGCTCTCTACACTATCAAAAATTCATACACTGTAACTGTCGGAAGTACAGCTGGTAGAGGCCCGAGGACCTGAAAAAACTCAGCTGATTAGCCTCAACACCTCTGCACAAATGCACTCGTGCACACTTTATCCTACTCTTCCCAGTCTCTCTATTTTCCCTCCATTTCCAACAGTTTCTAATCTGTTGCTTGAACTCCAATCTAATGAGCAACTGACTGATGTTAGGCGAGTTTTTTCTGGGTCAAAGGAAATAAAAGGAAGTAAAAACATACTCAGATGTATACAATGTAATGTGACTTTTGAGATCTAGAGCAAAGACAAAACGCTAAAAGGGCGAAGCATTCTATTCAACCAGGCCATGGTGTAAATTGTAAAAAGCAGAGTTGGAGTAAAAATTGATTCACTGACACCCAACAAATTGATTCACTGACACCCAAACCCGCAACACACAGACATGACCTTTACTATTTCATTTCGCATGTCTATTAATTGCACCATTGTTTCTAGAGTTGCATAGGTGAGGTGAGGCTTAACTCTGCCTCTCTTTGTGACTTTTAAAGATGAGCGAGGAGCACAATGCCCAAGGGGAGTCCATCTGTCTGACAGGCCGGTTCACACACAGAAAAGATAAAAAGATGCAGGCAAAGGATGCTGGTAAGTTCATACAGAGAACATGACAATGAAAACTCAAATGCCAGTCATCTGTATTGGAGATGAAACCAAAATTCTCCTATCCAGTAATTATGACCATTCTCTTGGATAGTCTTTAAAATATGGCCAGCGTGCTTCACCTGCAGCCATTGTCAATACCCCTGTTGTCATATGTGTCAATGGGATGGCCCCATTTAAATGCATGAGAGGACCTCTTGCAGCGAACATAAAGAAGATAAAACGGGATTGCACTTTTATTTTCCAGAGATCCGGTGGTCTATGCTCGAGGAGGAAAAACGGGGAATAGTGAATTTTTGCTTTCATTAAAACTTCAAGGAGTTTCATTATGAGGGTTCAAAGACAGGAGGACAATCTGTGTGGAACCTTCTCCCTGGAGGGCTTATGAATATGATTGTACTTAGCTGTTGGTCCACAGTCACTGTCATCACAGGCATAATAAGGCAAGAGAGTGCTTATTTTTCATGCAAACCTTGATATTTAGTATATACATATTGGACTTTAGATACCTTTAACAATGCTTACGTGCAACAAAGTATATTGTATAACCTTAAAAATGTAAGACACTTCAACTTGCACCAACAAATGTAATAAATGCACAAAACACAAGTACAGTATACTGAATAAATCCATCCATCTTCTACAGTGGGCATGCAAAGTATTCAGACCCCTTACATTTGTCACTCTTTGTTAATTGCAGCCATTTGCTAAAATCATTTAAGTAATTTTTTTCGAAGGAAAGATGAATGCGGCCAAGTACAGGGATATCCTGGACGAAAACCTACCCCAGAGTGATCAGGACCTCAGACTGGGCTGAAGGTTCACCTTCAAACAAGACAATGACCCTAAGCACACAGCGAAAATACCGAAGGAGTGGCTTCAGAACAACTCCGTGACTGTTCTTGAATGGTCCAGCCAAAGCCCTGACTTAAACCCAATTGAGCATCGCCTGAAAATGGCTGACCACCAACGTTCACCATCCAACCTGACAGAACTGGAGAGTATCTGCAAGGAGGAATGGCAGAGGATCCCCAAATCCAGGTGTGAAAAACTTGTTGCATAATTCCCAAAAAGACTGTCAGTTTTGACTCATGGTGGCACAAATTTATGACTATATGATTTTTTTTTTCACCCGCTGACTCTTGTAACAGTTGTAATGGCGAAATGGCCACTGCGAATATTTATTTTCCATCTCCTTTGTAGTTCATGGTCACTGGGAAATGTATTAAAACTCATCAATAACTGTCGAATATTTTTAGAATCCATTATTTTATCAATTGTTTAATCGGATACAAATTTATATTGCATTAAAGTTAATTGCGAATCATTTTTCTCTGATTACTGTTAATTAACCGATTATTGTTATTTGATTTTGTTTAATGATTAAACAAAACAAAATAAACAATAATTAAGCAATAACACATGAGAGCACGTGATCCTTTTTAAGACAGCTACTTCTTGGGTACTAATTAATGCAAAGGGCTACTAGTTTGATATACACTTTTGAGGCTGCTTCAGGTTCAACTACATGTCAATTACAGGTTATTTATAGTATGGCTGCAAATCATGATCATGATTCTGTCATCAATTTTCATAATAGATTAAACTGACTATTGTTCATTTCATAAATTGATTATGTTTCCGTTACTGCTTTGGTCTGTAACATGTTAGAAAATAGGGTCTCATGTTCATAATTGTTTTTCAGTAGTAAAAGCAGATGTCTTATTTTAATTAAACACAATCAGTCTGCTTTCATAGAGGAGATACAGAATTCCGAGAATATTTACTGTTAACAGGCTAAATTCAGAGGATTAGGACAATTTTAATAAATAAAATTACTCAAAACAATTAATCGATCACCCAAATAGTTGTCGATTAATTTGATAATCTCCACAAAACTTCAGCGTGACATGGTGGTGCGTGGCAGAAATCGTTTAGCTGTCGATTAATTGATTAATTGTTGCAACTCTACTGTCCACCAGAAATGTTTAATGTGTTGCTGTGCATATGGTCCACTGTCATGGTGCTAACACTGTAAATTATAATAATATCTATAATAATCCCATTAGTAATTAGGAGTTAATTCATTTTCAAGACCTACTAAATTGCAATGCTTAATATGATGGCTAGTTGTTGGAATGTCCTTAATGTTAACTTCAATGAAAGACTGGAGACAGCTCTTTTGTGAGCAAAGGCTGTTATGGCCAAATGGCGAATTCATAGCATCGTAGAATGAACCACATTTGCCGACAGAAAAACAAGCAATAATGTGTATGTGTGTGATCATGCAACAGTAGAAATGCTATTAACTAGACAGTCAAACCATGTCCATATTCTCTCAAACAAAAAGAGCAGCACTAAAAAGAACACAAAAACATGGAAGGCTTGGAAGAACATGCAGTAGGAAGTTGGTGTCAAGATGCTGCGTTTTGTGAAGAGGGAAGTGGCTTCAAAGGCATCGCTTGAATGGCTCCGATTGTCCCGTGATAATTCATTAAAGGTCACTTTACTTCCTGGGCCAGACTGTTGAGACAGACACACACTTCCATAAATACCGTACAACAACGAGGTAAAGTCAAAGACAAATTGTGAGGAAGGAAATATTTGTTTGTGTCTTAAAGTCTGAATTTTTGTGATGTCAAAACAAAGTTGCTGCCTCAACTCAATAAAATGTATATTTAAAACATTTGAACAGATGTGGTCATGCCAGTTAACGGTCAAAACCAGAAACTACATGTATTGAAGTGGATTGGATATAATAGTCTCCTTTTGGGAAGTGGGTAAAATGTTACTGTAAAAATAAATAATTCTTCTTATCAAGAGAAAGTGACTGTAACACATGTACACGTCTCATCTCAGTGGACAAAACATTGAAAAGAGGTCACAACAGGCAAGGAACAGCTGTTCACGGGTCTAGCCACACGGTCTGCTACTTTCTAGTCCCTCTGCCCCTGTGATCTTTATGAATGTTTAATGCCAATGCGTCCTAAAGGAAAAGCTGGTTATTAAAGCAAGATTGGAGAACAGTTTGTGGATCTAATCCAAGTTGCCTGGTCAGATTGGTTAAGATCGCCTAACTCAAGCAAAGCAAAGCAAATGTATTTATATAGTGCTTTTCATACCATACACAATGTAACTCAATGTGCTTTACCTGATTCAAAGCATTTAAAAACAAAGAAAAAAAACATCTTATAAACATTTAAAGCGAATAGAAAAATACAGTACAAGTAAAAGTACAATTAAAACAGCGAACAGTGCAAGAAATATCATTTAAAAGTGGAAATGCTCTAAAAAGCATGAGAAAAAGGTTTTTAACATGGACTTAAAAACATTCACACTTTGTGACTTTTGTCGGCAACTTATTCCATTTGCTGCTTCACCATGTTTGCTTTGGACTCTGCATTTGACCTGAGTCTGTAGACTAAAAAGAATAGACTTATGACAGTGCATTAAACATTACAGTACTTTGGTAATGGTAAGAAAAAGTAAACTGCAGTTTAAAAAGGCACGTGGCAATGCTAAGCTATGGAGTATTAATAATAATAATGTTTACTTTAACACTGATGTAAAGTTTAAAACAGTTAACATGCTTTAGACAATTTGAACGGTAAAACCAACTAGGGTTAAAAATACGATATAAAAAGGGGTCAAAAGGGAAAAGTATTTGACTGACTATTAAAAGCAGGAAAAATGTGACAGCAACATGTAAATATATCAAATAATAAAAGCGTAGATTAGGCCAATGTAGAAAATGACTGGGAATGTTTAAGCTCTACAAATGATCTATAACAGTTAATACCCCTCCATGCCACCCAGCGACAGAAATACAAAAAACCTGTTTATTTACTGATTATAGCATAATTTGTTGAGGCTAATTTCCAAATACATTGGTATTGTGAACAACAGAGAGGATTTCTACATCATTGTGTTTTCGTTTTTTTTTTTTTTATGTGATGTGTCATGACTGTTCAGTGGTGTTTTTCATTTTGATTGACTCGGGGTCTGATTTGAGGCAATAATTTGGTTTTGCAGGAAGAGTCATGGGTTTTATGACAAAACAACTCTCGACAGTAAACTGAAATTATTAAAAATATCTAATTTAGTTAATCTCCTGAATACCAGTGAGCACAAACTTTAATGCAAAAGAAACAAACATGTATTTTTGATAGTGTGGTGTCTCTATAGTAAATATAGCTTTATCAATTACAAAACCAACTCAACATGATGAAAATAAATGAACACACGCATGCGCACGCACGCACACACAATACTACCCATCTGAAAAGCTTATTCTACATTTCATAAAGATCTAATTGGATTTGTCTGAACACAGGCTGATACATCAGGATTCGTGTCATGCATAGTGACCCCTGTTGCTTTCTCGTCTGAGCCCTGCTCAGTTCACCACAATTTCTTTACACTGCAAATTTGTGTTGTCTGATCGTTTGCTTTCCAATTATTTCAACATCCCTGCAAGCAGAAAATTGTCAGCATTGCTTATGTGTTCTTCTACTTGGGTCTGTTACTGGGGGCTATGTTCGGCGCCAAGGACATAGTCGTTAAACGAAAAATGGAGGTTGATTTATTATTTTTTTTTAATTGGGTAGAGTGTGTTTCATGGGGGTGAATTTACAGTAGATTTTGGCAAAGCATCACATTAATCAAATTTCTCACATTCTCAAAAGTTATAGGTTTGTATTAATGTCTGCTTCTTCACTTGTTGCTTGGCAGGCGGCCTGGATCAGACTACAAGACAAATCTGGTCTTTCACGATTGCACTATGTCAGACTACTGCCATAAATTCTTGCTGTATCTCGGTCAGACAGTGGCAACACTACACGACATGTATTCCAATACCACCATATCCTGTTTGTTACGATCACTGGGCTTTATCTTGTAAAATGAAACAACGTCGGAGAGGCGTAAAAAGAAAACCTGTCACTGGTCAACGCGACCGGATACACCCGTTACCATGGCGATGACAACAATGGATCGCACCAAGGTATTGTGTGGGGAAGAAAAGAACATCCATCCATCCATTTTCTGAGCCGCTTCTCCTCACTAGGGTCGCGGGCATGCTGGAGCTTATCCCAGCTATCATCAGGCAGGAGGCGGGGTACACCCTGAACTGGTTGCCAGCCAATCGCAGGGCACATACAAACAAACAACCATTCGCACTCACATCCAAACCTATGGGCAATTTAGCATCTCCAATTCATGCATGTTTTTGGGATGTGGGAGGAAACCGGAGTGCCCGGAGAAAACCCACGCAGGCACGGGGAGAACATGCAAACTCCACACAGGCGGGGCCGGGGATTGAACCCCGGTCCTCAGAACTGTGAGGCAGACGCTCTAACCAGTCGCCCACCGTGCCGCCATAAAAGAACAAAATGAGGAAAATCGTGTGGTGGTCATTACCGGTGCTCGGGAGAGGACGCTCAAGGTTTGCTTGAGGTATGTTCATGTACTTTTAATACGATACGGCTCGCAAGCAGGCAACAAATCATAATGTAGCCAAGCAAGCTAGTGCTAGCACTAATGGGTGTATGTAAACATGCCGGTATTCTGTCGAATCATGTGTATTCAATTAAATATAGGTTGAACATGATTTGCAGATCTTTGTATTCTGTTTAATTTATGTATAACACAACGTCCCAACTTCATTGGAATTGGGGTTGTATATCGATCACATACGTCAAAGTGACTTGCCTGGTCTGTGGACTAAGAAAAGTCGGGCGATGCTTATCTAAAGAAAGGCACGCACACCCGTTTAATTGATGGACCTCATTAAATTACTTTTTAAACATTTATTTTATACAGAGTATGACATATTGGAATAGATATGGAAATGGATTTCGATGGCATTCACATGTCTCAGGAACACTTGGTTCTCTGTGATTTATAGCCAGCCTCAGAATTCAATGAATCACATCTCTTGGGAGGTTGCACACACATGAGCTGCTTACACACAGTGGGTGTTTCAGAAGTCATTACAGGAGAATGTGTGTACCTTGAATGTGCACAAGCCAAATCCGTAAAAGAAAGACTCACGCACAAATGGGATAATACGGCCCTAAGTGAGTAAATAAAAGAGATGGAGCTCATCAGCCAACCACATGGCTGACACACAGGAGGCAACTGAAGGTCACACCTAAAAATGTTCAAGTCAACTCAAATCAACTTATAGAGCACTTAAACAACAGCTGCAGCTGTAACAATGTGATCTACATAAGATCGAACGTAAAATGTAAACTACAAGAAATAAAATAATTATAATATTGCATAGTTCTGAAAACAATTCATTCATTTTTGAGCAGCCAAGATCATGCATCTTTTCATTTTCTACCGGCAATCCTGTTTACTGGTAGACTGGAGCTTATTTCAGCTGGAGTACCTGGAAAAAATGCAAACTCCACACAGAAGGCCTGAGCAAAGATTAGAAACTAGAAACTCTGACTCTGCTAGATCTGCTAGTCACATGCTCCGCCAAGCCCCGCAACCATGATCAACTATTAAGAATTTTTTTTTAGAATATAACTCAATACATTGCAGTATATTGTACCCTTCTGAAGTTTTTTAGTGCATCTCTGAAACTTGGTGAAGTTCATGTACATTGATTTGTCGGAACTCCAATTTTAAGCCATACTTCCAAGTTCGATACCCTTCTATTATGGAAAGAAAACCCTACAATGATCACTGACAATGACAAGTAATAGTCGATTAAAAATTAGCATGTAAACATTTTTATTTAGTTTCATGCTCTAACAGAATTGTTTTTTTTTAAATACTTACTCATGAAACTCGCTTGGGTAAAAATATCCTTAACACAATATTTTGTTGCACAACCTTTTGGGCAATGATTGCAACTAAACGATTTAAGGCCTTTTCACAATGCACTTACAGTAGCACAGTGCTGTCCACCAACCCATTCATTGTGTATGTTCCAGCTTGCGCAGCTGAAAGTAGTGCCGCAACAGCAAGTGCGCCCGAATTGAAAATTTTTAAATTGTTGAGATGTCAAATGATGTATTCGATAGAAGAGGTGGAGGCGGAGTGATTTCAGAGTGACAACAGAAAGAGATTTAGGAGGAGTTGTACAGTAAATGACATGGAGAAAATGATGGAAAATTTAAATGCAGTGTTACGGTATCCCGAGCTATGCGAAACACAACAAATGAGCTACCATGGCATGGTAAGGAAGGCACAAGTGATGGACGGAGATTTCCATTATGTTGAAGATACCAAGTTGAGCAAAAAAACTGAGTACTACACCGCACACCTGCTCCCTGAGCATTTGGTTGACCTCCGTTCCAGTGTGTGCCACTAGCGGTCTGCGTTTGCTGTGTCCACAGCTGTGATACAAGAATATAAACCATGCATTATTAAATAAAGAGACCTTGCGTTCTGCGTGCAGTATTTTTAGTGCATGTAGCTGTATTTAACTAAAAGTAAAGCCTTTTCTCTCACAAATGACTGTGTACTATGACTGCACCATCCCTCATCTAAGTGAACGTGTTGACGTGAACGTAACCCTTAGGGCTGATTCCTGAACTGAATGACAAAGCAGTGAACATTTTGGTAAACAAATCTTTTAAAAACATCTTTTCAATGAACAGATTTGAGTCGTTCAGTACAGTCAAAAGAACTGTACCATCAACTAAGCCATCATTATCAACCAAGATAATAAATATCACTAATGGCTACATAGCTGCTGTGCCCTGCGTTTAGGCCAGAGGGCAACGATAAAACTTGCTGCATGGTTGTTGACATCCTTCGGGAGAACTGTGATATTCTTTGCATGCACGAGACCTTTTTAGCAAGACTTTAAAAAATCTGAGCTCCGGTAATCCTGCCTTCAGTGGGGTAGGAGAGTCCACAAGGGACCTTAGTACAGGTCAGGTCAGGGACAGAGTCTCAGGTTGCGATATTTCCCTCTGAAATAAAAATCTGTACTCCTGTATTGATGTCATGAGACTCAGTGTTGGCTGGTGCATTGCCAAACAGGTTACCCTTGAAAGCAAGACATTTTTTCACGGGGAAAAGAATGATCATTTCTGAGGAGCCGCACGGCAACGAGACTGACTCCGACAATGACGAGAGGGAACCTGGCGTGTTTGATGGAGAACTTGCCCAGCTGTTCATTTCGGATACAGAAGATGAGGACTTTGATGGATTTGTGGATGAGGATTGATCAAAAAATAACATGAGTACATTGGTAAATACTTCAATAAAGTACAACCGAACTCAGTTTTGCTCCCTCTGCCTTTTTAAAAACATTGTTTTAGCGTGCATGTATGCTACCGTATGTTTTAAGCTTGCGTATGTTTTACCATGCCTGCCAAATAATACGGTGTGCCTTATGTATATGTTAAATACAGAAATAGACCCGTAACTGAGACTGCGCCTTTCAATACGGTGCGCCTTATGGCCATGAAAATATGGTAAGTGAAATTTGATAATTTCCCACAGCACCGCTGATGACCTCTCACAGCACACTATTGGGGCACAGCACCATGGTTGGGAATCATTGGTCGAAGATAAATTTTTTTCGGATAGTGGGAGGAAATCTAAGTATCTGAAGACAATTTTTTCAAGCATATTGACAACATACCACTGGAAAATGTATTTACAGTAGTTACCAGAGATGCGTTTGAAACAGTTTCACCCAATAGGCGGAAATTCAACAGATGAAGATCACTACGGTAGACACAGGACATTCAATGATAAAGCAGTGAATAATCCGACACAATGGATTCAATGAAGACAGGGTAATTTGTTGCTATGAATCTCAGAGAGAAGCATCAATTCCCATATTGACCTTTAAATACGCAATTATTGGTTCATATCTTCTGTTCATACTCGTACAAGACGTTCTATGGTCAGCTATTGTGTGGCTTCCATCTGCTGATGGTATTGTGAGTCATCATTTTATAAATAATTATCGTTGTAAAAAATAAATTAGTATTGACAGTCGGATTTTTATACCTCCGGCTGTGCTGTTATTTCTGCCTGTGCAAGTGATATAGCTTTGTTTTTTAAGCTTACCTTGTACAATGAGGTAGACCAATGAAGGCTTCGGCTGCTGCTTAGTCTGTATGGAGCAGGTGTACGACCCTTCATCATAAACATCCACCTACACAAAAATGCAGAATGTTAAAATTCATATTTAATACTAATATTTTATAATCACAAAGAACATGAAGGACGTAAAAAAAGTGATGCTTTGTTATTATATCATACATTATGTCTTCCTCAGTCGCATGTGTGCCAGGGTAGTTACACAACACACCGTTTTAATTAAACTATTTCATTACAGACAATAGTAATGGTTAACCAATTTAAAATATAATCATGACCAAGATTACTTTCAACAAAAAAACAAAAAGCAC
Organism: Phyllopteryx taeniolatus; assembly: GCF_024500385.1. Classification (NCBI taxonomy): domain Eukaryota; kingdom Metazoa; phylum Chordata; class Actinopteri; order Syngnathiformes; family Syngnathidae; genus Phyllopteryx; species Phyllopteryx taeniolatus. The sequence goes on along the minus strand of NC_084509.1, from coordinate 17,803,971 downwards.
TTAGCAGATGCGTTTTCACAATAATAAATACAAAAATTCCTGTATTCCACATCAAAATCTCTTTTTTTTCTTGGAAGTGGGGGGAGTAGTTGATGAAGTAAGTGGAGTGATACTGGTAGTAAACATATACATACTCTCCATACCAGTGGCAGTGACAAAACTGATGCCATGCTAAACACGTTTGTGTTCTGAACAATATTAGATTAGAATAAAACACATTTTCATCACAATTGAAAGACATTTTGGCATTATCAAGTATCAGTACTCAGTATTGGTGACTTGCACTTGCACTCAGTCTGAAAAAAAAAATAAGTGTCATTCCTTGTGAAAGCATCACTGCTCTGATTATGCTCTACATATGCAAAATGCATTTTTTTGTGGAGGTTACAACCCAAATGCAATACTAACAGTGTCTTATTTGGAGGCGACAAGCCCTGCCAAAACAAAGGCAGTACCTTCAGGATACTCTTATAAGCCTAAAAATACGAATGACGCCTTCATGTTTGATTGGTTTTGAATGCAAATGTGCAGTAGAATTGCAACTGTCCACACCAATTACTTTTCCATTATTTTGAACTTTGATTGTACAATTGTAATGTTATGAAGAAATATGCACGGCATATTCAAATCTGTAGATCACGACTGTAGATCAGTTGGCCCTGGGCAACAGCTATAAGTACATGCAAACCTCCTTAACACAGCTATGCATATTGTCTCCTCTATATTGTCACCTCTTGGGTTATTATTACCTTTTGTATGCGTAGGCTGTACTCAAGTTGTCCTTTGGTAACCAGATCGACTCTGGGGTCCAGAGACCACTTGTCCTCACCGGCAAAGATAATGTTTGATCGATTGAGCCACGCCACCTTGGAGGCTTTGTCATCTACATAACACCTGTGGGCACATGAAGAGTAAATGAGGAAAGGGAACAGAAATGGAAGGCACACTTTTCACTCTTTCATTAATTAAAGGATTTGTGTAGTTTACAACAAAGAATTTGACAAATATGATTTAAGCACGGCACGGTGGCCGACTGGTTAGAGCGTCAGCCTCACAGTTCTGAGGTGCGGGGTTCAATCCCCGTCCCCGCCTGTGTGGAGTTTGCATGTTCTCCCCGTGCCTGCGTGGGTTTTCTCCGGGCACTCCGGTTTCCTCCCACATCCCAAAAACATGCATGAATTGGAGACTCTAAATTGCCCGTAGGCATGACTGTGAGTGCGAATGGTTGTTTGTTTCTATGTGCCCTGCGATTGGCTGGCAACCAGTTCAGGGTGTACCCCGCCTCCTGCCCGATGACAGCTGGGATAGGCTCCAGCACGCCCGCGACCCTAGTGAGGAGAAGCGGCTCAGAAAATGGATGATTTAAGCACATTTTCCACAATAAAGCACAGTCACTGAGCAAGGGCAAGCGGGGAACAGAATGCTTATTTAAAGAGGACAACGCATAGAATAGAGACAAGCAACATCTAAGCTGCATGGCTAGATATTGTACTGAAATTGAGCATACAAACAACTACATGGCATGATCTTCTTAGTCAGATACAGAAAGGTGACAGTTTAAAGTAGCATCGCCTGAGTGTTACCAAGTGATAATTGATTGATGGCTAATTCACTAACATGCGTACGGTGGTGCGAAGAAAATTGGCTGGCAGGCAGGTGTCATGCATTTGATGGTGATTTTGCGTATATGCTCAACTTGTGCGCAGAGTAAGAACACGTCTATGCATTTATTTGTGAATGAGGCCCAAGACATGACAAATCACTGTAGGCGCTAAATGTGGGTGCTAAATCCTTGTACAAACATTGCCGCAGACAGGTACTGATTATATTTATTGACTTTACTGTATTTTGCTTTACATTTTTAGCGACTACGCCCGGTTGTCAACGGCAACCCCAAGACCTGATAAACTTTTGTATTCCTGCTCCCTGAAACTCAACCAGCCGTATTGTTTATATCATCTGACGCCATAACACTGATTGCAAGTCTCCACATAACTGGCACAGCATGGGGGGGGGGGCATTCTTAATGTATACCGTATTCGGAAACATTCTAAATGTATACCGTGATGCCTGTGTGACTGCTTTTACAGGTTGTCTTCTGAATTAGTTTCTTCTGAATGTGCCTTTGTGTTTGATATCAATCTGTAAAAGCTGATTGTGCCAAGAACATTCGTTAGCGCCTCTGCGAGAGTTTCTTTCCTAAGCGTGGGAGGGTACAAGGTTGGGAGTATTTAGATTAATATATGATTTTTAAACTAATTTTTATGGGCCAAATTGTCGATTAAATCCTAGTCCTTGGGTGTGGTTTTCTCCACTTCCCTTGTCTCTTAGACACGCCCCCGGGTATTTAACCTTTCGACTTGCGCCTGCTGGTCTGGGCTCTCTTCTCAACTTCATGCTGAAAGTTACCTAACTCCCCCCCTTTTCCTTTGTTCGAACCACAAGGTTCGGGCCAATGCGAAGCCTGGGATGGCGACTCGGCTTCTCAGCCTCTACTTGGTCACCGCCAGGGCAATCAGAGAAGCTGCTGATAAAAGTACAAGTTATGCTTCCAGCCAAGCATGAGCGCTCTTGATTTACCAGCGGGTCCATGAAAAAGGCAGGAAGAGACACGATCGCATTTTCCCACAGAATGCGTGAAGAACAAGTTCCTTCTCCACCTGATTATGGTTTCCTTTTTTTGTCCTTTTTCCTCGTCTGAAGCTGCCTCTTTTTCCTCCTGAGATGCTCAGAGACAGACCATGCCCAGGGCCAACTGATCTACAGTCGTGAGTGGAGCATGACAACCGTTGTCAGAATGTACAAAATTAGTGCCTAATAATTTTGGGGTAAAATACCAGCTTCACACAAGTTCCAACTTTGTACTAGCTCAACACGCTGTAACCTATTCATGCTCATTTCAAGTCCAGCCCCATATAATGTCCTATTTTTCTTTACGTATGCCTATTTTTCTTTCTATTACCATTATTATTTTTTCTTTTCATAGTGAAATCCCATTGTTTCCCTGTAGGTTTCCCTTTTACATTGAATACCATTTTCTATAAAATTGCACTTCCTGTTGTGTTTTGTGTGTGTTTGAGTATAACAGTAAAAACGCTGTAATCGAGAACTCATATTTGATAAATGTAGCAGCCTTTTAGATAACATAGATTGATAGAGGGTTTTCGTCGCTTTTCTTAAAGTTTACACATGTAAAAAGTGATGTGGTGCCCCTTTTCGAGAAAAGATAGGATGATTGTAAACCTTCGACGTATGTCTAAGTACACTAGAAGTAAACGCAGGCATTTACACCTTCCAACAAATCTATTTTCCAAGTTAATTACGTTTTTATCCAAAACCAATATACGCGACACATTTCTGAAATTCTGTTTTACACTGAGTGGAGCTCCATTCACTGCAAATATTGCTCGAAGGATCCTGGCCCATGAAAAGGGTACGTACTGAGGCACTGCTGCTTCAAAGTATTTGAATCTGTCAGTGTTGGGAACGTTAATTCTAGTTCAAACTTCAGTTCACCGTTCCCAAAGTGAACTAGTTCAGTTCATAATTCAAAATTTTAAAGGAAGTTCACCACCCCAAAAATGAACTAGTTCATAATTCTTTGTTTTCCCAGTATGTTTCTGATGGGCTATTACCCTCAAAATACTGAAATTTCATCTCCTCATTGTTGCCACCTATTCAGTCCACACTAGCCAGCTGCAACTTTCACCCTACAATCACAAAAACATGTCGAAAAACGTGTTGCTTGAATGGACTTTGTAAAAATTTATTAAAACAAAAACAGGACTTTTGTCCTTAATGTGCAAACAAAAACACGCAACACAGTATGACAGGAACAATGGTGAAAGGACATGGATAACTTTGCATTCCTTGACAAATTTGATCTCATCAATTCTTACATTACAAAACATAAAAAAATTCATATTATGACAGTGTGATCGTGAAGTGTTTTAACTAAAGCATTCTGATGCAAATAATAATCAATCAATAAATTTTTACAATGATGTTGTAACGGACACGACCTGCCTTGTGTGCCCCGCTTAGCCAGTCTGCGTACACAAGGCATCTAAAGATGGTGTACGTATCAAAGGAGACCCATGGGAGATTTAACTCTGCACACGGATGCTAAATGAATTACCAGCCAGTCCGAAGAAGCTCAGCAAAGCTGAGACACGCACATCTGGTTTCTCACACGGACGCTAAATTAATTAACTTTCACCGCCAGCCAGCCTGAAGAGTCTCACCAACAAAGACTTCTTTTTAGGGACACTGGCTTGATGACCCAGAAGGTTGAGGAACCCGCTGTTTGGTGGCTCTTCATTAAGCAACAATGACATTTGTTCCTTCTGTCTGGGACAATGGATAGAGCACTAGAGACAACCACAGGTGGTGGAAAGCTACTGCAACTCTGGAGAAACTAATCACAATCGTCACTGGATTTGAATGTTACATGATATTTTAAGAACTTTGCATGACTGCCTTAGTGTTACCATCACAATAGCTCCACTAGTGATTGTATTTCTGCAAATTTGAATGTCTGATGTCAAATCTGTTTGTCAACTGAACCGGATGAGATGTTTCACCCCACACAACACAAATGCCACACTGCAAATATTCCAGTGTTCTCAACAACCACATACAATTGAAACGTTTGATACAGGGATTAAAGAGGATGTGCGTGTGACAATGCAAAGCTGGGAAATGGTCTTGTTATCTTAAATCCAATAATTAATATTTTATCCCACTGGTTTTAAACCACAAAATAATCCCAGGATGGAAAAGTAACATTAAGAGGACCATCCCCGTGGTGGCTAGCCATAAAGGCCAAAGCCCCCTTTGCTGGCGCTCGTTCGACCAACTTGCTGAAGACTTGCTCAGCCAGGAAGCCCCACCTCGCACCACGAGGTGGCAAGGATACATGGGACCCTTCCCCGCTGCAGGGCCTCCTGCCAGCGCTCCGAGCTACCCTTTTGGGTGCCTGGGCAAACTCTGTTGGCAAGGAAGCGGGCAGCACGCGTCCGCTCCGAACGTCTTGAGAACAGCAACATACGGGCTCTGGCTTCACTGCCTGGGAACGTCCCCCCCCGCTCTTCTTTTTTTAACGCAGGTGTCGCTTCCGGCTTATTTTTTTCTCCAAAATTATTTACGTTTTTATTTAAGCCAATATACGCTACAATGTACTGCATTACAAAAAAACCAAAGAACACATTTGCTTCCCTTTATGCGGTGTCCCTGAACACAACTCGCGCACACAGGCTGCTGCGACGTGCCTGCCGAATGTAAACATGAATGGTGGTTGCCAAATATGGCTTTCATCCCCAACATATGAAGGCTCGTACGTATATTGTGTGTCCAGACTGATTTTTGTCCTGGAAGTCTCTAACAAAACCTGGCACTCTTAAATGATGCCAGAATGAACGCATTCTCAATTACGTTCATCAGGCAGAAACAAACTAAGTTTGGTTCATGTTCGCACAAAATATGAACTAGTTCACAAACTTTCATTCATTGAACTTGTTCAGGTACAACACTGGCATCCGTTATTTCCACTGTATCATGTTGCAACATATGATGTTGGAGAATTAATGCCCCATTTAAAATTTAAAAGGGTAAGAATACACGATAAAATATGTCCCCAAGCAAGAATATAGCACTAGGATGATGTGAAGACGACAACATATGATAGCAATCTTCGAATGAAAGAATTCATTCTCTCAAGGAGCCTTTTTTTTTTTTTTTGCTGCTCTCGAGTTGAATAAGGATTGGCATATCATTTCCATACTAGACTGGATTTTGATAGCATAATAAGAAGAATAATGAGAATGTGTTTGGTTACCCTAAACAGAGTAGTAACACACCTATCACAGAATAAATACTGTATATTACTTCTCCATCTCACTCTATTTATCCTATGCTTCTTTTCGAGATTTTACTCATGCAGTCTCTCACAGAGGTTCACTCACTATTTAACACCATCATTTCTCCTCTGTCTGATGAATATTTTTTTATTAACGGAGCCTATTCCGATATGGACTGGAAAGGACACATCCTTTTGTGTGCTCCCTGTCTGGCACTCTCAGAGCATTACGTCAAGGAAGAATAAGTGTGGCTCTTGCGTGTCCCACAAATAAATAAAAAAGTAAGATGTCAGAAACAATGAGAATGGATATTAATCGTAATGGAAACCGACAGGGGATTTACATGCGAATTTCAGTCACTTCCTCAGCCTCATAGAGCTGTGCAGGCTGCTCTGGAGTGTGTTTGAAATCAATAGTATAGAATACAAGGGAAGTGGAGTGAGACCATTTTTGGCAGGTGACCTTACATTACTAACGGTAGCGGTGCAGCCACCTCAGCCTGTTACACAGTGGGAGCTGGTTAAGGGCTTCTGGCCACAGCATGTGGCTCTGCTGAGTTTTCATTTCTTTGACCTCATTCTATTTCTTTACTCGTTCTGTCTTATTTGCCAACGATGATTGGTAAAAAGTATGTTGTTTTTAATTCTAAATTCTACAATGCACAAAGTTTGTGGCAAAAGCATTTGTTTGGTTGGTTATGTAATTTATTTTTGTTATAAATCACATGAAGGATGCCATGCAAGTGGTCGCGAACACATTTCAGCAACCGATCATGCCTCCCTTCCTACATTATAGGTCCATTTGTTTTTGTTTTTTTATGACTTTATCTGTTCAGGGTTACAACGAGTGAGGATGGAGCCTATCCTAAACAGATTAAGGTGAAAAAACACTACACGACTACAACAAACACTCTACTACTCGCCATCACAGATCAATTAACTTGGAATCCAGTCCAGCATCAGTTTATCAAAGTCAGCAGTGTCAATGACTACATTACTAATGCCTGACATTAGTTCATGAAAATGTTATCTACAATGTCTGAAATTGTTTGGGTTTGTTTGATAGGTCATTTGCAACAAATCAAATATGTAAAATAGCTAACAAGCTGTTTCAACAGCACTCCCAGTTCCATTTACAATGATTCACAAATAGCTTTGTAGTTAATTTTGTTTTGTTTCAAGTCATGATAAACGCAATGCCAACAGATTGATACGGCAGTATAAATTGCATTGTACTATTCCACTGTTTTTCATCTATTGTATAACCTTAAGTACAACACACACACACACACACATCTCTCTGCAGCATTGGCATTCTTCTCTGTTTTTTCTTCTTCATTAAGTTGTCATTTTACCTGTTATGCATTTTATCAAATTCATCCATTAACAACAGCATGGAGCAGAAATGAACCAAGGCATATATAAATCAAATAGAATTCATTAAGCTACTCCGTACATCAGATGTCTGTCTCCCACCTGCTCTCTTGTCTGAATGTGTGCAATAAAAGACACAACCTACAAAGGGATCAACTGAGAGTACAGGAAATATGTAGAAGTCCCTACTTGCTATTGATAATGAGGAACTTGCTGGGAAGCAGAGAACCTCATAACCCTTGTCAGAGTAGGTGTCGCACTCACTTCCTTCAAACAGACTAACTGTCAAGGTCTGTCACAGTAAGGCTGCCTTTCTCATACTGCAACAAGCGCCTTGTTGGATGAGGATGAAAAATAAATGAAGAAATAATTAAAAGCTTGACCTGATCTTTAAGGGATTCAACAGTTTGCTTCAGAGCAACATGTTTTAATCTTAAAAATAATTACATGTATTTATTTATTTATGAAAGCATAAAGTTAGTAGTTTTTACATTTTTGTAACTTTGTATTTATGGGCTGGGCTTTCGCTTGGAAATACTTTTTCTACCTTTAAGCTACTCAAAATACTTTAATGCTGATATCTTCCACAAGAACCAAATGGGGACTCAGTATCTTGATTCAAGAATATTTTGACAAAGAATATTTTGATGAAGCCACAACCTTCGTGTTAAGACCTCAGACACTGTACCACTTGAACCACCTGAGCCACCTGAGCCACGCTGCATCCCGCTAAATAAAAAATGATAACTGTAAAAAAGTTCACTAGAACAAGTAGTCACATGATGTACAGTATGCTCATTACTATATAATATGAACAACAGTAACAATAATAGTAATGATTAGGGATGTAACTAAATGTCACGGTTCGGTTTTATTACGGCATCAATCTTACGGTACGATAATCACTGCGATATTGTGGGAAAGCTCTCGGTATTGCAGGAGGGCTCATGGTATAAATGGGGCGAAGAGGTGCAACCAGGAGAACTGAAAGACCTCTCTTTTTCTTGCTAGCTAAGTCTTTTTCGAAAGGCCTCAGTTGTTTCTGTGCATTTTTACACAGGTTTTTGTGATGAATTTCCTAGCCACATTAATTTGTAGTTAGCCACAAAATCACGAGTGTTTATGTGGCTAAACCTTTAGCCACACAAAAGCCAATAAGCTTTTAACGATGTGAGCCGATTAAAAGGACCTAGTCATCAATCAGAACTCGGGCTGAACGATTTGGAAAAATATAATCTACCGTAATTTCTCATGTATAATGCGCATTCTTTCCCCCCAAAAAGTGTCAAAAGTCAATAGTGCACATTATACATAGGTATAGGGGGAAAAGAAAAAAAAAATCACATTTTATAAACATATGCCACCATCTAGAGGTTATGAAAAAGATGTAGACTTTCATGCCAATATGCCACCGCCACCTAGAGGTTACGAGAAAGGTGTACACTTTCATGCTAATATGCCACCGCCACCTACAGGTTATGGAAAATCTGTACACTATCATTCTAATATGCCAACACCACCTAGAGGTTATGAGAAAGGTGTAGCCTACACTTTTATGTGTATGTATGACTGCACATATGTACAGTTGTGCTCATAAGTTTACATACCCTGGTAGAATTTGGGAAATATTGTTGTTTTAAATACGTCTGATGACTGAACAACAACCATCATTAATTCCTTTATGATTATATTTTGTTTTATGAAAATGCTTTTCTGAAATGCTTGACAGCTTAATTTGAATCCCATTAAAATAAAATTACATGTGTTTTGCCTGGCCCTTCATATTTTCTTTAAAGAATTGTACCCATCTTACAAATTCTGCCTGGGTAATCCAAAATATGATCACTGTATGATCATTTACAAAATAAAAGTAGGGCTGTAAATTTCAAAATAAGAGCAAGTAAATAAAAATAAAGTATTACGTCTTCAAATAAAGTGCTTAACTTCGGAATAATTATTTGAAAAAACTAACAAAATAAAGATAATACTTAATGTTTTGATCATACGGGTAGAAGCAAAATCATGCATTGTAAAAATGTATTATACATAGGTAGAAGGGTTTTCCAGAATTTTGAGGTCAACTTTGGAGGTACGTATTATATATGGGTGTCCATTATACACGAGAAATTACGGTAATTGTTATTTGATTTTTAGGGGGAAGTTTGTTATATTCAGCATTATTCACTAAATGCAAGATGACCAACATGACACTGGATATAGCCAACATACAGTGGGTACAGAAAGTTTTGTTATATTGCAGTCATTTGTTAAAATCATTTGTTAATTTTTTTCCTCAATAATGTACACACAGCACCCCATATTGATATTATTAATATATTATATATTATATAGTATTATAATAATTGTCAAAATGTTTGCTGATTTATTAAAAAAGAAAAATTGAAATATCACACAGACATAAGTATTCAGACCCTTTGCTGTGACACTCATGTATTTAACTGGGGGTCTGTCCATTTCTTCTGATCATCCTTAAAATGGTTCTACACCTTCATTGGAGTTCAGCTGTGTTTGATAATACTGATTGGACTTGATTAGGAAAGCCACACCCCTGTGTATATAAGACCTTACAGCTCACAGTGCATGTCAGCGCAAATGAGAATCATGAGGTCAAAAGAACTGCCTGAAGAGCTCAGAGACAAAATTGTGGCAAGGCACAGATCTGGCCAAGGTTACAAAAAAAATTCTGCTTCTGGAACTTAAGGTTCCGAAGAGCACAGTGGCCTCCATAATCTTGAAATGGAAGAGGTTTGGGATGATCAGAACCCTTCCTAGAGCTGGCCGTCCGGCCAAACTGAGCAATCGGGGGAGAAGAGCCTTGGTGAGAGAGGTCAGATCACTGTGGCTGAGCTCCAGAAATGCATCGGGAGATGGGATAAAGTTCTAGAAAGTCAACCATTACTGCAGCCCTCCACCAGTCGGTGTGCGAGAATCTGATTGACGTGCTCGCATGAATGCATTTGAGTAGTGTTAATGAGAGTGTTTTAGTAGTGTTAATGAGAGTGTTTGAGTAGTCCTTATGAGAGCAAGACTCGTACGTAGGAGAGTGTTTGAGTAGTGTTAATGAGAGTGCTTGAGTTGTCCTTATGAGAGCAAGACTCGTGCGTAAGAGAGTGTTTGAGTAGTCCTTATGAGAGACTCGTGTTTATGAGAGTGTTTTGAGTTTTGGACTTATAGTGTAAATACAGCCTTAGGATAAGAGCAACCTGCCCAACATAGAGTAGCATGGAAATCCAGCATCATAAATTTGGTCTCAAATTCAACAGGCTTACTTGAAATTATGGATGTGCACATCATGTATGCCCCCCCCCCCCCCCCCCCCCCCCCCCCCCGGGTTCTGATGATAAACCACAAAATAAAACTCACACAAGCAACATAAATTCAGCACTATAAATACTACATCTTTGCTTTGGGAAAACTAAGTCAATAGAAACAGCAAATTATTACAATGATATGTTCTTGTATTTTATATGACATTTTGAATCAAATAAATGGCTTATAGACTTACACTATGAATCATGAAGGAGCTTCCATTACTATTTCCAATGTGGGAGCTTGTTTTTTTTTTTTACATACCTTCTTACTGCACTAATCAGCGTTTCTCCCTTGTGGGCTCATTTTCCCCATCTTATTAATTGGGTTCATAAGGATTCCATTTGATGCTTGCAGCTAGCATTTAATTTTGTTGGTGGACTTGAAAGACCAATTACTGGAGGTGTCAGCATATCAAACAACAGAGTGACAGGCATCAGGTCAAATGAAAAGGTCAGTATGTTCCCCTGTGAATTTCTGGGAGGGAAAGGCCTAAATCACATTTGATGCTGCAGTTGAGAGCCATGTCGGAAATATACAGTAATAAACTACTTGTAGTCATACACTTCACACATAAAATACACAGGACCTCAACTAATGTTACCGTTTCAATTGTGGCTGTTGAATGCATTTCATTGTGGTTAATATTTATTTGTTAGTGCAGGCTCCACAAATATTTTAATTATTTTGTGTCTAAGGAGCTGGCAAAAAAATTTCTCATTTGCTTAATAGTTTCACAACTTGTGCTGTAAGTCACAACACTTTCAATTTTATTAAAAAAAAAAAAAAAAGATACACTACATGACCTTATCAGGAATCTTATGGCTCTTATCATAGCATTTAGTGTAGGGGATAACAAAAGCTGTTAAATTGGTCTCCTGACTGTGCGCAAGGCTAAATCAAATTTACCACTGAAAACTGCACAAGCTTATCTTTAAAGGTTTTTACCTCTACTATGCAGGTAAGAAGGCACGATGATGTTAATAGACTTAGGTAAGATATTGAGACGTTGAGCACAGTATCTACTCCTAAACCTGGGGCATAAACCTCTGTAAGATGGGGAATGGAGTAATTTTACATTCTGATTAACTGAATGATTAATTTGTTTATTCATTCACTAAGGCACACTGCACAAATCTGCCAAAGAATATTCATAATTTAAGACCATGACATGAATCTAGTCAGGGTCTTTTAAAAAAATGCAACCAAATCATCATCCAATCTTTCCCCCAAAAAATCACACACAGTAAACAGTAACAGATGCAACCGACCAGGGCACATACGGCACACATTTGTCATTAACATGCATCATCATAAAAAGACAATGAGTCAGAAGGAATTTTGCAATAACCGGTGGGAAATTAAAAAGAAAGGGAGAAAACAAAACAATGTGTGCGTGCGCGCGCATGTGTGTGCATATCCGTGTGTGTGTGCACGTGTGTGTGTGCACGTGTGTGTGCGCGCAACTTGTATTTTGTACCCGTCCGGACATTCCGAAAAATATTACGATTTTGAGAATTGAATGAATACATGCTTAGGCAGAGGATGTTAAGTAGACACGGTCCCTCGTTTGGACATGTCAGAGATTTGCAGACACAACATGAGGCCAAGAATACCTCTGACTGTGGCTCAAGCAATGGGATTTCGATTCCCTTTAAATGTTTTTTATTAATTTAAACTTGAGGGATAATGACTACTGCGATTGGCTGGCAACCAGTTCCGGGTGTACCCCGCCTCCTGCCCGATGATAGCTGGGATAGGCTCCAGCACTCCCGCGACCCTTGTGAGGATAAGCGGCTCAGAAAATGGATGGATGGATGGATAATGACTATAAAAAGCACCCAGGAATTAGGGACCTCGGCCAAAGTTTAAACATTTGTCAGCTCTGAAAACAATGTGTCACATTTTATGATTCTACTGTTTTTTTTCAGAATTTGGGTGGATTTAGTTGAAAAATGTGATAGGATCCTACATAAATGCAACAACACTGAGGCCTAATCTGATGAGATTTGACATGAATGTTAGCATCTGAACATGCTCAATACACGCTTTGGTCCCACTTGTCAATATGGAGTTCCTTATTACAACTTTACAAATGAGCTATTACGTAATAAGTCAATGCCAAACAGTGAGCATGTGCACCTATTTAATAGAATAGAATTTAATTTTTTCATTTAGCTCGACTGCTTATCCCCTTTGTTAGAAATAAATTGTAGTTGCTCGAAAGATTGCACGTTAAATTCTGAATCAGATGTGGATTTTAACTGTCATGATATGTTTTTGTTGACTTGGTTTTGATAAGATTTAGTTTGTTTCATGTTTTGTCAAGTTTTCCTGTGTCACATGTTCATATCCTGTCTGCTTGTTTGGTTTTCGTCTCCACCTGTTCTCATCTGCCCGCTACCTTTTGTCAACCAATCAGCTCCCTCCAGCCATTAGTGTCTCTCCAATTGTGCCTCGTTGTCTCATCAGTTTGCTTGTATTTAGTTCCCTGGTTTCTTTCAGTCTTTGTCGGATCATTGTTTTTGCTGTAGTCAAGTATCCCTTGTCAAGTTATGTTAGGGAGTTTATTTCAAGTGCTACTTTGTTATTTTGATTCTTGATTTTCTGGGACTTTTTTAAATTTAGTAATTAAATTTTTCCATGATCCTTTTTGCCTTTTCTGTTTTTCAAAATAAATAATTATCTTGACAATGCTGCATTCCTGCCTTGCCTCCCTGCTTCCCTGTGCTGGGTCCTCTGTTTTTGCCATCACCACAAATCATAACACTTAACTAGTTTTGACATTATACATATTCTGTAAATTTCATTAATAGCTGATAAAGTTAGGCACATATTAGTTGTTTGCATGAAAATGAGTGGGTGAGTCACAGGGATGGGATAAGTAGGATCATTTATCCTGTCCCCAAGAGCAACTGTTCCAGTAGGTGATGCAAATTAACCCTGAGAGGGGAGAAGGGGAAAGCAAAGAGGGTGCAGGATCAAATGGGAGGAGGCAGAAATATTGCTAGTTTTGACTTTTGCTTTGAGAGGCGCAGAAGGGGACTAGGATTCTGCCATTCCTTCACATTGGTGGTCTGAGCACTGGTTAGCAGACATTTGTTGTTCATGATCCAGTGTTCCGTTGAGTGTGTTGATGAAAAGGTTCAAATCCCGGCCCCCCCTGTGTGGAGTTTGCATGTTCTCCCCGTGCCTGGGTGGGTTTTCTCCGGGTACTCCGGTTTCCTCCCACAGCCCAAAAACATGCGTGGTCGGTTGATTGAGGACTCTAAATTGCCCGTAGGTGTGAATGTGAGTGGGAATGGTTGTTTGTTTTTATGTGCCCTGCGATTGGCTGGCGACCGGTTCAGGGTGTACCCCGCCTCTCGCCCGAAGAAGCACGCCTGCGACCCTAGTGAGGAGAAGCGGTAAAGAAAATGGATGGATGGATGGATGCCCTCATTTTCCTTGCTTTGCATCACACTTGACTCCAATTTAAGTCCCACACATTCCAATCTCACGTTCCCTACTGTGGTTTAGAATGACCCAAGGCAGTGACAGACCGATTGATGCTGAGATATGTCCACACACACACACACACGCACGCACGCACACGCACACACACGTCCAGATTAGACTATAATTACTGAAACTCTAGTTTCAAAGCATTTAATACTCGACTGAGTACTGTAATCTTTGCTCAGTTTTTAAAATACCAATAAGTAGAGATCAACACTTCATTTATATATTTACTCCATAATTTTATTAAGGCACTGCGTTATGAAAAAGTGAGCATACTCGAAATTTGTTCCTGTACTTAGTGAACTCGTGTTTTTTGTGGCTTTTTTGCAACACTTATATCGAAGGTCTATCATGGTATATGATGCTGCATGAGAACCATGAGAAGCGTGCTTGAGTTCCTTGGAAGTGACCTATAAAAAAGTTATCATTATTATTATTAGTAGTAGCAGTAGTAGTAGTAGTAGTAGTATGAAACATCAGTGAATCTGTTTTTTAACATGAATTGCGTTTATTTAACAATTAGGTTATGTTTTTTGTGGCTAAAAATGTTCATTTTTAAAAATGTGGCTCAGGTGGCAATCTTTGAATTTTGGAAAACAGGGCTGTTCTTGCCTGTGTGCTGCTCAAGATAATGAGCTTAGTAATGCTTCTCCAGCAAGGTGTAGGTGTTTTTTTTTTTTTTTTTTAGCAGAAACTCCCATAACTCCAGTTCTCAGGTTACCAGAAAATACGCTACCTCTATCATATAAAGAATATGTTTTGGGATAAGACTGGGATGGACAAGCAGTTGATTTGTGCGCTTGGTACAGGCACAGGAGGTGAATGACAGGCATCTTTGCAGCTCGTAGATAGGGGATCGTTTTAAATACCTTGTGTTCTATATGTTGAACTTTTCAATACCACAAAAAAGGAGAACAACAGACTTCCATTCCAAATTATACTGACTATATCCTGAGTCAGCAGGGATAGTCTCCAGGTTCCCTGTGACTCTAAACAGAGCAAATCATAGAAAATGGATTGATCGATGAGTTGGCACATCTCTCTTGACATAAAGCTCTCCAAATTATTTCCCCCCCCCTCTCCCAAACTGTATAGAAGCCCAGGTGTAACGGCAGAGAGGTGGAAGGAGTCAGGCAATTATCCTCCAGGTAGCTGTCTC